>NW_027327621.1:0-349206 GCF_047675955.1 Chlorocebus sabaeus
TAACTCTGTGAGATGAATTAACAGAACACAGAGCAGTTTCTCAGAAAGCTTCTTTCCAGTTTTGAACGGAAGATATTTCCTTTTTCAACGTAGTCCTCTATGGGCTTCCAAATATCCCTTTGCCAATTCCACAAGAACAGCCTAAGCGAAAGGCTTCTTAAAGGGAAAGATGTAACTCGTTGAGATGAATTAACAGAACACAGAGCAGTTTCTCAGAAAGCTTCTTTCCAGTTTTGAACGGAAGATATTTCCTTTTTCACCATAGCCCTCTATGGGCTTCCAAATATCCCTTTGCCAATTCCACAAGAACAGCCTTAGCGAAAGGCTTCTTGAAGGGAAAGATGTAACTCTGTGAGATGAATTAACAGAACACAGAGCAGTTTCTCAGAAAGCTTCTTTCCATTTTTGAACGGAAGATATTTCCTTTTTCACCATAGCCCTCTATGGGCTTCCAAATATCCCTTTGCCAATTCCACAAGAACAGCCTAAGCGAAAGGCTTCTTGAAGAGAAAGATGTAACTCTGTGAGATGAATTAACAGAACATAGAACAGTTTCTCAGAAAGCTTCTTTCCAGTTTTGAACGGAAGATATTTCCTTTTTCACCATAGCCCTCTAAGGGCTTCCAAATATCCCTTTGCCAATTCCACAAGAACAACCTTAGCGAAAGGCTTCTTGAAGGGAAAGATGTAACTCTGTGAGATGAATTAACAGAACACAGAGCAGTTTCTCAGAATGCTTCTTTCCAGTTTTGAACGGAAGATATTTCCTTTTTCAACATAGCCCTCTATGGGCTTCCAAATATCCCTTTGCCAATTCCACAAGAACAGCCTTAGCGAAAGGGTTCCTGAAGGGAAAGATGTAACTCTGTGAGATGAATTAACAGAACACAGAGCAGTTTCTCAGAAAGTTTCTTTCCAGTTCTGAACGGAAGATATTTCCTTTTTCACCATAGCCCTCTATGGGCTTCCAAATATCCCTTTTCCAATTCCACAAGAACAGCCTTAGCGAAAGGCTT
Organism: Chlorocebus sabaeus; assembly: GCF_047675955.1. NCBI lineage: Eukaryota > Metazoa > Chordata > Mammalia > Primates > Cercopithecidae > Chlorocebus > Chlorocebus sabaeus. The sequence continues at coordinate 1,017 of NW_027327621.1, forward strand.
CTTGAAGGTAAAGATGTAACTCTGTGAGATGAATTAACAGAACACAGAGCAGTTTCTCCGAAAGCTTCTCTCCGGTTTTGAACGGAATATATTTCCTTTTTCAACATAGCCCTCCATGGGCTTCCAAATATCCCTTTGCCAATTCCACAAGAAGAGCCTTAGCGAAAGGCTTCTTGAAGGGAAAGATGTAATTCTGTGAGATGAATTAAAAGAACACAGAGCAGTTTCTCAGAAATCTTCTTTCCAGTTTTCAACGGAAGATATTTCCTTTTTCACCATAGCCCTCTATGGGCTTCCAAATATCCCTTTGCCAATTCCACAAGAACAGGCTTAGCGAAAGGCTTCTTGAAGGGAAAGATGTAACTCTGTGAGATGAATTAACAGAACACAGAGCAGTTTCTCAGAAAGCTTCTTTCCAGTTTTGTACGGAAGATATTTCCTTTTTCACCATAGCCCTCTATGGGCTTCCAAATATCCCTTTGCCAATTCCACAAGAACAGCCTTAGCGAAAGGCTTCTTGAAGGGAAAGATGTAACTCTGTGAGATGAATTAACAGAACATAGAACAGTTTCTCATAAAGCTTCTTTCCAGTTTTGAACGGAAGATATTTCCTTTTTCACCATAGCCCTCTATGGGCTTCCAAATATCCCCTTGCCAATTCCACAACAACAGCCTTAGCGAAAGGCTTCTTGAAGTTAAAGATGTAACTCTGTGAGATGAATTAACAGAACACAGAGCAGTTTCTCAGAAAGGTTCTTTCCAGTTTTGAACGGAAGATATTTCCTTTTTCACCATAGCCCTCTATGGGCTTCCAACTATCCCTTTGCCAATTCCACAAGAACAGCCTTAGCGAAAGGCTTCTTGAAGGGAAAGATGTAACTCTGTGAGATGAATTAACAGAACACAGAGCAGTTTCTCAGAAAGCTTCTTTCCAGTTTTGAACGGAAGATATTTCCTTTTTCACCATAGCCCTCTATGGGCTTCCAAATATCCCTTTGCCAATTCCACAAGAACAGCCTTAGCGAAAGACTTCTTGAAGGGAAAGATGTAACTCTGTGAGATGAATTAACAGAACACAGAGCAGTTTCTCAGAAAGCTTCTTTCCAGTTTTGAACGGAGGATATTTCCTTTTTCACCATAGCCCTGTATGGGCTTCCAAATATCCTTTTGCCAATTCCACAAGAACAGCCTTAGCGAAAGGCTTCTTGAAGGTAAAGATGTAACTCTGTGAGATGAATTAACAGAACACAGATCAGTTTCTCAGAAAGCTTCTCTCCAGTTTTGAACGGAAGATATTTCCTTTTTCACCATAGCCCTCTATGGGCTTCCAAATATCCCTTTGCCAATTCCACAAGAACAGCCTTAGCGAAAGGCTTCTTGAAGGGAAAGATGTAACTCTGTGAGATGAATTAACAGAACACAGAGCAGTTTCTCAGAAAGCTTCTTTCCAGTTTTGAACGGAAGATATTTCCTTTTTCACCATAGCCCTCTATGGGCTTCCAAATATCCCTTTGCCAATTCCACAAGAACAGCCTTAGCGAAAGGCTTCTTGAAGTTAAAGATGTAACTCTGTGAGATGAATTAACAGAACACAGAGCAGTTTCTCAGAAAGCTTCTTTCCAGTTTTGAACGGAAGATATTTCCTTTTTCACCATAGCCCTGTATGGGCTTCCAAATATCCTTTTGCCAATTCCACAAGAACAGCCTTAGCGAAAGGCTTCTTGAAGGTAAAGATGTAACTCTGTGAGATGAATTAACAGAACACAGATCAGTTTCTCAGAAAGCTTCTCTCCAGTTTTGAATGGAAGATATTTCCTTTTTCACCATAGCCCTCTATGGGCTTCCAAATATCCCTTTGTCAATTCCACAAGAACAGCCTTAGCGAAAGGCTTCTTGAAGGGAAAGATGTAACTCTGTGAGTTGAATTAACAGAACACAGAGCAGTTTCTCAGAAAGCTTCTTTGCAGTTTTGAACGGAAGATATTTCCTTTTTCAACATAGCCCTCTATGGGCTTCCAAATATCCCTTTGCCAATTCCACAACAACAGACTTAGAGAACGGCTTCTTGAAGTTAAAGATGTAACTCTGTGAGATGAATTAACAGAACACAGAGCAGTTTCTCAGAAAGCTTCTTTCCAGTTTTGAACGGAAGATATTTCCTTTTTCACCATAGCCCTCTATGGGCTTCCAAATATCCCTTTGCCAATTCCACAAGAACAGCCTTAGCGAAAGGCTTCTTGAAGGGAAAGATGTAACTCTGTGAGATGAATTAACAGAACACAGAGCAGTTTCACAGAAAGCTTCTTTCCAGTTTTGAACGGAAGATATTTCCTTTTTCACCATAGCCCTCTATGGGCTTCCAAATATCCCTTTGCCAATTCCACAAGAACAGGCTTAGCGAAAGGCTTCTTGAAGGGAAAGATGTAACTCTGTGAGATGAATTAACAGAACACAGAGCAGTTTCTCAGAAAGCTTCTTTCCAGTTTTGAACGGAAGATATTTCCTTTTTCACCATAGCCCTCTATGGGCTTCCAAATATCCCTTTGCCAATTCCACAAGAACAGCCTTAGCGAAAGACTTCTTGAAGGGAAAGATGTAACTCTGTGAGATGAATTAACAGAACACAGAGCAGTTTCTCAGAAAGCTTCTTTCCAGTTTTGAACGGAAGATATTTCCTTTTTCACCATAGCCCTCTATGGGCTTCCAAATATCCCTTTGCCAATTCCACAAGAACAGCCTTAGCGAAAGGCTTCTTGAAGGGAAAGATGTAACTCTGTGAGATGAATTAACAGAACATAGAACAGTTTCTCAGAAAGCTTCTTTCCAGTTTTGAACGGAAGATATTTCCTTTTTCTCCATAGCCCTCTATGGGCTTCCAAATATCCCTTTGCCAATTCCACAAGAACAGCCTAAGCGAAAGGCTTCTTGAAGGTAAAGATGTAACTCTGTGAGATGAAATAACAGAACACAGAGCAGTTTCTCAGAAAGCTTCTTTCCAGTTTTGAACGGAAGATATTTCCTTTTTCACCATAGCCCTCTATGGGCTTCCAAATATCCCTTCGCCAATTCCACAAAAACAGCCTTAGCGAAAGGCTTCTTGAAGGGAAAGATGTAACTCTGTGAGATGAATTAACAGAACACAGAGCAGTTTCTCAGAAAGCTTCTTTCCAGTTTTGAACGGAAGATATTTCCTTTTTCACCATAGCCCTCTATGGGCTTCCAAATATCCCTTTGCCAATTCCACAAGAACAGCCTTAGCGAAAGACTTCTTGAAGGGAAAGATGTAACTCTTTGAGATGAATTAACAGAACACAGAGCAGTTTCTCAGAAAGCTTCTTTCCAGTTTTGAATGGAAGATATATCCTTTTTCACCATAGCCCTCTATGGGCTTCCAAATATCCCTTTGCCAATTCCACAAGAACAGCCTTAGCGAAAGGCTTCTTGAAGTTAAAGATGTAACTCTGTGAGATGAATTAACAGAACACAGAGCAGTTTCTCAGAAAGCTTCTTTCCAGTTTTGAACGGAAGATATTTCCTTTTTCACCATAGCCCTCTATGGGCTTCCAAATATCCCTTTGCCAATTCCACAAGAACAGCGTTAGCGAAAGGCTTCTTGAAGGGAAAGATGTAACTCTGTGAGATGAATTAACAGAACACAGAGCAGTTTCTCAGAAAGCTTCTTTCCAGTTTTGAACGGAAGATATTTCCTTTTTCAACGTAGTCCTCTATGGGCTTCCAAATATCCCTTTGCCAATTCCACAAGAACAGCCTAAGCGAAAGGCTTCTTAAAGGGAAAGATGTAACTCGTTGAGATGAATTAACAGAACACAGAGCAGTTTCTCAGAAAGCTTCTTTCCAGTTTTGAACGGAAGATATTTCCTTTTTCACCATAGCCCTCTATGGGCTTCCAAATATCCCTTTGCCAATTCCACAAGAACAGCCTTAGCGAAAGGCTTCTTGAAGGGAAAGATGTAACTCTGTGAGATGAATTAACAGAACACAGAGCAGTTTCTCAGAAAGCTTCTTTCCATTTTTGAACGGAAGATATTTCCTTTTTCACCATAGCCCTCTATGGGCTTCCAAATATCCCTTTGCCAATTCCACAAGAACAGCCTAAGCGAAAGGCTTCTTGAAGAGAAAGATGTATCTCTGTGAGATGAATTAACAGAACATAGAACAGTTTCTCAGAAAGCTTCTTTCCAGTTTTGAACGGAAGATATTTCCTTTTTCACCATAGCCCTCTAAGGGCTTCCAAATATCCCTTTGCCAATTCCACAAGAACAACCTTAGCGAAAGGCTTCTTGAAGGGAAAGATGTAACTCTGTGAGATGAATTAACAGAACACAGAGCAGTTTCTCAGAATGCTTCTTTCCAGTTTTGAACGGAAGATATTTCCTTTTTCAACATAGCCCTCTATGGGCTTCCAAATATCCCTTTGCCAATTCCACAAGAACAGCCTTAGCGAAAGGCTTCCTGAAGGGAAAGATGTAACTCTGTGAGATGAATTAACAGAACACAGAGCAGTTTCTCAGAAAGTTTCTTTCCAGTTCTGAACGGAAGATATTTCCTTTTTCACCATAGCCCTCTATGGGCTTCCAAATATCCCTTTTCCAATTCCACAAGAACAGCCTTAGCGAAAGGCTTCTTGAAGGTAAAGATGTAACTCTGTGAGATGAATTAACAGAACACAGAGCAGTTTCTCCGAAAGCTTCTCTCCGGTTTTGAACGGAATATATTTCCTTTTTCAACATAGCCCTCCATGGGCTTCCAAATATCCCTTTGCCAATTCCACAAGAAGAGCCTTAGCGAAAGGCTTCTTGAAGGGAAAGATGTAATTCTGTGAGATGAATTAAAAGAACACAGAGCAGTTTCTCAGAAATCTTCTTTCCAGTTTTCAACGGAAGATATTTCCTTTTTCACCATAGCCCTCTATGGGCTTCCAAATATCCCTTTGCCAATTCCACAAGAACAGGCTTAGCGAAAGGCTTCTTGAAGGGAAAGATGTAACTCTGTGAGATGAATTAACAGAACACAGAGCAGTTTCTCAGAAAGCTTCTTTCCAGTTTTGTACGGAAGATATTTCCTTTTTCACCACAGCCCTCTATGGGCTTCCAAATATCCCTTTGCCAATTCCACAAGAACAGCCTTAGCGAAAGGCTTCTTGAAGGGAAAGATGTAACTCTGTGAGATGAATTAACAGAACATAGAACAGTTTCTCATAAAGCTTCTTTCCAGTTTTGAACGGAAGATATTTCCTTTTTCACCATAGCCCTCTATGGGCTTCCAAATATCCCCTTGCCAATTCCACAACAACAGCCTTAGCGAAAGGCTTCTTGAAGTTAAAGATGTAACTCTGTGAGATGAATTAACAGAACACAGAGCAGTTTCTCAGAAAGGTTCTTTCCAGTTTTGAACGGAAGATATTTCCTTTTTCACCATAGCCCTCTATGGGCTTCCAACTATCCCTTTGCCAATTCCACAAGAACAGCCTTAGCGAAAGGCTTCTTGAAGGGAAAGATGTAACTCTGTGAGATGAATTAACAGAACACAGAGCAGTTTCTCAGAAAGCTTCTTTCCAGTTTTGAACGGAAGATATTTCCTTTTTCACCATAGCCCTCTATGGGCTTCCAAATATCCCTTTGCCAATTCCACAAGAACAGCCTTAGCGAAAGACTTCTTGAAGGGAAAGATGTAACTCTGTGAGATGAATTAACAGAACACAGAGCAGTTTCTCAGAAAGCTTCTTTCCAGTTTTGAACGGAGGATATTTCCTTTTTCACCATAGCCCTGTATGGGCTTCCAAATATCCTTTTGCCAATTCCACAAGAACAGCCTTAGCGAAAGGCTTCTTGAAGGTAAAGATGTAACTCTGTGAGATGAATTAACAGAACACAGATCAGTTTCTCAGAAAGCTTCTCTCCAGTTTTGAACGGAAGATATTTCCTTTTTCACCATAGCCCTCTATGGGCTTCCAAATATCCCTTTGTCAATTCCACAAGAACAGCCTTAGCGAAAGGCTTCTTGAAGGGAAAGATGTAACTCTGTGAGTTGAATTAACAGAACACAGAGCAGTTTCTCAGAAAGCTTCTTTGCAGTTTTGAACGGAAGATATTTCCTTTTTCAACATAGCCCTCTATGGGCTTCCAAATATCCCTTTGCCAATTCCACAACAACAGACTTAGAGAACGGCTTCTTGAAGTTAAAGATGTAACTCTGTGAGATGAATTAACAGAACACAGAGCAGTTTCTCAGAAAGCTTCTTTCCAGTTTTGAACGGAAGATATTTCCTTGTTCACCATAGCCCTCTATGGGCTTCCAAATATCCCTTTGCCAATTCCACAAGAACAGCCTTAGCGAAAGGCTTCTTGAAGGGAAAGATGTATCTCTGTGAGATGAATTAACAGAACACAGAGCAGTTTCACAGAAAGCTTCTTTCCAGTTTTGAACGGAAGATATTTCCTTTTTCACCATAGCCCTCTATGGGCTTCCAAATATCCCTTTGCCAATTCCACAAGAACAGGCTTAGCGAAAGGCTTCTTGAAGGGAAAGATGTAACTCTGTGAGATGAATTAACGGAACACAGAGCAGTTTCTCAGAAAGCTTCTTTCCAGTTTTGAACGGAAGATATTTCCTTTTTCACCATAGCCCTCTATGGGCTTCCAAATATCCCTTTGCCAATTCCACAAGAACAGCCTTAGCGAAAGGCTTCTTGAAGGGAAAGATGTAACTCTGTGAAATGAATTAACAGAACACAGAGCAGTTTCTCAGAAAGCTTCTTTCCAGTTTTGAACGGAAGATATTTCCTTTTTCACCATAGCCCTCTATGGGCTTCCAAATATCCCTTTGCCAATTCCACAAGAACAGCCTTAGCGGAAGGCTTCTTGAAGGGAAAGATATAACTCTGTGAGATGAATTAACAGAACACAGAGCAGTTTCTCAGAAAGCTTCTTTCCAGTTTTGAACGGAAGATATTTCCTTTTTCACCATAGCCCTCTATGGGCTTCCAAATATCCCTTTGCCAATTCCACAAGAACAGCCTTAGCGAAAGGCTTCTTGAAGGGAAAGATGTAACTCTGTGAGATGAATTAACAGAACACAGAGCAGTTTCTCAGAAAGCTTCTTTCCCGTTTTGAACGGAAGATATTTCCTTTTTCACCATAGCCCTCTATGGGCTTCCAAATATCCCTTTGCCAATTCCACAAGAACAGCCTTAGCGAAAGGCTTCTTGAAGTTAAAGATGTAACTCTGTGAGATGAATTAACAGAACACAGAGCAGTTTCTCAGAAAGCTTCTTTCCAGTTTTGAACGGAAGATATTTCCTTTTTCACCATAGCCCTGTATGGGCTTCCAAATATCCTTTTGCCAATTCCACAAGAACAGCCTTAGCGAAAGGCTTCTTGAAGGTAAAGATGTAACTCTGTGAGATGAATTAACAGAACACAGATCAGTTTCTCAGAAAGCTTCTCTCCAGTTTTGAATGGAAGATATTTCCTTTTTCACCATAGCCCTCTATGGGCTTCCAAATATCCCTTTGTCAATTCCACAAGAACAGCCTTAGCGAAAGGCTTCTTGAAGGGAAAGATGTAACTCTGTGAGTTGAATTAACAGAACACAGAGCAGTTTCTCAGAAAGCTTCTTTGCAGTTTTGAACGGAAGATATTTCCTTTTTCAACATAGCCCTCTATGGGCTTCCAAATATCCCTTTGCCAATTCCACAACAACAGACTTAGAGAACGGCTTCTTGAAGTTAAAGATGTAACTCTGTGAGATGAACTAACAGAACACAGAGCAGTTTCTCAGAAAGCTTCTTTCCAGTTTTGAACGGAAGATATTTCCTTGTTCACCATAGCCCTCTATGGGCTTCCAAATATCCCTTTGCCAATTCCACAAGAACAGCCTTAGCGAAAGGCTTCTTGAAGGGAAAGATGTAACTCTGTGAGATGAATTAACAGAACACAGAGCAGTTTCACAGAAAGCTTCTTTCCAGTTTTGAACGGAAGATATTTCCTTTTTCACCATAGCCCTCTATGGGCTTCCAAATATCCCTTTGCCAATTCCACAAGAACAGGCTTAGCGAAAGGCTTCTTGAAGGGAAAGATGTAACTCTGTGAGATGAATTAACAGAACACAGAGCAGTTTCTCAGAAAGCTTCTTTCCAGTTTTGAACGGAAGATATTTCCTTTTTCACCATAGCCCTCTATGGGCTTCCAAATATCCCTTTGCCAATTCCACAAGAACAGCCTTAGCGAAAGGCTTCTTGAAGGGAAAGATGTAACTCTGTGAGATGAATTAACAGAACACAGAGCAGTTTCTCAGAAAGCTTCTTTCCAGTTTTGAACGGAAGATATTTCCTTTTTCACCATAGCCCTCTATGGGCTTCCAAATATCCCTTTGCCAATTCCACAAGAACAGCCTTAGCGGAAGGCTTCTTGAAGGGAAAGATATAACTCTGTGAGATGAATTAACAGAACACAGAGCAGTTTCTCAGAAAGCTTCTTTCCAGTTTTGAACGGAAGATATTTCCTTTTTCACCATAGCCCTCTATGGGCTTCCAAATATCCCTTTGCCAATTCCACAAGAACAGCCTTAGCGAAAGGCTTCTTGAAGGGAAAGATGTAACTCTGTGAGATGAATTAACAGAACACAGAGCAGTTTCTCAGAAAGCTTCTTTCCAGTTTTGAACGGAAGATATTTCCTTTTTCACCATAGCCCTCTATGGGCTTCCAAATATCCCTTTGCCAATTCCACAAGAACAGCCTTAGCGAAAGGCTTCTTGAAGTTAAAGATGTAACTCTGTGAGATGAATTAACAGAACACAGAGCAGTTTCTCAGAAAGCTTCTTTCCAGTTTTGAACGGAAGATATTTCCTTTTTCACCATAGCCCTCTATGGGCTTCCAAATATCCCTTTGCCAATTCCCCAAGAACAGCCTTAGCGAAAGGCTTCTTGAAGGGAAAGATGTAACTCTGTGAGATGAATTAACAGAACATAGAACAGTTTCTCAGAAAGCGTCTTTCCAGTTTTGAACGGAAGATATTTCCTTGTTCACCATAGCCCTCTATGGGCTTCCAAATATCCCTTTGCCAATTCCACAAGAACAGCCTTAGCGAAAGGCTTCTTGAAGGGAAAGATGTAACTCTGTGAGATGAATTAACAGAACACAGAGCAGTTTCACAGAAAGCTTCTTTCCAGTTTTGAACGGAAGATATTTCCTTTTTCACCATAGCCCTCTATGGGCTTCCAAATATCCCTTTGCCAATTCCACAAGAACAGGCTTAGCGAAAGGCTTCTTGAAGGGAAAGATGTAACTCTGTGAGATGAATTAACAGAACACAGAGCAGTTTCTCAGAAAGCTTCTTTCCAGTTTTGAACGGAAGATATTTCCTTTTTCACCATAGCCCTCTATGGGCTTCCAAATATCCCTTTGCCAATTCCACAAGAACAGCCTTAGCGAAAGGCTTCTTGAAGGGAAAGATGTAACTCTGTGAGATGAATTAACAGAACACAGAGCAGTTTCTCAGAAAGCTTCTTTCCAGTTTTGAACGGAAGATATTTCCTTTTTCACCATAGCCCTCTATGGGCTTCCAAATATCCCTTTGCCAATTCCACAAGAACAGCCTTAGCGGAAGGCTTCTTGAAGGGAAAGATATAACTCTGTGAGATGAATTAACAGAACACAGAGCAGTTTCTCAGAAAGCTTCTTTCCAGTTTTGAACGGAAGATATTTCCTTTTTCACCATAGCCCTCTATGGGCTTCCAAATATCCCTTTGCCAATTCCACAAGAACAGCCTTAGCGAAAGGCTTCTTGAAGGGAAAGATGTAACTCTGTGAGATGAATTAACAGAACACAGAGCAGTTTCTCAGAAAGCTTCTTTCCAGTTTTGAACGGAAGATATTTCCTTTTTCACCATAGCCCTCTATGGGCTTCCAAATATCCCTTTGCCAATTCCACAAGAACAGCCTTAGCGAAAGGCTTCTTGAAGTTAAAGATGTAACTCTGTGAGATGAATTAACAGAACACAGAGCAGTTTCTCAGAAAGCTTCTTTCCAGTTTTGAACGGAAGATATTTCCTTTTTCACCATAGCCCTCTATGGGCTTCCAAATATCCCTTTGCCAATTCCCCAAGAACAGCCTTAGCGAAAGGCTTCTTGAAGGGAAAGATGTAACTCTGTGAGATGAATTAACAGAACATAGAACAGTTTCTCAGAAAGCGTCTTTCCAGTTTTGAACGGAAGATATTTCCTTTTTCACCATAGCCCTCTATGGGCTTCCAAATATCCCTTTGCCAATTCCACAAGAACAGCCTTAGCGAAAGGCTTCTTGAAGGGAAAGATGTAACTCTGTGAGATGAATTAACAGAACACAGAGCAGTTTCTCAGAAAGCTTCTTTCCAGTTTTGAACGGAAGATATTTCCTTTTTCACCATAGCCCTCTATGGGCTTCCAAATATCCCTTTGCCAATTCCACAAGAACAGCCTTAGCGAAAGCTTCTTGAAGGCAAAGATGTAACTCTGTGAGATGAATTAACAGAACACAGAGCAGTTTCTCAGAAAGCTTCTTTCCAGTTTTGAACGGAAGATATTTCCTTTTTCACCATAGCCCTCTATGGGCTTCCAAATATCCCTTTGCCAATTCCACAAGAACAGCCTTAGCGAAAGGCTTCTTGAAGGGAAAGATGTAACTCTGTGAGATGAATTAACAGAACACAGAGCAGTTTCTCAGAAAGCTTCTTTCCAGTTTTGAACGGAAGATATTTCCTTTTTCACCATAGCCCTCTATGGGCTTCCAAATATCCCTTTGCCAATTCCACAAGAACAGGCTTAGCGAAAGGCTTCTTGAAGGGAAAGATGTAACTCTGTGAGATGAATTAACGGAACACAGAGCAGTTTCTCAGAAAGCTTCTTTCCAGTTTTGAACGGAAGATATTTCCTTTTTCACCATAGCCCTCTATGGGCTTCCAAATATCCCTTTGCCAATTCCACAAGAACAGCCTTAGCGAAAGGCTTCTTGAAGGGAAAGATGTAACTCTGTGAAATGAATTAACAGAACACAGAGCAGTTTCTCAGAAAGCTTCTTTCCAGTTTTGAACGGAAGATATTTCCTTTTTCACCATAGCCCTCTATGGGCTTCCAAATATCCCTTTGCCAATTCCACAAGAACAGCCTTAGCGGAAGGCTTCTTGAAGGGAAAGATATAACTCTGTGAGATGAATTAACAGAACACAGAGCAGTTTCTCAGAAAGCTTCTTTCCAGTTTTGAACGGAAGATATTTCCTTTTTCACCATAGCCCTCTATGGGCTTCCAAATATCCCTTTGCCAATTCCACAAGAACAGCCTTAGCGAAAGGCTTCTTGAAGGGAAAGATGTAACTCTGTGAGATGAATTAACAGAACACAGAGCAGTTTCTCAGAAAGCTTCTTTCCCGTTTTGAACGGAAGATATTTCCTTTTTCACCATAGCCCTCTATGGGCTTCCAAATATCCCTTTGCCAATTCCACAAGAACAGCCTTAGCGAAAGGCTTCTTGAAGTTAAAGATGTAACTCTGTGAGATGAATTAACAGAACACAGAGCAGTTTCTCAGAAAGCTTCTTTCCAGTTTTGAACGGAAGATATTTCCTTTTTCACCATAGCCCTGTATGGGCTTCCAAATATCCTTTTGCCAATTCCACAAGAACAGCCTTAGCGAAAGGCTTCTTGAAGGTAAAGATGTAACTCTGTGAGATGAATTAACAGAACACAGATCAGTTTCTCAGAAAGCTTCTCTCCAGTTTTGAATGGAAGATATTTCCTTTTTCACCATAGCCCTCTATGGGCTTCCAAATATCCCTTTGTCAATTCCACAAGAACAGCCTTAGCGAAAGGCTTCTTGAAGGGAAAGATGTAACTCTGTGAGTTGAATTAACAGAACACAGAGCAGTTTCTCAGAAAGCTTCTTTGCAGTTTTGAACGGAAGATATTTCCTTTTTCAACATAGCCCTCTATGGGCTTCCAAATATCCCTTTGCCAATTCCACAACAACAGACTTAGAGAACGGCTTCTTGAAGTTAAAGATGTAACTCTGTGAGATGAACTAACAGAACACAGAGCAGTTTCTCAGAAAGCTTCTTTCCAGTTTTGAACGGAAGATATTTCCTTGTTCACCATAGCCCTCTATGGGCTTCCAAATATCCCTTTGCCAATTCCACAAGAACAGCCTTAGCGAAAGGCTTCTTGAAGGGAAAGATGTAACTCTGTGAGATGAATTAACAGAACACAGAGCAGTTTCACAGAAAGCTTCTTTCCAGTTTTGAACGGAAGATATTTCCTTTTTCACCATAGCCCTCTATGGGCTTCCAAATATCCCTTTGCCAATTCCACAAGAACAGGCTTAGCGAAAGGCTTCTTGAAGGGAAAGATGTAACTCTGTGAGATGAATTAACAGAACACAGAGCAGTTTCTCAGAAAGCTTCTTTCCAGTTTTGAACGGAAGATATTTCCTTTTTCACCATAGCCCTCTATGGGCTTCCAAATATCCCTTTGCCAATTCCACAAGAACAGCCTTAGCGAAAGGCTTCTTGAAGGGAAAGATGTAACTCTGTGAGATGAATTAACAGAACACAGAGCAGTTTCTCAGAAAGCTTCTTTCCAGTTTTGAACGGAAGATATTTCCTTTTTCACCATAGCCCTCTATGGGCTTCCAAATATCCCTTTGCCAATTCCACAAGAACAGCCTTAGCGGAAGGCTTCTTGAAGGGAAAGATATAACTCTGTGAGATGAATTAACAGAACACAGAGCAGTTTCTCAGAAAGCTTCTTTCCAGTTTTGAACGGAAGATATTTCCTTTTTCACCATAGCCCTCTATGGGCTTCCAAATATCCCTTTGCCAATTCCACAAGAACAGCCTTAGCGAAAGGCTTCTTGAAGGGAAAGATGTAACTCTGTGAGATGAATTAACAGAACACAGAGCAGTTTCTCAGAAAGCTTCTTTCCAGTTTTGAACGGAAGATATTTCCTTTTTCACCATAGCCCTCTATGGGCTTCCAAATATCCCTTTGCCAATTCCACAAGAACAGCCTTAGCGAAAGGCTTCTTGAAGTTAAAGATGTAACTCTGTGAGATGAATTAACAGAACACAGAGCAGTTTCTCAGAAAGCTTCTTTCCAGTTTTGAACGGAAGATATTTCCTTTTTCACCATAGCCCTCTATGGGCTTCCAAATATCCCTTTGCCAATTCCCCAAGAACAGCCTTAGCGAAAGGCTTCTTGAAGGGAAAGATGTAACTCTGTGAGATGAATTAACAGAACATAGAACAGTTTCTCAGAAAGCGTCTTTCCAGTTTTGAACGGAAGATATTTCCTTGTTCACCATAGCCCTCTATGGGCTTCCAAATATCCCTTTGCCAATTCCACAAGAACAGCCTTAGCGAAAGGCTTCTTGAAGGGAAAGATGTAACTCTGTGAGATGAATTAACAGAACACAGAGCAGTTTCACAGAAAGCTTCTTTCCAGTTTTGAACGGAAGATATTTCCTTTTTCACCATAGCCCTCTATGGGCTTCCAAATATCCCTTTGCCAATTCCACAAGAACAGGCTTAGCGAAAGGCTTCTTGAAGGGAAAGATGTAACTCTGTGAGATGAATTAACAGAACACAGAGCAGTTTCTCAGAAAGCTTCTTTCCAGTTTTGAACGGAAGATATTTCCTTTTTCACCATAGCCCTCTATGGGCTTCCAAATATCCCTTTGCCAATTCCACAAGAACAGCCTTAGCGAAAGGCTTCTTGAAGGGAAAGATGTAACTCTGTGAGATGAATTAACAGAACACAGAGCAGTTTCTCAGAAAGCTTCTTTCCAGTTTTGAACGGAAGATATTTCCTTTTTCACCATAGCCCTCTATGGGCTTCCAAATATCCCTTTGCCAATTCCACAAGAACAGCCTTAGCGGAAGGCTTCTTGAAGGGAAAGATATAACTCTGTGAGATGAATTAACAGAACACAGAGCAGTTTCTCAGAAAGCTTCTTTCCAGTTTTGAACGGAAGATATTTCCTTTTTCACCATAGCCCTCTATGGGCTTCCAAATATCCCTTTGCCAATTCCACAAGAACAGCCTTAGCGAAAGGCTTCTTGAAGGGAAAGATGTAACTCTGTGAGATGAATTAACAGAACACAGAGCAGTTTCTCAGAAAGCTTCTTTCCAGTTTTGAACGGAAGATATTTCCTTTTTCACCATAGCCCTCTATGGGCTTCCAAATATCCCTTTGCCAATTCCACAAGAACAGCCTTAGCGAAAGGCTTCTTGAAGTTAAAGATGTAACTCTGTGAGATGAATTAACAGAACACAGAGCAGTTTCTCAGAAAGCTTCTTTCCAGTTTTGAACGGAAGATATTTCCTTTTTCACCATAGCCCTCTATGGGCTTCCAAATATCCCTTTGCCAATTCCCCAAGAACAGCCTTAGCGAAAGGCTTCTTGAAGGGAAAGATGTAACTCTGTGAGATGAATTAACAGAACATAGAACAGTTTCTCAGAAAGCGTCTTTCCAGTTTTGAACGGAAGATATTTCCTTTTTCACCATAGCCCTCTATGGGCTTCCAAATATCCCTTTGCCAATTCCACAAGAACAGCCTTAGCGAAAGGCTTCTTGAAGGGAAAGATGTAACTCTGTGAGATGAATTAACAGAACACAGAGCAGTTTCTCAGAAAGCTTCTTTCCAGTTTTGAACGGAAGATATTTCCTTTTTCACCATAGCCCTCTATGGGCTTCCAAATATCCCTTTGCCAATTCCACAAGAACAGCCTTAGCGAAAGCTTCTTGAAGGCAAAGATGTAACTCTGTGAGATGAATTAACAGAACACAGAGCAGTTTCTCAGAAAGCTTCTTTCCAGTTTTGAACGGAAGATATTTCCTTTTTCACCATAGCCCTCTATGGGCTTCCAAATATCCCTTTGCCAATTCCACAAGAACAGCCTTAGCGAAAGGCTTCTTGAAGGGAAAGATGTAACTCTGTGAGATGAATTAACAGAACACAGAGCAGTTTCTCAGAAAGCTTCTTTCCAGTTTTGAACGGAAGATATTTCCTTTTTCACCATAGCCCTCTATGGGCTTCCAAATATCCCTTTGCCAATTCCACAAGAACAGGCTTAGCGAAAGGCTTCTTGAAGGGAAAGATGTAACTCTGTGAGATGAATTAACAGAACACAGAGCAGTTTCTCAGAAAGCTTCTTTCCAGTTTTGAACGGAAGATATTTCCTTTTTCAACATAGCCCTCAATGGGCTTCCAAATATCCCTTTGCCAATTCCACAAGAACAGCCTAAGCGAAAGGCTTCTTAAAGGGAAAGATGTAACTCGTTGAGATGAATTAACAGAACACAGAGCAGTTTCTCAGAAAGCTTCTTTCCAGTTTTGAACGGAAGATATTTCCTTTTTCACCATAGCCCTCTATGGGCTTCCAAATATCCCTTTGCCAATTCCACAAGAACAGGCTTAGCGAAAGGCTTCTTGAAGGGAAAGATGTAACTCTGTGAGATGAATTAACAGAACACAGAGCAGTTTCTCAGAAAGCTTCTTTCCATTTTTGAACGGAAGATATTTCCTTTTTCACCATAGCCCTCTATGGGCTTCCAAATATCCCTTTGCCAATTCCACAAGAACAGCCTTAGCGAAAGGCTTCTTGAAGAGAAAGATGTAACTCTGTGAGATGAATTAACAGAACATAGAACAGTTTCTCAGAAAGCTTCTTTCCAGTTTTGAACGGAAGATATTTCCTTTTTCACCATAGCCCTCTATGGGCTTCCAAATATCCCTTTGCCAATTCCACAAGAACAGCCTTAGCGAAAGGCTTCTTGAAGGGAAAGATGTATCTCTGTGAGATGAATTAACAGAACACAGAGCAGTTTCACAGAAAGCTTCTTTCCAGTTTTGAACGGAAGATATTTCCTTTTTCACCATAGCCCTCTATGGGCTTCCAAATATCCCTTTGCCAATTCCACAAGAACAGGCTTAGCGAAAGGCTTCTTGAAGGGAAAGATGTAACTCTGTGAGATGAATTAACAGAACACAGAGCAGTTTCTCAGAAAGCTTCTTTCCAGTTTTGAACGGAAGATATTTCCTTTTTCACCATAGCCCTCTATGGGCTTCCAAATATCCCTTTGCCAATTCCACAAGAACAGCCTTAGCGAAAGGCTTCTTGAAGGGAAAGATGTAACTCTGTGAGATGAATTAACAGAACACAGAGCAGTTTCTCAGAAAGCTTCTTTCCAGTTTTGAACGGAAGATATTTCCTTTTTCACCATAGCCCTCTATGGGCTTCCAAATATCCCTTTGCCAATTCCACAAGAACAGCCTTAGCGGAAGGCTACTTGAAGGGAAAGATATAACTCTGTGAGATGAATTAACAGAACACAGAGCAGTTTCTCAGAAAGCTTCTTTCCAGTTTTGAACGGAAGATATTTCCTTTTTCACCATAGCCCTCTATGGGCTTCCAAATATCCCTTTGCCAATTCCACAAGAACAGCCTTAGCGAAAGGCTTCTTGAAGGGAAAGATGTAACTCTGTGAGATGAATTAACAGAACACAGAGCAGTTTCTCAGAAAGCTTCTTTCCAGTTTTGAACGGAAGATATTTCCTTTTTCACCATAGCCCTCTATGGGCTTCCAAATATCCCTTTGCCAATTCCACAAGAACAGCCTTAGCGAAAGGCTTCTTGAAGTTAAAGATGTAACTCTGTGAGATGAATTAACAGAACACAGAGCAGTTTCTCAGAAAGCTTCTTTCCAGTTTTGAACGGAAGATATTTCCTTTTTCACCATAGCCCTGTATGGGCTTCCAAATATCCTTTTGCCAATTCCACAAGAACAGCCTTAGCGAAAGGCTTCTTGAAGGTAAAGATGTAACTCTGTGAGATGAATTAACAGAACACAGATCAGTTTCTCAGAAAGCTTCTCTCCAGTTTTGAACGGAAGATATTTCCTTTTTCACCATAGCCCTCTATGGGCTTCCAAATATCCCTTTGTCAATTCCACAAGAACAGCCTTAGCGAAAGGCTTCTTGAAGGGAAAGATGTAACTCTGTGAGTTGAATTAACAGAACACAGAGCAGTTTCTCAGAAAGCTTCTTTGCAGTTTTGAACGGAAGATATTTCCTTTTTCAACATAGCCCTCTATGGGCTTCCAAATATCCCTTTGCCAATTCCACAACAACAGACTTAGAGAACGGCTTCTTGAAGTTAAAGATGTAACTCTGTGAGATGAATTAACAGAACACAGAGCAGTTTCTCAGAAAGCTTCTTTCCAGTTTTGAACGGAAGATATTTCCTTGTTCACCATAGCCCTCTATGGGCTTCCAAATATCCCTTTGCCAATTCCACAAGAACAGCCTTAGCGAAAGGCTTCTTGAAGGGAAAGATGTAACTCTGTGAGATGAATTAACAGAACACAGAGCAGTTTCACAGAAAGCTTCTTTCCAGTTTTGAACGGAAGATATTTCCTTTTTCACCATAGCCCTCTATGGGCTTCCAAATATCCCTTTGCCAATTCCACAAGAACAGGCTTAGCGAAAGGCTTCTTGAAGGGAAAGATGTAACTCTGTGAGATGAATTAACAGAACACAGAGCAGTTTCTCAGAAAGCTTCTTTCCAGTTTTGAACGGAAGATATTTCCTTTTTCACCATAGCCCTCTATGGGCTTCCAAATATCCCTTTGCCAATTCCACAAGAACAGCCTTAGCGAAAGGCTTCTTGAAGGGAAAGATGTAACTCTGTGAGATGAATTAACAGAACACAGAGCAGTTTCTCAGAAAGCTTCTTTCCAGTTTTGAACGGAAGATATTTCCTTTTTCACCATAGCCCTCTATGGGCTTCCAAATATCCCTTTGCCAATTCCACAAGAACAGCCTTAGCGGAAGGCTTCTTGAAGGGAAAGATATAACTCTGTGAGATGAATTAACAGAACACAGAGCAGTTTCTCAGAAAGCTTCTTTCCAGTTTTGAACGGAAGATATTTCCTTTTTCACCATAGCCCTCTATGGGCTTCCAAATATCCCTTTGCCAATTCCACAAGAACAGCCTTAGCGAAAGGCTTCTTGAAGGGAAAGATGTAACTCTGTGAGATGAATTAACAGAACACAGAGCAGTTTCTCAGAAAGCTTCTTTCCAGTTTTGAACGGAAGATATTTCCTTTTTCACCATAGCCCTCTATGGGCTTCCAAATATCCCTTTGCCAATTCCACAAGAACAGCCTTAGCGAAAGGCTTCTTGAAGTTAAAGATGTAACTCTGTGAGATGAATTAACAGAACACAGAGCAGTTTCTCAGAAAGCTTCTTTCCAGTTTTGAACGGAAGATATTTCCTTTTTCACCATAGCCCTCTATGGGCTTCCAAATATCCCTTTGCCAATTCCACATAAAAGCCTTAGCGAAAGGCTTCTTGAAGGGAAAGATGTAACTCTGTGAGATGAATTAACAGAACATAGAACAGTTTCTCAGAAAGCTTCTTTCCAGTTTTGAACGGAAGATATTTCCTTTTTCTCCAAGCCCTCTATAGGCTTCCAAATATCCCTTTGCCAATTCCACAAGAACAACCTTAGCGAAAGGCTTCTTGAAGTTAAAGATGTAACTCTGTGAGATGAATTAACAGAACACAGAGCAGTTTCTCAGAAAGCTTCTTTCCAGTTTTGAACGGAAGATATTTCCTTTTTCACCATAGCCCTCTATGGGCTACCAAATATCCCTTTGCCAATTCCAGAAGAACAGCCTTAGCGAAAGGCTTCTTGAAGGGAAAGATGTAACTCTGTGAGATGAATTAACAGAACACAGAGCAGTTTCTCAGAAAGCTTCTTTCCAGTTTTGAACGGAAGATATTTCCTTTTTCACCATAGCCCTCTATGGGCTTCCAAATATCCCTTTGCCAATTCCACAAAAACAGCCTTAGAGAAAGGCTTCTTGAAGTTAAAGATGTAACTCTGTGAGATGAATTAACAGAACACAGAGCAGTTTCTCAGAAAGCTTCTTTCCAGTTTTGAACGGAAGATATTTCCTTTTTCACCATAGCCCTCTAAGGGCTTCCAAATATCCCTTTGCCAATTCCACAAGAACAGCCTTAGCGAAAGGCTTCTTGAAGTTAAAGATGTAACTCTGTGAGATGAATTAACAGAACACAGAGCAGTTTCTCAGAAAGCTTCTTTCCAGTTTTGAACTAAAGATATTTCCTTTTTCACCATAGCCCTCTATGGGCTTCCAAATATCCCTTTGCCAATTCCACAACAACAGCCTTAGCGAAAGGCTTCTTGAAGGGAAAGATGTAACTATGTGAGGTGAATTAACAGAACATAGAACAGTTTCTCAGAAAGCTTCTTTCCAGTTTTGAACGGAAGATATTTCCTTTTTCTCCATAGCCCTCTATGGGCTTCCAAATATCCCTTTGCCAATTCCACAAGAACAGCCTTAGCGAAAGGCTTCTTGAAGTCAAAGATGTAACTCTGTGAGATGAATTAACAGAACACAGAGCAGTTTCTCAGAAAGCTTCTTTCCAGTTTTGAACGGAAGATATTTTCTTTTTCACCCTAGCCCTCTATGGGCTTCCAAATATCCCTTTGCCAATTCCACAAGAACAGCCTTAGCGAAAGGCTTCTTGAAGGGAAAGATGTAACTCTGTGAGATGAATGAACAGAACACAGAGCAGTTTCTCAGAAAGCGTCTTTCCAGTTTTGAGCGGAAGATATTTCCTTTTTCACCATAGCCCTCTAAGGGCTTCCAAATATCCCTTTGCCAATTCCACAAGAACAGCCTTAGCGAAAGGCTTCTTGAAGGGAAAGATGTAACTCTGTGAGATGAATTAACAGAACACAGAGCAGTTTCTCCGAAAGCTTCTTTCCAGTTTTGAACGGAAGATATTTCCTTTTTCACCATAGCCCTCTATGGGCTTCGAAATATCCCTTTGCCAATTCCACAACAACAGCCTTAGAGAAAGGCTTCTTGAAGTTAAAGATGTAACTCTGTGAGATGAATTAACAGAACACAGAGCAGTTTTTCAGAAAGCTTCTTTCCAGTTTTGAACGGAAGATATTTCCTTTTTCACCATAGCCCTCTATGGGCTTCCAAATATCCCTTTGCCAATTCCACAAGAACAGCCTTAGCGAAAGGCTTCTTGAAGGGAAAGATGTAACTCTGTGAGATGAATTAACAGAACACAGAGCAGTTTCTCAGAAAGCTTCTTTCCAGTTTTGAACGGAAGATATTTCCTTTTTCACCATAGCCCTCTATGGGCTTCCAAATATCCCTTTGCCAATTCCACAAGAACAGGCTTAGCGAAAGGCTTCTTGAAGGGAAATATGTAACTCTGTGAGATGAATTAACAGAACACAGAGCAGTTTCTCAGAAAGCTTCTTTCCAGTTTCGAACGGAAGATATTTCCTTTTTCACCATAGCCCTCTATGGGCTTCCAAATATCCCTTTGCCAATTCCACAAGAACAGCCTTAGCGAAAGACTTCTTGAAGGGAAAGATGTAACTCTGTGAGATGAATTAACAGAACACAGAGCAGTTTCTCAGAAAGCTTCTTTCCAGTTTTGAACGGAAGATATTTCCTTTTTCACCATAGCCCTCTATGGGCTTCCAAATATCCCTTTGCCAATTCCACAAGAACAGCCTTAGCGAAAGGCTTCTTGAAGGGAAAGATGTAACTCTGTGAGATGAATTAACAGAACACAGAGCAGTTTCTCAGAAAGCTTCTTTCCAGTTTTGAACGGAAGATATTTCCTTTTTCACCATAGCCCTCTATGGGCTTCCAAATATCCCTTTGCCAATTCCACAAGAACAGCCTTAGCGAAAGGCTTCTTGAAGGGAAAGATGTAACTCTGTGAGATGAATTAACAGAACACAGAGCAGTTTCTCAGAAAGCTTCTTTCCAGTTTTGAACGGAAGATATTTCCTTTTTCACCATAGCCCTGTATGGCCTTCCAAATATCCTTTTGCCAATTCCACAAGAACAGCCTTAGCGAAAGGCTTCTTGAAGGTAAAGATGTAACTCAGTGAGATGAATTAACAGAACACAGATCAGTTTCTCAGAAAGCTTCCTCCAGTTTTGAACGGAAGATATTTCCTTTTTCACCATAGCCCTCTATGGGCTTCCAAATATCCCTTTGCCAATTCCACAAGAACAGCCTTAGCGAAAGGCTTCCTGAAGGGAAAGATGTAACTCTGTGAGATGAATTAACAGAACACAGAGCAGTTTCTCAGAAAGCTTCTTTCCAGTTTTGAACGGAAGATATTTCCTTTTTCACCATAGCCCTCTATGGGCTTCCAAATATCCCTTTGCCAATTCCACAACAACAGCCTTAGAGAAAGGCTTCTTGAAGTTAAAGATGTAACTCTGTGAGATGAATTAACAGAACACAGAGCAGTTTCTCAGAAAGCTTCTTTCCAGTTTTGAACGGAAGATATTTCCTTTTTCACCATAGCCCTCTATGGGCTTCCAAATATCCCTTTGCCAATTCCACAAGAACAGCCTTAGCGAAAGGCTTCTTGAAGGGAAAGATGTAACTCTGTGAGATGAATTAACACAACACAGAGCAGTTTCTCAGAATGCTTCTTTCCAGTTTTGAACGGAAGATATTTCCTTTTTCACCATAGCCCTCTATGGGCTTCCAAATATCCCTTTGCCAATTCCACAAGAACAGGCTTAGCGAAAGGCTTCTTGAAGGGAAAGATGTAACTCTGTCAGATGAATTAACAGAACACAGAGCAGTTTCTCAGAAAGCTTCTTTCCAGTTTTGAACGGAAGATATTTCCTTTTTCACCATAGCCCTCTATGGGCTTCCAAATATCCCTTTGCCAATTCCACATAAAAGCCTTAGCGAAAGGCTTCTTGAAGGGAAAGATGTAACTCTGTGAGATGAATTAACAGAACATAGAACAGTTTCTCAGAAAGCTTCTTTCCAGTTTTGAACGGAAGATATTTCCTTTTTCTCCAAGCCCTCTATAGGCTTCCAAATATCCCTTTGCCAATTCCACAAGAACAGCCTTAGCGAAAGGCTTCTTGAAGGGAAAGATGTAACTCTGTGAGATGAATTAACAGAACACAGAGCAGTTTCTCAGAAAGCTTCTTTCCAGTTTTGAACGGAAGATATTTCCTTTTTCACCATAGCCCTCTATGGGCTTCCAAATATCCCTTTGCCAATTCCACAAGAACAGCCTTAGCGGAAGGCTACTTGAAGGGAAAGATATAACTCTGTGAGATGAATTAACAGAACACAGAGCAGTTTCTCAGAAAGCTTCTTTCCAGTTTTGAACGGAAGATATTTCCTTTTTCACCATAGCCCTCTATGGGCTTCCAAATATCCCTTTGCCAATTCCACAAGAACAGCCTTAGCGAAAGGCTTCTTGAAGGGAAAGATGTAACTCTGTGAGATGAATTAACAGAACTCAGAGCAGTTTCTCAGAAAGCTTCTTTCCAGTTTTGAACGGAAGATATTTCCTTTTTCACCATAGCCCTCTATGGGCTTCCAAATATCCCTTTGCCAATTCCACAAGAACAGCCTTAGCGAAAGGCTTCTTGAAGTTAAAGATGTAACTCTGTGAGATGAATTAACAGAACACAGAGCAGTTTCTCAGAAAGCTTCTTTCCAGTTTTGAACGGAAGATATTTCCTTTTTCACCATAGCCCTGTATGGGCTTCCAAATATCCTTTTGCCAATTCCACAAGAACAGCCTTAGCGAAAGGCTTCTTGAAGGTAAAGATGTAACTCTGTGAGATGAATTAACAGAACACAGATCAGTTTCTCAGAAAGCTTCTCTCCAGTTTTGAACGGAAGATATTTCCTTTTTCACCATAGCCCTCTATGGGCTTCCAAATATCCCTTTGTCAATTCCACAAGAACAGCCTTAGCGAAAGGCTTCTTGAAGGGAAAGATGTAACTCTGTGAGTTGAATTAACAGAACACAGAGCAGTTTCTCAGAAAGCTTCTTTGCAGTTTTGAACGGAAGATATTTCCTTTTTCAACATAGCCCTCTATGGGCTTCCAAATATCCCTTTGCCAATTCCACAACAACAGACTTAGAGAACGGCTTCTTGAAGTTAAAGATGTAACTCTGTGAGATGAATTAACAGAACACAGAGCAGTTTCTCAGAAAGCTTCTTTCCAGTTTTGAACGGAAGATATTTCCTTGTTCACCATAGCCCTCTATGGGCTTCCAAATATCCCTTTGCCAATTCCACAAGAACAGCCTTAGCGAAAGGCTTCTTGAAGGGAAAGATGTAACTCTGTGAGATGAATTAACAGAACACAGAGCAGTTTCACAGAAAGCTTCTTTCCAGTTTTGAACGGAAGATATTTCCTTTTTCACCATAGCCCTCTATGGGCTTCCAAATATCCCTTTGCCAATTCCACAAGAACAGGCTTAGCGAAAGGCTTCTTGAAGGGAAAGATGTAACTCTGTGAGATGAATTAACAGAACACAGAGCAGTTTCTCAGAAAGCTTCTTTCCAGTTTTGAACGGAAGATATTTCCTTTTTCACCATAGCCCTCTATGGGCTTCCAAATATCCCTTTGCCAATTCCACAAGAACAGCCTTAGCGAAAGGCTTCTTGAAGGGAAAGATGTAACTCTGTGAGATGAATTAACAGAACACAGAGCAGTTTCTCAGAAAGCTTCTTTCCAGTTTTGAACGGAAGATATTTCCTTTTTCACCATAGCCCTCTATGGGCTTCCAAATATCCCTTTGCCAATTCCACAAGAACAGCCTTAGCGGAAGGCTTCTTGAAGGGAAAGATATAACTCTGTGAGATGAATTAACAGAACACAGAGCAGTTTCTCAGAAAGCTTCTTTCCAGTTTTGAACGGAAGATATTTCCTTTTTCACCATAGCCCTCTATGGGCTTCCAAATATCCCTTTGCCAATTCCACAAGAACAGCCTTAGCGAAAGGCTTCTTGAAGGGAAAGATGTAACTCTGTGAGATGAATTAACAGAACACAGAGCAGTTTCTCAGAAAGCTTCTTTCCAGTTTTGAACGGAAGATATTTCCTTTTTCACCATAGCCCTCTATGGGCTTCCAAATATCCCTTTGCCAATTCCACAAGAACAGCCTTAGCGAAAGGCTTCTTGAAGTTAAAGATGTAACTCTGTGAGATGAATTAACAGAACACAGAGCAGTTTCTCAGAAAGCTTCTTTCCAGTTTTGAACGGAAGATATTTCCTTTTTCACCATAGCCCTCTATGGGCTTCCAAATATCCCTTTGCCAATTCCACATAAAAGCCTTAGCGAAAGGCTTCTTGAAGGGAAAGATGTAACTCTGTGAGATGAATTAACAGAACATAGAACAGTTTCTCAGAAAGCTTCTTTCCAGTTTTGAACGGAAGATATTTCCTTTTTCTCCAAGCCCTCTATAGGCTTCCAAATATCCCTTTGCCAATTCCACAAGAACAACCTTAGCGAAAGGCTTCTTGAAGTTAAAGATGTAACTCTGTGAGATGAATTAACAGAACACAGAGCAGTTTCTCAGAAAGCTTCTTTCCAGTTTTGAACGGAAGATATTTCCTTTTTCACCATAGCCCTCTATGGGCTACCAAATATCCCTTTGCCAATTCCAGAAGAACAGCCTTAGCGAAAGGCTTCTTGAAGGGAAAGATGTAACTCTGTGAGATGAATTAACAGAACACAGAGCAGTTTCTCAGAAAGCTTCTTTCCAGTTTTGAACGGAAGATATTTCCTTTTTCACCATAGCCCTCTATGGGCTTCCAAATATCCCTTTGCCAATTCCACAAAAACAGCCTTAGAGAAAGGCTTCTTGAAGTTAAAGATGTAACTCTGTGAGATGAATTAACAGAACACAGAGCAGTTTCTCAGAAAGCTTCTTTCCAGTTTTGAACGGAAGATATTTCCTTTTTCACCATAGCCCTCTAAGGGCTTCCAAATATCCCTTTGCCAATTCCACAAGAACAGCCTTAGCGAAAGGCTTCTTGAAGTTAAAGATGTAACTCTGTGAGATGAATTAACAGAACACAGAGCAGTTTCTCAGAAAGCTTCTTTCCAGTTTTGAACTAAAGATATTTCCTTTTTCACCATAGCCCTCTATGGGCTTCCAAATATCCCTTTGCCAATTCCACAACAACAGCCTTAGCGAAAGGCTTCTTGAAGGGAAAGATGTAACTATGTGAGGTGAATTAACAGAACATAGAACAGTTTCTCAGAAAGCTTCTTTCCAGTTTTGAACGGAAGATATTTCCTTTTTCTCCATAGCCCTCTATGGGCTTCCAAATATCCCTTTGCCAATTCCACAAGAACAGCCTTAGCGAAAGGCTTCTTGAAGTCAAAGAGGTAACTCTGTGAGATGAATTAACAGAACACAGAGCAGTTTCTCAGAAAGCTTCTTTCCAGTTTTGAACGGAAGATATTTTCTTTTTCACCCTAGCCCTCTATGGGCTTCCAAATATCCCTTTGCCAATTCCACAAGAACAGCCTTAGCGAAAGGCTTCTTGAAGGGAAAGATGTAACTCTGTGAGATGAATGAACAGAACACAGAGCAGTTTCTCAGAAAGCTTCTTTCCAGTTTTGAGCGGAAGATATTTCCTTTTTCACCATAGCCCTCTATGGGCTACCAAATATCCCTTTGCCAATTCCAGAAGAACAGCCTTAGCGAAAGGCTTCTTGAAGGGAAAGATGTAAATCTGTGAGATGAATTAACAGAACACAGAGCAGTTTCTCAGAAAGCTTCTTTCCAGTTTTGAACGGAAGATATTTCCTTTTTCACCATAGCCCTCTATGGGCTTCCAAATATCCCTTTGCCAATTCCACAAAAACAGCCTTAGAGAAAGGCTTCTTGAAGTTAAAGATGTAACTCTGTGAGATGAATTAACAGAACACAGAGCAGTTTCTCAGAAAGCTTCTTTCCAGTTTTGAACGGAAGATATTTCCTTTTTCACCATAGCCCTCTAAGGGCTTCCAAATATCCCTTTGCCAATTCCACAAGAACAGCCTTAGCGAAAGGCTTCTTGAAGTTAAAGATGTAACTCTGTGAGATGAATTAACAGAACACAGAGCAGTTTCTCAGAAAGCTTCTTTCCAGTTTTGAACTAAAGATATTTCCTTTTTCACCATAGCCCTCTATGGGCTTCCAAATATCCCTTTGCCAATTCCACAACAACAGCCTTAGCGAAAGGCTTCTTGAAGGGAAAGATGTAACTATGTGAGGTGAATTAACAGAACATAGAACAGTTTCTCAGAAAGCTTCTTTCCAGTTTTGAACGGAAGATATTTCCTTTTTCTCCACAGCCCTCTATGGGCTTCCAAATATCCCTTTGCCAATTCCACAAGAACAGCCTTAGCGAAAGGCTTCTTGAAGTCAAAGATGTAACTCTGTGAGATGAATTAACAGAACACAGAGCAGTTTCTCAGAAAGCTTCTTTCCAGTTTTGAACGGAAGATATTTCCTTTTTCACCCTAGCCCTCTATGGGCTTCCAAATATCCCTTTGCCAATTCCACAAGAACAGCCTTAGCGAAAGGCTTCTTGAAGGGAAAGATGTAACTCTGTGAGATGAATGAACAGAACACAGAGCAGTTTCTCAGAAAGCTTCTTTCCAGTTTTGAGCGGAAGATATTTCCTTTTTCACCATAGCCTTCTAAGGGCTTCCAAATATCCCTTTGCCAATTCCACAAGAACAGCCTTAGCGAAAGGCTTCTTGAAGGGAAAGATGTAACTCTGTGAGATGAATTAACAGAACACAGAGCAGTTTCTCCGAAAGCTTCTTTCCAGTTTTGAACGGAAGATATTTCCTTTTTCACCATAGCCCTCTATGGGCTTCGAAATATCCCTTTGCCAATTCCACAACAACAGCCTTAGAGAAAGGCTTCTTGAAGTTAAAGATGTAACTCTGTGAGATGAATTAACAGAACACAGAGCAGTTTCTCAGAAAGCTTCTTTCCAGTTTTGAACGGAAGATATTTCCTTTTTCACCATAGCCCTCTATGGGCTTCCAAATATCCCTTTGCCAATTCCACAAGAACAGCCTTAGCGAAAGGCTTCTTGAAGGGAAAGATGTAACTCTGTGAGATGAATTAACAGAACACAGAGCAGTTTCTCAGAAAGCTTCTTTCCAGTTTTGAGCGGAAGATATTTCCTTTTTCACCATAGCCCTCTAAGGGCTTCCAAATATCCCTTTGCCAATTCCACAAGAACAGCCTTAGCGAAAGGCTTCTTGAAGGGAAAGATGTAACTCTGTGAGATGAATTAACAGAACACAGAGCAGGTTCTCCGAAAGCTTCTTTCCAGTTTTGAACGGAAGATATTTCCTTTTTCACCATAGCCCTCTATGGGCTTCGAAATATCCCTTTGCCAATTCCACAACAACAGCCTTAGAGAAAGGCTTCTTGAAGTTAAAGATGTAACTCTGTGAGATGAATTAACAGAACACAGAGCAGTTTCTCCGAAAGCTTCTTTCCAGTTTTGAACGGAAGATATTTCCTTTTTCACCATAGCCCTCTATGGGCTTCCAAATATCCCTTTGCCAATTCCACAAGAACAGCCTTAGCGAAAGGCTTCTTGAAGGGAAAGATGTAACTCTGTGAGTTGAATTAACAGAACACAGAGCAGTTTCTCAGAAAGCTTCTTTCCAGTTTTGAGCGGAAGATATTTCCTTTTTCACCATAGCCCTCTAAGGGCTTCCAAATATCCCTTTGCCAATTCCACAAGAACAGCCTTAGCGAAAGGCTTCTTGAAGGGAAAGATGTAACTCTGTGAGATGAATTAACAGAACACAGAGCAGTTTCTCCGAAAGCTTCTTTCCAGTTTTGAACGGAAGATATTTCCTTTTTCACCATAGCCCTCTATGGGCTTCGAAATATCCCTTTGCCAATTCCACAACAACAGCCTTAGAGGAAGGCTTCTTGAAGTTAAAGATGTAACTCTGTGAGATGAATTAACAGAACATAGAACAGTTTCTCAGAAAGCTTCTTTCCAGTTTTGAACGGAAGATATTTCCTTTTTCTCCAAGCCCTCTATAGGCTTCCAAATATCCCTTTGCCAATTCCACAAGAACAACCTTAGCGAAAGGCTTCTTGAAGTTAAAGATGTAACTCTGTGAGATGAATTAACAGAACACAGAGCAGTTTCTCAGAAAGCTTCTTTCCAGTTTTGAACGGAAGATATTTCCTTTTTCACCATAGCCCTCTATGGGCTACCAAATATCCCTTTGCCAATTCCAGAAGAACAGCCTTAGCGAAAGGCTTCTTGAAGGGAAAGATGTAAATCTGTGAGATGAATTAACAGAACACAGAGCAGTTTCTCAGAAAGCTTCTTTCCAGTTTTGAACGGAAGATATTTCCTTTTTCACCATAGCCCTCTATGGGCTTCCAAATATCCCTTTGCCAATTCCACAAAAACAGCCTTAGAGAAAGGCTTCTTGAAGTTAAAGATGTAACTCTGTGAGATGAATTAACAGAACACAGAGCAGTTTCTCAGAAAGCTTCTTTCCAGTTTTGAACGGAAGATATTTCCTTTTTCACCATAGCCCTCTAAGGGCTTCCAAATATCCCTTTGCCAATTCCACAAGAACAGCCTTAGCGAAAGGCTTCTTGAAGTTAAAGATGTAACTCTGTGAGATGAATTAACAGAACACAGAGCAGTTTCTCAGAAAGCTTCTTTCCAGTTTTGAACTAAAGATATTTCCTTTTTCACCATAGCCCTCTATGGGCTTCCAAATATCCCTTTGCCAATTCCACAACAACAGCCTTAGCGAAAGGCTTCTTGAAGGGAAAGATGTAACTATGTGAGGTGAATTAACAGAACATAGAACAGTTTCTCAGAAAGCTTCTTTCCAGTTTTGAACGGAAGATATTTCCTTTTTCTCCATAGCCCTCTATGGGCTTCCAAATATCCCTTTGCCAATTCCACAAGAACAGCCTTAGCGAAAGGCTTCTTGAAGTCAAAGATGTAACTCTGTGAGATGAATTAACAGAACACAGAGCAGTTTCTCAGAAAGCTTCTTTCCAGTTTTGAACGGAAGATATTTCCTTTTTCACCCTAGCCCTCTATGGGCTTCCAAATATCCCTTTGCCAATTCCACAAGAACAGCCTTAGCGAAAGGCTTCTTGAAGGGAAAGATGTAACTCTGTGAGATGAATGAACAGAACACAGAGCAGTTTCTCAGAAAGCTTCTTTCCAGTTTTGAGCGGAAGATATTTCCTTTTTCACCATAGCCTTCTAAGGGCTTCCAAATATCCCTTTGCCAATTCCACAAGAACAGCCTTAGCGAAAGGCTTCTTGAAGGGAAAGATGTAACTCTGTGAGATGAATTAACAGAACACAGAGCAGTTTCTCCGAAAGCTTCTTTCCAGTTTTGAACGGAAGATATTTCCTTTTTCACCATAGCCCTCTATGGGCTTCGAAATATCCCTTTGCCAATTCCACAACAACAGCCTTAGAGAAAGGCTTCTTGAAGTTAAAGATGTAACTCTGTGAGATGAATTAACAGAACACAGAGCAGTTTCTCAGAAAGCTTCTTTCCAGTTTTGAACGGAAGATATTTCCTTTTTCACCATAGCCCTCTATGGGCTTCCAAATATCCCTTTGCCAATTCCACAAGAACAGCCTTAGCGAAAGGCTTCTTGAAGGGAAAGATGTAACTCTGTGAGATGAATTAACAGAACACAGAGCAGTTTCTCAGAAAGCTTCTTTCCAGTTTTGAGCGGAAGATATTTCCTTTTTCACCATAGCCCTCTAAGGGCTTCCAAATATCCCTTTGCCAATTCCACAAGAACAGCCTTAGCGAAAGGCTTCTTGAAGGGAAAGATGTAACTCTGTGAGATGAATTAACAGAACACAGAGCAGTTTCTCCGAAAGCTTCTTTCCAGTTTTGAACGGAAGATATTTCCTTTTTCACCATAGCCCTCTATGGGCTTCGAAATATCCCTTTGCCAATTCCACAACAACAGCCTTAGAGAAAGGCTTCTTGAAGTTAAAGATGTAACTCTGTGAGATGAATTAACAGAACACAGAGCAGTTTCTCCGAAAGCTTCTTTCCAGTTTTGAACGGAAGATATTTCCTTTTTCACCATAGCCCTCTATGGGCTTCCAAATATCCCTTTGCCAATTCCACAAGAACAGCCTTAGCGAAAGGCTTCTTGAAGGGAAAGATGTAACTCTGTGAGTTGAATTAACAGAACACAGAGCAGTTTCTCAGAAAGCTTCTTTCCAGTTTTGAGCGGAAGATATTTCCTTTTTCACCATAGCCCTCTAAGGGCTTCCAAATATCCCTTTGCCTATTCCACAAGAACAGCCTTAGCGAAAGGCTTCTTGAAGGGAAAGATGTAACTCTGTGAGATGAATTAACAGAACACAGAGCAGTTTCTCCGAAAGCTTCTTTCCAGTTTTGAACGGAAGATATTTCCTTTTTCACCATAGCCCTCTATGGGCTTCGAAATATCCCTTTGCCAATTCCACAACAACAGCCTTAGAGGAAGGCTTCTTGAAGTTAAAGATGTAACTCTGTGAGATGAATTAACAGAACACAGAGCAGTTTCTCAGAAAGCTTCTTTCCAGTTTTGAACGGAAGATATTTCCTTTTTCACCATAGCCCTCTATGGGCTTCCAAATATCCCTTTGCCAATTCCACAAGAACAGCCTTAGCGAAAGGCTTCTTGAAGGGAAAGATGTAACTCTGTGAGATGAATTAACAGAACACAGAGCAGTTTCTCAGAAAGCTTCTTTCCAGTTTTGAACGGAAGATATTTCCTTTTTCACCATAGCCCTCTATGGGCTTCCAAATATCCCTTTGCCAATTCCACAAGAACAGCCTTAGCGGAAGGCTTCTTGAAGGGAAAGATATAACTCTGTGAGATGAATTAACAGAACACAGAGCAGTTTCTCAGAAAGCTTCTTTCCAGTTTTGAACGGAAGATATTTCCTTTTTCACCATAGCCCTCTATGGGCTTCCAAATATCCCTTTGCCAATTCCACAAGAACAGCCTTAGCGAAAGGCTTCTTGAAGGGAAAGATGTAACTCTGTGAGATGAATTAACAGAACACAGAGCAGTTTCTCAGAAAGCTTCTTTCCAGTTTTGAACGGAAGATATTTCCTTTTTCACCATAGCCCTCTATGGGCTTCCAAATATCCCTTTGCCAATTCCACAAGAACAGCCTTAGCGAAAGGCTTCTTGAAGTTAAAGATGTAACTCTGTGAGATGAATTAACAGAACACAGAGCAGTTTCTCAGAAAGCTTCTTTCCAGTTTTGAACGGAAGATATTTCCTTTTTCACCATAGCCCTCTATGGGCTTCCAAATATCCCTTTGCCAATTCCACAAGAACAGCCTTAGCGAAAGGCTTCTTGAAGGGAAAGATGTAACTCTGTGAGATGAATTAACAGAACATAGAACAGTTTCTCAGAAAGCGTCTTTCCAGTTTTGAACGGAAGATATTTCCTTTTTCACCATAGCCCTCTATGGGCTTCCAAATATCCCTTTGCCAATTCCACAAGAACAGCCTTAGCGAAAGGCTTCTTGAAGGGAAAGATGTAACTCTGTGAGATGAATTAACAGAACACAGAGCAGTTTCTCAGAAAGCTTCTTTCCAGTTTTGAACGGAAGATATTTCCTTGTTCACCATAGCCCTCTATGGGCTTCCAAATATCCCTTTGCCAATTCCACAAGAACAGCCTTAGCGAAAGGCTTCTTGAAGTTAAAGATGTAACTCTGTGAGATGAATTAACAGAACACAGAGCAGTTTCTCAGAAAGCTTCTTTCCACTTTTGAACGGAAGATATTTCCTTTTTCAGCATCGCCCTCCATGGGCTTCCAAATATCCCTTTGCCAATTCCACAAGAAGAGCCTTAGCGAAAGGCTTCTTGAAGGGAAAGATGTAATTCTGTGAGATGAATTAAAAGAACACAGAGCAGTTTCTCAGAAAGCTTCTTTCCAGTTTTCAACGGAAGATATTTCCTTTTTCACCATAGCCCTCTATGGGCTTCCAAATATCCCTTTGCCAATTCCACAAGAACAGGCTTAGCGAAAGGCTTCTTGAAGGGAAAGATGTAACTCTGTGAGATGAATTAACAGAACATAGTACAGTTTCTCATAAAGCTTCTTTCCAGTTGAAACGGAAGATATTTCCTTTTTCTACATAGCCCTCTATGGGCTTCCAAATATCCCCTTGCCAATTCCACAAGAACAGCCTTAGCGAAAGGCTTCTTGAAGTTAAAGATGTAACTCTGTGAGATGAATTAACAGAACACAGAGCAGTTTCTCAGAAAGCTTCTTTCCAGTTTTGAACGGAAGATATTTCCTTTTTCACCATAGCCCTCTATGGGCTTCCAAATATCCCTTTGCCAATTCCACAAGAACAGGCTTAGCGAAAGGCTTCTTGAAGGGAAAGATGTAGCTCTGTGAGATGAATTAACAGAACACAGAGCAGTTTCTCAGAAAGCTTCTTTCCAGTTTTGAACGGAAGATATTTCTTTTTTCACCATAGCCCTCTATGGGCTTCCAAATATCCCTTTGCCAATTCCACAAGAACAGGCTTAGCGAAAGGCTTCTTGAAGGGAAAGATGTAACTCTGTGAGATGAATTAACAGAACACAGAGCAGTTTCTCAGAAAGCTTCTTTCCAGTTTTGAACGGAAGATATTTCCTTTTTCACCATAGCCCTCTATGGGCTTCCAAATATCCCTTTGCCAATTCCACAAGAACAGCCTTAGAGAAAGGCTTCTTGAAGTTAAAGATGTAACTCTGTGAGATGAATTAACAGAACACAGAGCAGTTTCTCAGAAAGCTTCTTTCCAGTTTTGAACGGAAGATATTTCCTTTTTCACCATAGCCCTCTATGGGCTTCCAAATATCCCTTTGCCAATTCCACAAGAACAGCCTTAGCGAAAGGCTTCTTGAAGTTAAAGATGTAACTCTGTGAGATGAATTAACAGAACACAGAGCAGTTTCTCAGAAAGCTTCTTTCCAGTTTTGAACGGAAGATATTTCCTTTTTCACCATAGCCCTCTATGGGCTTCCAAATGTCCCTTTGCCAATTCCACAAGAACAGGCTTAGCGAAAGGCTTCTTGAAGGGAAAGATGTAACTCTGTGAGATGAATTAACAGAACACAGAGCAGTTTCTCAGAAAGCTTCTTTCCACTTTTGAACGGAAGATATTTCCTCTTTCACCATAGCCCTCTATGGGCTTCCAAATATCCCTTTGCCAATTCCACAAGAACAGCCTTAGCGAAAGGATTCTTGAAGGGAAAGATGTAACTCTGTGAGATGAATTAACAGAACACAGAGCAGTTTCTCAGAAAGCTTCTCTCCAGTTTTGAACGGAAGATATTTCCTTTTTCACCATATCCCTCTATGGGCTTCCAAATATCCCTTTGCCAATTCCACAAGAACAGCCTTAGCGAAAGGCTTCTTGAAGGGAAAGATGTAACTCTGTGAGATGAATTAACAGAACACAGAGAAGTTTCTCAGAAAGCTTCTTTCCAGTTTTGAACGGAAGATATTTCCTTTTTCACCATAGCCCTCTATGGGCTTCCAAATATCCCTTTGCCAATTCCACAAGAACAGGCTTAGCGAAAGGCTTCTTGAAGGGAAAGATGTAACTCTGTGAGATGAATTAACAGAACACAGAGCAGTTTCTCAGAAAGCTTCTTTCCAGTTTTGAACGAAAGATATTTCCTTTTTCACCATAGCCCTCTAAGGGCTTCCAAATATCCCTTAGCCAATTCCACAAAAACAGCCTTAGCGAAAGGCTTCTTGAAGGGAAAGATGTAACTCTGTGAGATGAATTTACAGAACATAGAACAGTTTCTCAGAAAGCTCTTTCCAGTTTTGAACGGAAGATATTTCCTTTTTCTCCATAGCCCTCTATGGCCTTCCAAATATCCCTTTGCCAATTCCACAAGAACAGCCTTAGCGAAAGGCTTCTAGAAGTTAAAGATGTAACTCTGTGAGATGAATTAACAGAACACAGAGCAGTTTCTCAGAAAGCTTCTTTCCAGTTTTGAACGGAAGATATTTCCTTTTTCACCATAGCCCTCTATGGGCTTCCAAATATCCCTTTGCCAATTCCACAAGAACAGCCTTAGCGAAAGGCTTCTTGAAGGGAAAGATGTAACTCTGTGAGATGAATTAACAGAACACAGAGCAGTTTCTCAGAAAGCTTCTTTCCAGTTTTGAACGGAAGATATTTCCTTTTTCACCATAGACCTCTATGGGCTTCCAAATATCCCTTTGCCAATTCCAGAAGAACAGCCTTAGCGAAAGGCTTCTTGAAGGGAAAGATGTAACTCTGTGAGATGAATTAACAGAACACAGAGCAGTTTCTCAGAAAGCTTCTTTCCAGTTTTGAACGGAAGATATTTCCTTTTTCACCATAGCCCTCTATGGGCTTCCAAATATCCCTTTGCCAATTCCACAAGAACAGGCTTAGCGAAAGGCTTCTTGAAGGGAAAGATGTAACTCTGTGAGATGAATTAACAGAACACAGAGCAGTTTCTCAGAAAGCTTCTTTCCAGTTTTGAACGAAAGATATTTCCTTTTTCACCATAGCCCTCTATGGGCTTCCAAATATCCCTTTGCCAATTCCACAACAACAGCCTTAGCGAAAGGCTTCTTGAAGGGAAAGATGTAACTCTGTGAGATGAATTAACAGAACATAGAACAGTTTCTCAGAAAGCTTCTTTCCAGTTTTGAACGGAAGATATTTCCTTTTTCTCCATAGCCCTCTATGGGCTTCCAAATATCCCTTTGCCAATTCCACAAGAACAGCCTTAGCGAAAGGCTTCTTGAAGTTTAAAATGTGACTCTGTGAGATGAATTAACAGAACACAGAGCAGTTTCTCAGAAAGCTTCTTTCCAGTTTTGAACGGAAGATATTTCCTTTTTCACCATAGCCCTCTATGGGCTTCCAAATATCCCTTTGCCAATTCCACAAGAACAGCCTTAGCGAAAGGCTTCTTGAAGGGAAAGATGTAACTCTGTGAGATGAATTAACAGAACACAGAGCAGTTTCTCAGAAAGCTTCTTTCCAGTTTTGAACGGAAGATATTTCCTTTTTCACCATAGCCCTCCATG
The DNA here is from genome assembly GCF_047675955.1 of Chlorocebus sabaeus. Classification (NCBI taxonomy): domain Eukaryota; kingdom Metazoa; phylum Chordata; class Mammalia; order Primates; family Cercopithecidae; genus Chlorocebus; species Chlorocebus sabaeus. The sequence goes on from NW_027327621.1 coordinate 36,039, forward strand.
GGCTTCCAAATATCCCTTTGCCAATTCCACAAGAACAGCCTTAGCGAAAGGCTTCTTGAAGGGAAAGATGTAACTCTGTGAGATGAATTAACAGAACACAGAGCAGTTTCTCAGACAGCTTCTTTCCAGTTTTGAACGGAAGATATTTACTTTTTAACCATAGCCCTCTATGGGCTTCCAAATATCCCTTTGCCAATTCCACAACAACAGCCTTAGAGAAAGGCTTCTTGAAGTTAAAGATGTAACTCTGTGAGATGAATTAACACAACACAGAGCAGTTTCTCAGAAAGCTTCTTTCCAGTTTTGAACGGAAGATATTTCCTTTTTCACCATAGCCCTCTATGGGCTTCCAAATATCCCTTTGCCAATTCCACAAGAAGAGCCTTAGCGAAAGGCTTCTTGAAGTTAAAGATGTAACTCTGTGAGATGAATTAACAGAACACAGAGCAGTTTCTCAGAAAGCTTCTTTCCAGTTTTGAACGAAAGATATTTCCTTTTTCACCATAGCCCTCTATGGGCTTCCAAATATCCCTTTGCCAATTCCACAACAACAGCCTTAGCGAAAGGCTTCTTGAAGGGAAAGATGTAACTCTGTGAGATGAATTAACAGAACATAGAACAGTTTCTCAGAAAGCTTCTTTCCAGTTTTGAACGGAAGATATTTCCTTTTTCTCCATAGCCCTCTATGGGCTTCCAAATATCCCTTTTCCAATTCCACAAGAACAGCCTTAGCGAAAGGCTTCTTGAAGTTAAAGATGTAACTCTGTGAGATGAATTAACAGAACACAGAGCAGTTTCTCAGAAAGCTTCTTTCCAGTTTTGAACGGAAGATATTTCCTTTTTCACCATAGCCCTCTATGGGCTTCCAAATATCCCTTTGCCAATTCCACAAGAACAGGCTTAGCGAAAGGCTTCTTGAAGGGAAAGATGTAACTCTGTGAGATGAATTAACAGAACATAGAACAGTTTCTCAGAAAGCTTCTTTCCAGTTTTGAACGGAAGATATTTCCTTTTTCTCCATAGCCCTCTATGGGCTTCCAAATATCCCTTTGCCAATTCCACAACAACAGCCTTAGAGAAAGGCTATGAGGGCTATGAGCCTTAGAGGGCTATGGTGAAAAAGGAAATATCTTCCGTTCAAAACTGGAAAGAAGCTTTCTGAGAAACTGCTCTGTGTTCTGTTAATTCATCTCACAGAGTTACATCTTTCCCTTCAAGAAGCCTTTCCTTAAGGCTGTTCTTGTGGAATTGGCAAAGGGATATTTGGAAGCCCATAGAGGGCTATGGTGAAAAAGGAAATATCTTCCGTTCAAAAATGGAAAGAAGCTTTCTGAGAAACTGCTCTGTGTTCTGTTAATTCATCTCACAGAGTTACATCTTTAACTTCAAGAAGCCTTTCGCTAAGGCTGTTCTTGTGGAATTGGCAAAGGGATATTTGGAAGCCCATAGAGGGCTATGGTGAAAAAGGAAATATCTTCCGTTCAAAACTGGAAAGAAGCTTTCTGAGAAACTGCTCTGTGTTCTGTTAATTCATCTCACAGAGTTACATCTTTAACTTCAAGAAGCCTTTCTCTAAGGCTGTTCTTGTGGAATTGGCAAAGGTATATTTGGAAGCCCATAGAGGGCTATGGTGAAAAAGGAAATATCTTCCGTTCAAAACTGGAAAGAAGCTTTCTGAGAAACTGCTCTGTGTTCTGTTAATTCATCTCACAGAGTTACATCTTTCCCTTCAAGAAGCCTTTCGCTAAGGCTGTTCTTGTGGAATTGGCAAAGGGATATTTGGAAGCCCATAGAGGGCTAGGGTGAAAAAGGAAATATCTTCCGTTCAAAACTGGAAAGAAGCTTTCTGAGAAACTGCTCTGTGTTCTGTTAATTCATCTCACAGAGTTACATCTTTCCCTTCAAGAAGCCTTTCGCTAAGGCTGTTCTTGTGGAATTGGCAAAGGGATATTTGGAAGCCCATAGAGGGCTATGGAGAAAAAGGAAATATCTTCCGTTCAAAACTGGAAAGAAGCTTTCTGAGAAACTGTTCTATGTTCTGTTAATTCATCTCACAGAGTTACATCTTTCCCTTCAAGAAGCCTTTCGCTAAGGCTGTTTTTGTGGAATTGGCAAAGGGATATTTGGAAGCCCTTAGAGGGCTATGGTGAAAAAGGAAATATCTTTCGTTCAAAACTGGAAAGAAGCTTTCTGAGAAACTGCTCTGTGTTCTGTTAATTCATCTCACAGAGTTACATCTTTCCCTTCAAGAAGCCTTTCGCTAAGGCTGTTCTTGTGGAATTGGCAAAGGGATATTTGGAAGCCCATAGAGGGATATGGTGAAAAAGGAAATATCTTCCGTTCAAAACTGGAGAGAAGCTTTCTGAGAAACTGATCTGTGTTCTGTTAATTCATCTCACAGAGTTACATCTTTACCTTCAAGAAGCCTTTCGCTAAGGGTGTTCTTGTGGAATTGGCAAAAGGATATTTGGAAGCCCATACAGAGCTATGGTGAAAAAGGAAATATCTTCCGTTCAAAACTGGAAAGAAGCTTTCTGAGAAACTGCTCTGTGTTCTGTTAATTCATCTCACAGAGTTACATCTTTCCCTTCAAGAAGCCTTTCGCTAAGGCTGTTCTTGTGGAATTGGCAAAGGGATATTTGGAAGCCCATAGAGGGCTATGGTGAAAAAGGAAATATCTTCCGTTCAAAACTGGAAAGAAGCTTTCTGAGAAACTGCTCTGTGTTCTGTTAATTCATCTCACAGAGTTACATCTTTCCCTTCAAGAAGCCTTTCGCTAAGCCTGTTCTTGTGGAATTGGCAAAGGGATATTTGGAAGCCCATAGAGGGCTATGGTGAAAAAGGAAATATCTTCCGTTCAAAACTGGAAAGAAGCTTTCTGAGAAACTGCTCTGTGTTCTGTTAATTCATCTCACAGAGTTACATCTTTAACTTCAAGAAGCCTTTCGCTAAGGCTGTTCTTGTGGAATTGGCAAAGGGATATTTGGAAGCCCATAGAGGGCTATGGTGAAAAAGGAAATATCTTCCGTTCAAAACTGGAAAGAAGCTTTCTGAGAAACTGCTCTGTGTTCTGTTAATTCATCTCACAGAGTTACATCTTTAACTTCAAGAAGCCTTTCTCTAAGGCTGTTCTTGTGGAATTGGCAAAGGGATATTTGGAAGCCCATAGAGGGCTATGGTGAAAAAGGAAATATCTTCCGTTCAAAACTGGAAAGAAGCTTTCTGAGAAACTGCTCTGTGTTCTGTTAATTCATCTCACAGAGTTACATCTTTCCCTTCAAGAAGCCTTTCGCTAAGGCTGTTCTTGTGGAATTGGCAAAGGGACATTTGGAAGCCCATAGAAGGCTATGGTGAAAAAGGAAATATCTTCCGTTCAAAACTGGAAAGAAGCTTTCTGAGAAACTGCTCTGTGTTCTGTTATTTCATCTCACAGAGTTACATCTTTAACTTCAAGAAGCCTTTCGCTAAGGCTGTTCTTGTGGAATTGGCAAAGGGATATTTGGAAGCCCATAGAGGGCTATGGAGAAAAAGGAAATATCTTCCGTTCAAAACTGGAAAGAAGCTTTCTGAGAAACTGTTCTATGTTCTGTTAATTCATCTCACAGAGTTACATCTTTCCCTTCAAGAAGCCTTTCGCTAAGGCTGTTGTTGTGGAATTGGCAAAGGGATATTTGGAAGCCCTTAGAGGGCTATGGTGAAAAAGGAAATATCTTTCGTTCAAAACTGGAAAGAAGCTTTCTGAGAAACTGCTCTGTGTTCTGTTAATTCATCTCACAGAGTTACATCTTTCCCTTCAAGAAGCCTTTCGCTAAGCCTGTTCTTGTGGAATTGGCAAAGGGATATTTGGAAGCCCATAGAGGGCTATGGTGAAAAAGGAAATATCTTCCGTTCAAAACTGGAAAGAAGCTTTCTGAGAAACTGCTCTGGGTTCTGTTAATTCATCTCACAGAGTTACATCTTTCCCTTCAAGAAGCCTTTCGCTAAGGCTGTTCTTGTGGAATTGGCAAAGGGATATTTGGAAGCCCATAGAGGGATATGGTGAAAAAGGAAATATCTTCCGTTCAAAACTGGAGAGAAGCTTTCTGAGAAACTGATCTGTGTTCTGTTAATTCATCTCACAGAGTTACATCTTTACCTTCAAGAAGCCTTTCGCTAAGGCTGTTCTTGTGGAATTGGCAAAAGGATATTTGGAAGCCCATACAGGGCTATGGTGAAAAAGGAAATATCTTCCGTTCAAAACTGGAAAGAAGCTTTCTGAGAAACTGCTCTGTGTTCTGTTAATTCATCTCACAGAGTTACATCTTTCCCTTCAAGAAGCCTTTCGCTAAGGCTGTTCTTGTGGAATTGGCAAAGGGATATTTGGAAGCCCATAGAGGGCTATGGTGAAAAAGGAAATATCTTCCGTTCAAAACTGGAAAGAAGCTTTCTGAGAAACTGCTCTGTGTTCTGTTAATTCATCTCACAGAGTTACATCTTTAACTTCAAGAAGCCTTTCTCTAAGGCTGTTCTTGTGGAATTGGCAAAAGGATATTTGGAAGCACATACAGGGCTATGGTGAAAAAGGAAATATCTTCCGTTCAAAACTGGAAAGAAGCTTTCTGAGAAACTGCTCTGTGTTCTGTTAATTCATCTCACAGAGTTACATCTTTCCCTTCAAGAAGCCTTTCGCTAAGGCTGTTCTTGTGGAATTGGCAAAGGGATATTTGGAAGCCCATAGAGGGCTATGGTGAAAAAGGAAATATCTTCCGTTCAAAACTGGAAAGAAGCTTTCTGAGAAACTGCTCTGTGTTCTGTTAATTCATCTCACAAAGTTACATCTTTCCCTTCAAGAAGCCTTTCGCTAAGGCTGTTCTTGTGGAATTGGCAAAGGGATATTTGGAAGCCCATAGAGGGCTATGGTGAAAAAGGAAATATCTTCCGTTCAAAACTGGAAAGAAGCTTTCTGAGAAACTGCTCTGTGTTCTGTTAATTCATCTCACAGAGTTACATCTTTAACTTCAAGAAGCCTTTCGCTAAGGCTGTTCTTGTGGAATTGGCAAAGGGATATTTGGAAGCCCATAGAGGGCTATGGAGAAAAAGGAAATATCTTCCGTTCAAAACTGGAAAGAAGCTTTCTGAGAAACTGTTCTATGTTCTGTTAATTCATCTCACAGAGTTACATCTTTCCCTTCAAGAAGCCTTTCGCTAAGCCTGTTCTTGTGGAATTGGCAAAGGGATATTTGGAAGCCCATAGAGGGCTATGGTGAAAAAGGAAATATCTTTCGTTCAAAACTGGAAAGAAGCTTTCTGAGAAACTGCTCTGTGTTCTGTTAATTCATCTCACAGAGTTACATCTTTAACTTCAAGAAGCCTTTCGCTAAGGCTGTTCTTGTGGAATTGGCAAAGGGATATTTGGAAGCCCATAGAGAGCTATGGTGTAAAAGGAAATATCTTCCGTTCAAAACTGGAAAGAAGCTTTCTGAGAAACTGCTCTGTGTTTTGTTAATTCATCTCACAGAGTTACATCTTTAACTTCAAGAAGCCTTTCTCTAAGGCTGTTGTTGTGGAATTGGCAAAGGGATATTTGGAAGCCCATAGAGGGCTATGGTGAAAAAGGAAATATCTTCCGTTCAAAACTGGAAAGAAGCTTTCTGAGAAACTGCTCTGTGTTCTGTTAATTCATCTCACAGAGTTACATCTTTCCCTTCAAGAAGCCTTTCGCTAAGGCTGTTCTTGTGGAATTGGCAAAGGGATATTTGGAAGCCCATAGAGGGCTTTGGTGAAAAAGGAAATATTTTCCGTTCAAAACTGGAAACAAGCTTTCTGAGAAACTGCTCTGTGTTCTGTTAATTCATCTCACAGAGTTACATCTTTCCCTTCAAGAAGCCTTTCGCTAAGGCTGTTCTTCTGGAATTGGCAAAGGGATATTTGGAAGCCCATAGAGGTCTATGGTGAAAAAGGAAATATCTTCCGTTCAAAACTGGAAAGAAGCTTTCTGAGAAACTGCTCTGTGTTCTGTTAATTCATCTCACAGAGTTACATCTTTCCCTTCAAGAAGCCTTTCGCTAAGCCTGTTCTTGTGGAATTGGCAAAGGGATATTTGGAAGCCCATAGAGGGCTATGGTGAAAAAGGAAATATCTTCCGTTCAAAACTGGAAAGAAGCTTTCTGAGAAACTGCTCTGTATTCTGTTAATTCATCTCACAGAGTTACATCTTTCCCTTCAAGAAGCCTTTCGCTAAGGCTGTTCTTGTGGAATTGGCAAAGGGATATTTGGAAGCCCATAGAGGGCTATGGTGAAAAAGGAAATATCTTCCGTTCAAAACTGGAAAGAAGCTTTCTGAGAAACTGCTCTGTGTTCTGTTAATTCATCTCACAGAGTTACATCTTTAACTTCAAGAAGCCTTTCTCTAAGGCTGTTCTTGTGGAATTGGCAAAGGGATATTTGGAAGCCCATAGAGGGCTATGGTGAAAAAGGAAATATCTTCCGTTCAAAACTGGAAAGAAGCTTTCTGAGAAACTGCTCTGTGTTTTGTTAATTCATCTCACAGAGTTACATCTTTCCCTTCAAGAAGCCTTTCGCTAAGGCTGTTCTTGTGGAATTGGCAAAGGGATATTTGGAAGCCCATAGAGGGCTAGGGTGAAAAAGGAAATATCTTCCGTTCAAAACTGGAAAGAAGCTTTCTGAGAAACTGCTCTGTGTTCTGTTAACTCATCTCACAGAGTTACATCTTTAACTTCAAGAAGCCTTTCGCTAAGGCTGTTCTTGTGGAATTGGCAAAGGGATATTTGGAAGCCCATAGAGGGCTATGGAGAAAAAGGAAATATCTTCCGTTCAAAACTGGAAAGAAGCTTTCTGAGAAACTGTTCTATGTTCTGTTAATTCATCTCACAGAGTTACATCTTTCCCTTCAAGAAGCCTTTCGCTAAGGCTGTTTTTGTGGAATTGGCAAAGGGATATTTGGAAGCCCTTAGAGGGCTATGGTGAAAAAGGAAATATCTTTCGTTCAAAACTGGAAAGAAGCTTTCTGAGAAACTGCTCTGTGTTCTGTTAATTCATCTCACAGAGTTACATCTTTCCCTTCAAGAAGCCTTTCGCTAAGGCTGTTCTTGTGGAATTGGCAAAGGGATATTTGGAAGCCCATAGAAGGCTATGGTGAAAAAGGAAATATCTTCCGTTCAAAACTGGAAAGAAGCTTTCTGAGAAACTGCTCTGTGTTCTGTTAATTCATCTCACAGAGTTACATCTTTAACTTCAAGAAGCCTTTCGCTAAGGCTGTTCTTGTGGAATTGGCAAAGGGATATTTGGAAGCCCATAGAGGGCTATGGAGAAAAAGGAAATATCTTCCGTTCAAAACTGGAAAGAAGCTTTCTGAGAAACTGTTCTATGTTCTGTTAATTCATCTCACAGAGTTACATCTTTCCCTTCAAGAAGTCTTTCGCTAAGGCTGTTGTCGTGGAATTGGCAAAGGGATATTTGGAAGCCCTTAGAGGGTTATGGTGAAAAAGGAAATATCTTTCGTTCAAAACTCGAAAGAAACTTTCTGAGAAACTGCTCTGTGTTCTGTTAATTCATCTCACAGAGTTACATCTTTCCCTTCAAGAAGCCTTTCGCTAAGCCTGTTCTTGTGGAATTGGCAAAGGGATATTTGGAAGCCCATAGAGGGCTATGGTGAAAAAAGAAATATCTTCCGTTCAAAACTGGAAAGAAGCTTTCTGAGAAACTGCTCTGTGTTCTGTTAATTCATCTCACAGAGTTACATCTTTCCCTTCAAGAAGTCTTTCGCTAAGGCTGTTCTTGTGGAATTGGCAAAGGGATATTTGGAAGCCCATAGAGGGATATGGTGAAAAAGGAAATATCTTCCGTTCAAAACTGGAGAGAAGCTTTCTGAGAAACTGATCTGTGTTCTGTTAATTCATCTCACAGAGTTACATCTTTACCTTCAAGAAGCCTTTCGCTAAGGCTGTTCTTGTGGAATTGGCAAAAGGATATTTGGAAGCCCATACAGGGCTATGGTGAAAAAGGAAATATCTTCCGTTCAAAACTGGAAAGAAGCTTTCTGAGAAACTGCTCTGTGTTCTGTTAATTCATCTCACAGAGTTACATCTTTCCCTTCAAGAAGCCTTTCGCTAAGGCTGTTCTTGTGGAATTGGCAAAGGGATATTTGGAAGCCCATAGAGGGCTATGGTGAAAAAGGAAATATCTTCCGTTCAAAACTGGAAAGAAACTTTCTGAGAAACTGCTCTGTGTTCTGTTAATTCATCTCACAAAGTTACATCTTTCCCTTCAAGAAGCCTTTCGCTAAGGCTGTTCTTGTGGAATTGGCAAAGGGATATTTGGAAGCCCATAGAGGGCTATGGTGAAAAAGGAAATATCTTCCGTTCAAAACTGGAAAGAAGCTTTCTGAGAAACTGCTCTGTGTTCTGTTAATTCATCTCACAGAGTTACATCTTTAACTTCAAGAAGCCTTTCGCTAAGGCTGTTCTTGTGGAATTGGCAAAGGGATATTTGGAAGCCCATAGAGGGCTATGGAGAAAAAGGAAATATCTTCCGTTCAAAACTGGAAAGAAGCTTTCTGAGAAACTGTTCTATGTTCTGTTAATTCATCTCACAGAGTTACATCTTTCCCTTCAAGAAGCCTTTCGCTAAGCCTGTTCTTGTGGAATTGGCAAAGGGATATTTGGAAGCCCATAGAGGGCTATGGTGAAAAAGGAAATATCTTTCGTTCAAAACTGGAAAGAAGCTTTCTGAGAAACTGCTCTGTGTTCTGTTAATTCATCTCACAGAGTTACATCTTTAACTTCAAGAAGCCTTTCGCTAAGGCTGTTCTTGTGGAATTGGCAAAGGGATATTTGGAAGCCCATAGAGGGCTATGGTGAAAAAGGAAATATCTTCCGTTCAAAACTGGAAAGAAGCTTTCTGAGAAACTGCTCTGTGTTCTGTTAATTCATCTCACAGAGTTACATCTTTAACTTCAAGAAGCCTTTCGCTAAGGCTGTTCTTGTGGAATTGGCAAAGGGATATTTGGAAGCCCATAGAGGGCTATGGTGAAAAAGGAAATATCTTCCGTTCAAAACTGGAAAGAAGCTTTCTGAGAAACTGCTCTGTGTTCTGTTAATTCATCTCACAGAGTTACATCTTTCCCTTCAAGAAGCCTTTCGCTAAGGCTGTTCTTGTGGAATTGGCAAAGGGATGTTTGGAAGCCCATAGAGGGCTATGGTGAAAAAGGAAATATCTTCCGTTCAAAACTGGAAAGAAGCTTTCTGAGAAACTGCTCTGTGTTCTGTTAATTCATCTCACAGAGTTACATCTTTCCCTTCAAGAAGCCTTTCGCTAAGCCTGTTCTTGTGGAATTGGCAAAGGGATATTTGGAAGCCCATAGAGGGCTATGGTGAAGAAGGAAATATCTTCCGTTCAAAACTGGAGAGAAGCTTTCTGAGAAACTGCTCTGTGTTCTGTTAATTCATCTCACAGAGTTACATCTTTAACTTCAAGAAGCCTTTCGCTAAGGCTGTTCTTGTGGAATTGGAAAAGGGATATTTGGAAGCCCATAGAGGGCTATGGAGAAAAAGGAAATATCTTCCGTTCAAAACTGGAAAGAAGCTTTCTGAGAAACTGTTCTATGTTCTGTTAATTCATCTCACAGAGTTACATCTTTCCCTTCAAGAAGCCTTTCGCTAAGGCTGTTGTTGTGGAATTGGCAAAGGGATATTTGGAAGCCCATAGAGGGCTATGGTGAAAAAGGAAATATCTTTCGTTCAAAACTGGAAAGAAGCTTTCTGAGAAACTGCTCTGTGTTCTGTTAATTCATCTCACAGAGTTACATCTTTAACTTCAAGAAGCCTTTCGCTAAGGCTGTTCTTGTGGAATTGGCAAAGGGATATTTGGAAGCCCATAGAGGGCTATGGTGAAAAAGGAAATATCTTCCGTTCAAAACTGGAAAGAAGCTTTCTGAGAAACTGCTCTGTGTTCTGTTAATTCATCTCACAGAGTTACATCTTTAATTTCAAGAAGCCTTTCTCTAAGGCTGTTGTTGTGGAATTGGCAAAGGGATATTTGGAAGCCCATAGAGGGCTATGGTTAAAAAGTAAATATCTTCCGTTCAAAACTGGAAAGAAGCTTTCTGAGAAACTGCTCTGTGTTCTGTTAATTCATCTCACAGAGTTACATCTTTCCCTTCAAGAAGCCTTTCGCTAAGGCTGTTCTTGTGGAATTGGCAAAGGGATATTTGGAAGCCCATAGAGGGCTATGGTGAAAAAGGAAATATCTTCCGTTCAAAACTGGAAAGAAGCTTTCTGAGAAACTGCTCTGTGTTCTGTTAATTCATCTCACAGAGTTACATCTTTCCCTTCAAGAAGCCTTTCGCTAAGGCTGTTCTTGTGGAATTGGCAAAGGGATATTTGGAAGCCCATAGAGGGCTATGGTGAAAAAGGAAATATCTTCCGTTCAAAACTGGAAAGAAGCTTTCTGAGAAACTGCTCTGTGTTCTGTTAATTCATCTCACAGAGTTACATCTTAAACTTCAAGAAGCCTTTCGCTAAGGCTGTTCTTGTGGAATTGGCAAAGGGATATTTGGAAGCCCATAGAGGGCTATGGAGAAAAAGGAAATATCTTCCGTTCAAAACTGGAAAGAAGCTTTCTGAGAAACTGTTCTATGTTCTGTTAATTCATCTCACAGAGTTACATCTTTCCCTTCAAGAAGCCTTTCGCTAAGGCTGTTGTTGTGGAATTGGCAAAGGGATATTTGGAAGCCCATAGAGGGCTATGGTGAAAAAGGAAATATCTTTCGTTCAAAACTGGAAAGAAGCTTTCTGAGAAACTGCTCTGTGTTCTGTTAATTCATCTCACAGAGTTACATCTTTCCCTTCAAGAAGCCTTTCGCTAAGCCTGTTCTTGTGGAATTGGCAAAGGGATAGTTGGAAGCCCTTAGAGGGCTATGGTGAAAAAGGAAATATCTTCCGTTCAAAACTGGAAAGAAGCTTTCTGAGAAACTGCTCTGTGTTCTGTTAATTCATCTCACAGAGTTACATCTTTCCCTTCAAGAAGCCTTTCGCTAAGGCTGTTCTTCTGGAATTGGCAAAGGGATATTTGGAAGCCCATAGAGGTTTATGGTGAAAAAGGAAATATCTTCCGTTCAAAACTGGAAAGAAGCTTTCTGAGAAACTGCTCTGTGTTCTGTTAATTCATCTCACAGAGTTACATCTTTCCCTTCAAGAAGCCTTTCGCTAAGCCTGTTCTTGTGGAATTGGCAAAGGGATATTTGGAAGCCCATAGAGGGCTATGGTGAAAAAGGAAATATCTTCCGTTCAAAACTGGAAAGAAGCTTTCTGAGAAACTGCTCTGTGTTCTGTTAATTCATCTCACAGAGTTACATCTTTAACTTCAAGAAGCCTTTCGCTAAGGCTGTTCTTGTGGAATTGGCAAAGGGATATTTGGAAGCCCATAGAGGGCTATGGTGAAAAAGGAAATATCTTCCGTTCAAAACTGGAAAGAAGCTTTCTGAGAAACTGCTCTGTGTTCTGTTAATTCATCTCACAGAGTTACATCTTTAACTTCAAGAAGCCTTTCTCTAAGGCTGTTCTTGTGGAATTGGCAAAGGGATATTTGGAAGCCCATAGAGGGCTATGGTGAAAAAGGAAATATCTTCCGTTCAAAACTGGAAAGAAGCTTTCTGAGAAACTGCTCTGTGTTCTGTTAATTCATCTCACAGAGTTACATCTTTCCCTTCAAGAAGCCTTTCGCTAAGGCTGTTCTTGTGGAATTGGCAAAGGGATATTTGGAAGCCCATAGAGGGCTAGGGTGAAAAAGGAAATATCTTCCGTTCAAAACTGGAAAGAAGCTTTCTGAGAAACTGCTCTGTGTTCTGTTAATTCATCTCACAGAGTTACATCTTTAACTTCAAGAAGCCTTTCGCTAAGGCTGTTCTTGTGGAATTGGCAAAGCGATATTTGGAAGCCCATAGAGGGCTATGGAGAAAAAGGAAATATCTTCCGTTCAAAACTGGAAAGAAGCTTTCTGAAAAACTGTTCTATGTTCTGTTAATTCATCTCACAGAGTTACATCTTTCCCTTCAAGAAGCCTTTCGCTAAGGCTGTTTTTGTGGAATTGGCAAAGGGATATTTGGAAGCCCTTAGAGGGCTATGGTGAAAAAGGAAATATCTTTCGTTCAAAACTGGAAAGAAGCTTTCTGAGAAACTGCTCTGTGTTCTGTTAATTCATCTCACAGAGTTACATCTTTCCCTTCAAGAAGCCTTTCGCTAAGCCTGTTCTTGTGGAATTGGCAAAGGGATATTTGGAAGCCCATAGAGGGCTATGGTGAAAAAGGAAATATCTTCCGTTCAAAACTGGAAAGAAGCTTTCTGAGAAACTGCTCTGTGTTCTGTTAATTCATCTCACAGAGTTACATCTTTCCCTTCAAGAAGCCTTTCGCTAAGGCTGTTCTTGTGGAATTGGCAAAGGGATATTTGGAAGCCCATAGAGGGATATGGTGAAAAAGGAAATATCTTCCGTTCAAAACTGGAGAGAAGCTTTCTGAGAAACTGATCTGTGTTCTGTTAATTCATCTCACAGAGTTACATCTTTACCTTCAAGAAGCCTTTCGCTAAGCCTGTTCTTGTGGAATTGGCAAAAGGATATTTGGAAGCCCATACAGAGCTATGGTGAAAAAGGAAATATCTTCCGTTCAAAACTGGAAAGAAGCTTTCTGAGAAACTGCTCTGTGTTCTGTTAATTCATCTCACAGAGTTACATCTTTCCCTTCAAGAAGCCTTTCGCTAAGGCAGTTCTTGTGGAATTGGCAAAGGGATATTTGGAAGCCCATAGAGGGCTATGGTGAAAAAGGAAATATCTTCCGTTCAAAACTGGAAAGAAGCTTTCTGAGAAACTGCTCTGTGTTCTGTTAATTCATCTCACAGAGTTACATCTTTCCTTTCAAGAAGCCTTTCGCTAAGCCTGTTCTTGTGGAATTGGCAAAGGGATATTTGGAAGCCCATAGAGGGCTATGGTGAAAAAGGAAATATCTTCCGTTCAAAACTGGAAAGAAGCTTTCTGAGAAACTGCTCTGTGTTCTGTTAATTCATCTCACAGAGTTACATCTTTAACTTCAAGAAGCCTTTCGCTAAGGCTGTTCTTGTGGAATTGGCAAAGGGATATTTGGAAGCCCATAGAGGGCTATGGTGAAAAAGGAAATATCTTCCGTTCAAAACTGGAAAGAAGCTTTCTGAGAAACTGCTCTGTGTTCTGTTAATTCATCTCACAGAGTTACATCTTTAACTTCAAGAAGCCTTTCTCTAAGGCTGTTCTTGTGGAATTGGCAAAGGGATATTTGGAAGCCCATAGAGGGCTATGGTGAAAAAGGAAATATCTTCCGTTCAAAACTGGAAAGAAGCTTTCTGAGAAACTGCTCTGTGTTCTGTTAATTCATCTCACAGAGTTACATCTTTCCCTTCAAGAAGCCTTTCGCTAAGGCTGTTCTTGTGGAATTGGCAAAGGGATATTTGGAAGCCCATAGAGGGCTATGGTGAAAAAGGAAATATCTTCCGTTCAAAACTGGAAAGAAGCTTTCTGAGAAACTGCTCTGTGTTCTGTTAATTCATCTCACAGAGTTACATCTTTCCCTTCAAGAAGCCTTTCGCTAAGGCTGTTCTTGTGGAATTGGCAAAGGGATATTTGGAAGCCCATAGAGGGATATGGTGAAAAAGGAAATACCTTCCGTTCAAAACTGGAGAGAAGCTTTCTGAGAAACTGATCTGTGTTCTGTTAATTCATCTCACAGAGTTACATCTTTACCTTCAAGAAGCCTTTCGCTAAGGCTGTTCTTGTGGAATTGGCAAAAGGATATTTGGAAGCCCATACAGAGCTATGGTGAAAAAGGAAATATCTTCCGTTCAAAACTGGAAAGAAGCTTTCTGAGAAACTGCTCTGTGTTCTGTTAATTCATCTCACAGAGTTACATCTTTCCCTTCAAGAAGCCTTTCGCTAAGGCAGTTCTTGTGGAATTGGCAAAGGGATATTTGGAAGCCCATAGAGGGCTATGGTGAAAAAGGAAATATCTTCCGTTCAAAACTGGAAAGAAGCTTTCTGAGAAACTGCTCTGTGTTCTGTTAATTCATCTCACAGAGTTACATCTTTCCTTTCAAGAAGCCTTTCGCTAAGCCTGTTCTTGTGGAATTGGCAAAGGGATATTTGGAAGCCCATAGAGGGCTATGGTGAAAAAGGAAATATCTTCCGTTCAAAACTGGAAAGAAGCTTTCTGAGAAACTGCTCTGTGTTCTGTTAATTCATCTCACAGAGTTACATCTTTAACTTCAAGAAGCCTTTCGCTAAGGCTGTTCTTGTGGAATTGGCAAAGGGATATTTGGAAGCCCATAGAGGGCTATGGTGAAAAAGGAAATATCTTCCGTTCAAAACTGGAAAGAAGCTTTCTGAGAAACTGCTCTGTGTTCTGTTAATTCATCTCACAGAGTTACATCTTTAACTTCAAGAAGCCTTTCTCTAAGGCTGTTCTTGTGGAATTGGCAAAGGGATATTTGGAAGCCCATAGAGGGCTATGGTGAAAAAGGAAATATCTTCCGTTCAAAACTGGAAAGAAGCTTTCTGAGAAACTGCTCTGTGTTCTGTTAATTCATCTCACAGAGTTACATCTTTCCCTTCAAGAAGCCTTTCGCTAAGGCTGTTCTTGTGGAATTGGCAAAGGGATATTTGGAAGCCCATAGAGGGCTATGGTGAAAAAGGAAATATCTTCCGTTCAAAACTGGAAAGAAGCTTTCTGAGAAACTGCTCTGTGTTCTGTTAATTCATCTCACAGAGTTACATCTTTCCCTTCAAGAAGCCTTTCGCTAAGGCTGTTCTTGTGGAATTGGCAAAGGGATATTTGGAAGCCCATAGAAGGCTATGGTGAAAAAGGAAATATCTTCCGTTCAAAACTGGAAAGAAGCTTTCTGAGAAACTGCTCTGTGTTCTGTTAATTCATCTCACAGAGTTACATCTTTAACTTCAAGAAGCCTTTCGCTAAGGCTGTTCTTGTGGAATTGGCAAAGGGATATTTGGAAGCCCATAGAGGGCTATGGAGAAAAAGGAAATATCTTCCGTTCAAAACTGGAAAGAAGCTTTCTGAGAAACTGTTCTATGTTCTGTTAATTCATCTCACAGAGTTACATCTTTCCCTTCAAGAAGCCTTTCGCTAAGGCTGTTGTTGTGGAATTGGCAAAGGGATATTTGGAAGCCCATAGAGGGCTATGGTGAAAAAGGAAATATCTTTCGTTCAAAACTGGAAAGAAGCTTTCTGAGAAACTGCTCTGTGTTCTGTTAATTCATCTCACAGAGTTACATCTTTAACTTCAAGAAGCCTTTCGCTAAGGCTGTTCTTGTGGAATTGGCAAAGGGATATTTGGAAGCCCATAGAGGGCTATGGTGAAAAAGGAAATATCTTCCGTTCAAAACTGGAAAGAAGCTTTCTGAGAAACTGCTCTGTGTTCTGTTAATTCATCTCACAGAGTTACATCTTTAACTTCAAGAAGCCTTTCTCTAAGGCTGTTCTTGTCGAATTGGCAAAGGGATATTTGGAAGCCCATAGAGGGCTATGGTTAAAAAGTAAATATCTTCCGTTCAAAACTGGAAAGAAGCTTTCTGAGAAACTGCTCTGTGTTCTGTTAATTCATCTCACAGAGTTACATCTTTCCCTTCAAGAAGCCTTTCGCTAAGGCTGTTCTTGTGGAATTGGCAAAGGGATATTTGGAAGCCCATAGAGGGCTATGGTGAAAAAGGAAATATCTTCCGTTCAAAACTGGAAAGAAGCTTTCTGAGAAACTGCTCTGTGTTCTGTTAATTCATCTCACAGAGTTACATCTTTCCCTTCAAGAAGCCTTTCGCTAAGGCTGTTCTTGTGGAATTGGCAAAGGGATATTTGGAAGCCCATAGAGGGCTATGGTGAAAAAGGAAATATCTTCCGTTCAAAACTGGAAAGAAGCTTTCTGAGAAACTGCTCTGTGTTCTGTTAATTCATCTCACAGAGTTACATCTTAAACTTCAAGAAGCCTTTCGCTAAGGCTGTTCTTGTGGAATTGGCAAAGGGATATTTGGAAGCCCATAGGGGGCGATGGAGAAAAAGGAAATATCTTCCGTTCAAAACTGGAAAGAAGCTTTCTGAGAAACTGTTCTATGTTCTGTTAATTCATCTCACAGAGTTACATCTTTCCCTTCAAGAAGCCTTTCGCTAAGGCTGTTGTTGTGGAATTGGCAAAGGGATATTTGGAAGCCCATAGAGGGATATAGTGAAAAAGGAAATATCTTTCGTTCAAAACTGGAAAGAAGCTTTCTGAGAAACTGCTCTGTGTTCTGTTAATTCATCTCACAGAGTTACATCTTTAACTTCAAGAAGCCTTTCGCTAAGCCTGTTCTTGTGGAATTGGCAAAGGGATATTTGGAAGCCCTTAGAGGGCTATGGTGAAAAAGGAAATATCTTCCGTTCAAAACTGGAAAGAAGCTTTCTGAGAAACTGCTCTGTGTTCTGTTAATTCATCTCACAGAGTTACATCTTTCCCTTCAAGAAGCCTTTCGCTAAGGCTGTTCTTCTGGAATTGGCAAAGGGATATTTGGAAGCCCATAGAGGTCTATGGTGAAAAAGGAAATATCTTCCGTTCAAAACTGGAAAGAAGCTTTCTGAGAAACTGCTCTGTGTTCTGTTAATTCATCTCACAGAGTTACATCTTTCCCTTCAAGAAGCCTTTCGCTAAGGCTGTTCTTGTGGAATTGGCAAAGGGATATTTGGAAGCCCATAGAGGGCTATGGTGAAAAAGGAAATATCTTCCGTTCAAAACTGGAAAGAAGCTTTCTGAGAAACTGCTCTGTGTTCTGTTAATTCATCTCACAGAGTTACATCTTTAACTTCAAGAAGTCTTTCGCTAAGGCTGTTCTTGTGGAATTGGCAAAGGGATATTTGGAAGCCCATAGAGGGCTATGGTGAAAAAGGAAATATCTTCCGTTCAAAACTGGAAAGAAGCTTTCTGAGAAACTGCTCTGTGTTCTGTTAATTCATCTCACAGAGTTACATCTTTAACTTCAAGAAGCCTTTCGCTAAGGCTGTTCTTGTGGAATTGGCAAAGGGATATTTGGAAGCCCATAGAGGGCTATGGTGAAAAAGGAAATATCTTCCGTTCAAAACTGGAAAGAAGCCTTCTGAGAAACTGCTCTGTGTTCTGTTAATTCATCTCACAGAGTTACATCTTTCCCTTCAAGAAGCCTTTCGCTAAGGCTGTTCTTGTGGAATTGGCAAAGGGATATTTGGAAGCCCATAGAGGGCTAGGGTGAAAAAGGAAATATCTTCCGTTCAAAACTGGAAAGAAGCTTTCTGAGAAACTGCTCTGTGTTCTGTTAATTCATCTCACAGAGTTACATCTTTAACTTCAAGAAGCCTTTCGCTAAGGCTGTTCTTGTGGAATTGGCAAAGGGATATTTGGAAGCCCATAGAGGGCTATGGAGAAAAAGGAAATATCTTCCGTTCAAAACTGGAAAGAAGCTTTCTGAGAAACTGTTCTATGTTCTGTTAATTCATCTCACAGAGTTACATCTTTCCCTTCAAGAAGCCTTTCGCTAAGGCTGTTTTTGTGGAATTGGCAAAGGGATATTTGGAAGCCCTTAGAGGGCTATGGTGAAAAAGGAAATATCTTTCGTTCAAAACTGGAAAGAAGCTTTCTGAGAAACTGCTCTGTGTTCTGTTAATTCATCTCACAGAGTTACATCTTTCCCTTCAAGAAGCCTTTCGCTAAGCCTGTTCTTGTGGAATTGGCAAAGGGATATTTGGAAGCCCATAGAGGGCTATGGTGAAAAAGGAAATATCTTCCGTTCAAAACTGGAAAGAAGCTTTCTGAGAAACTGCTCTGTGTTCTGTTAATTCATCTCACAGAGTTACATCTTTCCCTTCAAGAAGCCTTTCGCTAAGGCTGTTCTTGTGGAATTGGCAAAGGGATATTTGGAAGCCCATAGAGGGATATGGTGAAAAAGGAAATATCTTCCGTTCAAAACTGGAGAGAAGCTTTCTGAGAAACTGATCTGTGTTCTGTTAATTCATCTCACAGAGTTACATCTTTACCTTCAAGAAGCCTTTCGCTAAGGCTGTTCTTGTGGAATTGGCAAAAGGATATTTGGAAGCCCATACAGAGCTATGGTGAAAAAGGAAATATCTTCCGTTCAAAACTGGAAAGAAGCTTTCTGAGAAACTGCTCTGTGTTCTGTTAATTCATCTCACAGAGTTACATCTTTCCCTTCAAGAAGCCTTTCGCTAAGGCTGTTCTTGTGGAATTGGCAAAGGGATATTTGGAAGCCCATAGAGGGCTATGGTGAAAAAGGAAATATCTTCCGTTCAAAACTGGAAAGAAGCTTTCTGAGAAACTGCTCTGTGTTCTGTTAATTCATCTCACAGAGTTACATCTTTCCTTTCAAGAAGCCTTTCGCTAAGCCTGTTCTTGTGGAATTGGCAAAGGGATATTTGGAAGCCCATAGAGGGCTATGGTGAAAAAGGAAATATCTTCCGTTCAAAACTGGAAAGAAGCTTTCTGAGAAACTGCTCTGTGTTCTGTTAATTCATCTCACAGAGTTACATCTTTAACTTCAAGAAGCCTTTCGCTAAGGCTGTTCTTGTGGAATTGGCAAAGGGATATTTGGAAGCCCATAGAGGGCTATGGTGAAAAAGGAAATATCTTCCGTTCAAAACTGGAAAGAAGCTTTCTGAGAAACTGCTCTGTGTTCTGTTAATTCATCTCACAGAGTTACATCTTTAACTTCAAGAAGCCTTTCTCTAAGGCTGTTCTTGTGGAATTGGCAAAGGGATATTTGGAAGCCCATAGAGGGCTATGGTGAAAAAGGAAATATCTTCCGTTCAAAACTGGAAAGAAGCTTTCTGAGAAACTGCTCTGTGTTCTGTTAATTCATCTCACAGAGTTACATCTTTCCCTTCAAGAAGCCTTTCGCTAAGGCTGTTCTTGTGGAATTGGCAAAGGGATATTTGGAAGCCCATAGAGGGCTATGGTGAAAAAGGAAATATCTTCCGTTCAAAACTGGAAAGAAGCTTTCTGAGAAACTGCTCTGTGTTCTGTTAATTCATCTCACAGAGTTACATCTTTCCCTTCAAGAAGCCTTTCGCTAAGGCTGTTCTTGTGGAATTGGCAAAGGGATATTTGGAAGCCCATAGAAGGCTATGGTGAAAAAGGAAATATCTTCCGTTCAAAACTGGAAAGAAGCTTTCTGAGAAACTGCTCTGTGTTCTGTTAATTCATCTCACAGAGTTACATCTTTAACTTCAAGAAGCCTTTCGCTAAGGCTGTTCTTGTGGAATTGGCAAAGGGATATTTGGAAGCCCATAGAGGGCTATGGAGAAAAAGGAAATATCTTCCGTTGAAAACTGGAAAGAAGCTTTCTGAGAAACTGTTCTATGTTCTGTTAATTCATCTCACAGAGTTACATCTTTCCTTTCAAGAAGCCTTTCGCTAAGGCTGTTGTTGTGGAATTGGCAAAGGGATATTTGGAAGCCCTTAGAGGGCTATGGTGAAAAAGGAAATATCTTTCGTTCAAAACTGGAACGAAGCTTTCTGAGAAACTGCTCTGTGTTCTGTTAATTCATCTCACAGAGTTACATCTTTCCCTTCAAGAAGCCTTTCGCTAAGCCTGTTCTTGTGGAATTGGCAAAGGGATATTTGGAAGCCCATAGAGGGCTATGGTGAAAAAAGAAATATCTTCCGTTCAAAACTGGAAAGAAGCTTTCTGAGAAACTGCTCTGTGTTCTGTTAATTCATCTCACAGAGTTACATCTTTCCCTTCAAGAAGCCTTTCGCTAAGGCTGTTATGTGGAATTGGCAAAGGGATATTTGGAAGCCCATAGAGGGCTATGGTGAAAAAGGAAATATCTTCCGTTCAAAACTGGAAAGAAGCTTTCTGAGAAACTGCTCTGTGTTCTGTTAATTCATCTCACAGAGTTACATCTTTCCCTTCAAGAAGCCTTTCGCTAAGGCTGTTCTTGTGGAATTGGCAAAGGGATATTTGGAAGCCCATAGAGGGATATGGTGAAAAAGGAAATACCTTCCGTTCAAAACTGGAGAGAAGCTTTCTGAGAAACTGATCTGTGTTCTGTTAATTCATCTCACAGAGTTACATCTTTACCTTCAAGAAGCCTTTCGCTAAGGCTGTTCTTGTGGAATTGGCAAAAGGATATTTGGAAGCCCATACAGAGCTATGGTGAAAAAGGAAATATCTTCCGTTCAAAACTGGAAAGAAGCTTTCTGAGAAACTGCTCTGTGTTCTGTTAATTCATCTCACAGAGTTACATCTTTCCCTTCAAGAAGCCTTTCGCTAAGGCAGTTCTTGTGGAATTGGCAAAGGGATATTTGGAAGCCCATAGAGGGCTATGGTGAAAAAGGAAATATCTTCCGTTCAAAACTGGAAAGAAGCTTTCTGAGAAACTGCTCTGTGTTCTGTTAATTCATCTCACAGAGTTACATCTTTCCTTTCAAGAAGCCTTTCGCTAAGCCTGTTCTTGTGGAATTGGCAAAGGGATATTTGGAAGCCCATAGAGGGCTATGGTGAAAAAGGAAATATCTTCCGTTCAAAACTGGAAAGAAGCTTTCTGAGAAACTGCTCTGTGTTCTGTTAATTCATCTCACAGAGTTACATCTTTAACTTCAAGAAGCCTTTCGCTAAGGCTGTTCTTGTGGAATTGGCAAAGGGATATTTGGAAGCCCATAGAGGGCTATGGTGAAAAAGGAAATATCTTCCGTTCAAAACTGGAAAGAAGCTTTCTGAGAAACTGCTCTGTGTTCTGTTAATTCATCTCACAGAGTTACATCTTTAACTTCAAGAAGCCTTTCTCTAAGGCTGTTCTTGTGGAATTGGCAAAGGGATATTTGGAAGCCCATAGAGGGCTATGGTGAAAAAGGAAATATCTTCCGTTCAAAACTGGAAAGAAGCTTTCTGAGAAACTGCTCTGTGTTCTGTTAATTCATCTCACAGAGTTACATCTTTCCCTTCAAGAAGCCTTTCGCTAAGGCTGTTCTTGTGGAATTGGCAAAGGGATATTTGGAAGCCCATAGAGGGCTATGGTGAAAAAGGAAATATCTTCCGTTCAAAACTGGAAAGAAGCTTTCTGAGAAACTGCTCTGTGTTCTGTTAATTCATCTCACAGAGTTACATCTTTCCCTTCAAGAAGCCTTTCGCTAAGGCTGTTCTTGTGGAATTGGCAAAGGGATATTTGGAAGCCCATAGAAGGCTATGGTGAAAAAGGAAATATCTTCCGTTCAAAACTGGAAAGAAGCTTTCTGAGAAACTGCTCTGTGTTCTGTTAATTCATCTCACAGAGTTACATCTTTAACTTCAAGAAGCCTTTCGCTAAGGCTGTTCTTGTGGAATTGGCAAAGGGATATTTGGAAGCCCATAGAGGGCTATGGAGAAAAAGGAAATATCTTCCGTTCAAAACTGGAAAGAAGCTTTCTGAGAAACTGTTCTATGTTCTGTTAATTCATCTCACAGAGTTACATCTTTCCCTTCAAGAAGCCTTTCGCTAAGGCTGTTGTTGTGGAATTGGCAAAGGGATATTTGGAAGCCCATAGAGGGCTATGGTGAAAAAGGAAATATCTTTCGTTCAAAACTGGAAAGAAGCTTTCTGAGAAACTGCTCTGTGTTCTGTTAATTCATCTCACAGAGTTACATCTTTAACTTCAAGAAGCCTTTCGCTAAGGCTCTTCTTGTGGAATTGGCAAAGGGATATTTGGAAGCCCATAGAGGGCTATGGTGAAAAAGGAAATATCTTCCGTTCAAAACTGGAAAGAAGCTTTCTGAGAAACTGCTCTGTGTTCTGTTAATTCATCTCACAGAGTTACATCTTTAACTTCAAGAAGCCTTTCTCTAAGGCTGTTCTTGTCGAATTGGCAAAGGGATATTTGGAAGCCCATAGAGGGCTATGGTTAAAAAGTAAATATCTTCCGTTCAAAACTGGAAAGAAGCTTTCTGAGAAACTGCTCTGTGTTCTGTTAATTCATCTCACAGAGTTACATCTTTCCCTTCAAGAAGCCTTTCGCTAAGGCTGTTCTTGTGGAATTGGCAAAGGGATATTTGGAAGCCCATAGAGGGCTATGGTGAAAAAGGAAATATCTTCCGTTCAAAACTGGAAAGAAGCTTTCTGAGAAACTGCTCTGTGTTCTGTTAATTCATCTCACAGAGTTACATCTTTCCCTTCAAGAAGCCTTTCGCTAAGGCTGTTCTTGTGGAATTGGCAAAGGGATATTTGGAAGCCCATAGAGGGCTATGGTGAAAAAGGAAATATCTTCCGTTCAAAACTGGAAAGAAGCTTTCTGAGAAACTGCTCTGTGTTCTGTTAATTCATCTCACAGAGTTACATCTTAAACTTCAAGAAGCCTTTCGCTAAGGCTGTTCTTGTGGAATTGGCAAAGGGATATTTGGAAGCCCATAGGGGGCGATGGAGAAAAAGGAAATATCTTCCGTTCAAAACTGGAAAGAAGCTTTCTGAGAAACTGTTCTATGTTCTGTTAATTCATCTCACAGAGTTACATCTTTCCCTTCAAGAAGCCTTTCGCTAAGGCTGTTGTTGTGGAATTGGCAAAGGGATATTTGGAAGCCCATAGAGGGATATAGTGAAAAAGGAAATATCTTTCGTTCAAAACTGGAAAGAAGCTTTCTGAGAAACTGCTCTGTGTTCTGTTAATTCATCTCACAGAGTTACATCTTTAACTTCAAGAAGCCTTTCGCTAAGCCTGTTCTTGTGGAATTGGCAAAGGGATATTTGGAAGCCCTTAGAGGGCTATGGTGAAAAAGGAAATATCTTCCGTTCAAAACTGGAAAGAAGCTTTCTGAGAAACTGCTCTGTGTTCTGTTAATTCATCTCACAGAGTTACATCTTTCCCTTCAAGAAGCCTTTCGCTAAGGCTGTTCTTCTGGAATTGGCAAAGGGATATTTGGAAGCCCATAGAGGTCTATGGTGAAAAAGGAAATATCTTCCGTTCAAAACTGGAAAGAAGCTTTCTGAGAAACTGCTCTGTGTTCTGTTAATTCATCTCACAGAGTTACATCTTTCCCTTCAAGAAGCCTTTCGCTAAGCCTGTTCTTGTGGAATTGGCAAAGGGATATTTGGAAGCCCATAGAGGGCTATGGTGAAAAAGGAAATATCTTCCGTTCAAAACTGGAAAGAAGCTTTCTGAGAAACTGCTCTGTGTTCTGTTAATTCATCTCACAGAGTTACATCTTTAACTTCAAGAAGTCTTTCGCTAAGGCTGTTCTTGTGGAATTGGCAAAGGGATATTTGGAAGCCCATAGAGGGCTATGGTGAAAAAGGAAATATCTTCCGTTCAAAACTGGAAAGAAGCTTTCTGAGAAACTGCTCTGTGTTCTGTTAATTCATCTCACAGAGTTACATCTTTAACTTCAAGAAGCCTTTCTCTAAGGCTGTTCTTGTGGAATTGGCAAAGGGATATTTGGAAGCCCATAGAGGGCTATGGTGAAAAAGGAAATATCTTCCGTTCAAAACTGGAAAGAAGCCTTCTGAGAAACTGCTCTGTGTTCTGTTAATTCATCTCACAGAGTTACATCTTTCCCTTCAAGAAGCCTTTCGCTAAGGCTGTTCTTGTGGAATTGGCAAAGGGATATTTGGAAGCCCATAGAGGGCTAGGGTGAAAAAGGAAATATCTTCCGTTCAAAACTGGAAAGAAGCTTTCTGAGAAACTGCTCTGTGTTCTGTTAATTCATCTCACAGAGTTACATCTTTAACTTCAAGAAGCCTTTCGCTAAGGCTGTTCTTGTGGAATTGGCAAAGGGATATTTGGAAGCCCATAGAGGGCTATGGAGAAAAAGGAAATATCTTCCGTTCAAAACTGGAAAGAAGCTTTCTGAGAAACTGTTCTATGTTCTGTTAATTCATCTCACAGAGTTACATCTTTCCCTTCAAGAAGCCTTTCGCTAAGGCTGTTTTTGTGGAATTGGCAAAGGGATATTTGGAAGCCCTTAGAGGGCTATGGTGAAAAAGGAAATATCTTTCGTTCAAAACTGGAAAGAAGCTTTCTGAGAAACTGCTCTGTGTTCTGTTAATTCATCTCACAGAGTTACATCTTTCCCTTCAAGAAGCCTTTCGCTAAGCCTGTTCTTGTGGAATTGGCAAAGGGATATTTGGAAGCCCATAGAGGGCTATGGTGAAAAAGGAAATATCTTCCGTTCAAAACTGGAAAGAAGCTTTCTGAGAAACTGCTCTGTGTTCTGTTAATTCATCTCACAGAGTTACATCTTTCCCTTCAAGAAGCCTTTCGCTAAGGCTGTTCTTGTGGAATTGGCAAAGGGATATTTGGAAGCCCATAGAGGGATATGGTGAAAAAGGAAATATCTTCCGTTCAAAACTGGAGAGAAGCTTTCTGAGAAACTGATCTGTGTTCTGTTAATTCATCTCACAGAGTTACATCTTTACCTTCAAGAAGCCTTTCGCTAAGGCTGTTCTTGTGGAATTGGCAAAAGGATATTTGGAAGCCCATACAGAGCTATGGTGAAAAAGGAAATATCTTCCGTTCAAAACTGGAAAGAAGCTTTCTGAGAAACTGCTCTGTGTTCTGTTAATTCATCTCACAGAGTTACATCTTTCCCTTCAAGAAGCCTTTCGCTAAGGCTGTTCTTGTGGAATTGGCAAAGGGATATTTGGAAGCCCATAGAGGGCTATGGTGAAAAAGGAAATATCTTCCGTTCAAAACTGGAAAGAAGCTTTCTGAGAAACTGCTCTGTGTTCTGTTAATTCATCTCACAGAGTTACATCTTTCCTTTCAAGAAGCCTTTCGCTAAGCCTGTTCTTGTGGAATTGGCAAAGGGATATTTGGAAGCCCATAGAGGGCTATGGTGAAAAAGGAAATATCTTCCGTTCAAAACTGGAAAGAAGCTTTCTGAGAAACTGCTCTGTGTTCTGTTAATTCATCTCACAGAGTTACATCTTTAACTTCAAGAAGCCTTTCGCTAAGGCTGTTCTTGTGGAATTGGCAAAGGGATATTTGGAAGCCCATAGAGGGCTATGGTGAAAAAGGAAATATCTTCCGTTCAAAACTGGAAAGAAGCTTTCTGAGAAACTGCTCTGTGTTCTGTTAATTCATCTCACAGAGTTACATCTTTAACTTCAAGAAGCCTTTCTCTAAGGCTGTTCTTGTGGAATTGGCAAAGGGATATTTGGAAGCCCATAGAGGGCTATGGTGAAAAAGGAAATATCTTCCGTTCAAAACTGGAAAGAAGCTTTCTGAGAAACTGCTCTGTGTTCTGTTAATTCATCTCACAGAGTTACATCTTTCCCTTCAAGAAGCCTTTCGCTAAGGCTGTTCTTGTGGAATTGGCAAAGGGATATTTGGAAGCCCATAGAGGGCTATGGTGAAAAAGGAAATATCTTCCGTTCAAAACTGGAAAGAAGCTTTCTGAGAAACTGCTCTGTGTTCTGTTAATTCATCTCACAGAGTTACATCTTTCCCTTCAAGAAGCCTTTCGCTAAGGCTGTTCTTGTGGAATTGGCAAAGGGATATTTGGAAGCCCATAGAAGGCTATGGTGAAAAAGGAAATATCTTCCGTTCAAAACCGGAAAGAAGCTTTCTGAGAAACTGCTCTGTGTTCTGTTAATTCATCTCACAGAGTTACATCTTTAACTTCAAGAAGCCTTTCGCTAAGGCTGTTCTTGTGGAATTGGCAAAGGGATATTTGGAAGCCCATAGAGGGCTATGGTGAAAAAGGAAATATCTTCCGTTCAAAACTGGAAAGAAGCTTTCTGAGAAACTGCTCTGTGTTCTGTTAATTCATCTCACAGAGTTACATCTTTCCCTTCAAGAAGCCTTTCGCTAAGCCTGTTCTTGTGGAATTGGCAAAGGGATATTTGGAAGCCCATAGAGGGCTATGGTGAAAAAGGAAATATCTTCCGTTCAAAACTGGAAAGAAGCTTTCTGAGAAACTGCTCTGTGTTCTGTTAATTCATCTCACAGAGTTACATCTTTAACTTCAAGAAGCCTTTCGCTAAGGCTGTTCTTGTGGAATTGGCAAAGGGATATTTGGAAGCCCATAGAGGGCTATGGTGAAAAAGGAAATATCTTCCGTTCAAAACTGGAAAGAAGCTTTCTGAGAAACTGCTCTGTGTTCTGTTAATTCATCTCACAGAGTTACATCTTTAACTTCAAGAAGCCTTTCTCTAAGGCTGTTCTTGTCGAATTGGCAAAGGGATATTTGGAAGCCCATAGAGGGCTATGGTGAAAAAGGAAATATCTTCCGTTCAAAACTGGAAAGAAGCTTTCTGAGAAACTGCTCTGTGTTCTGTTAATTCATCTCACAGAGTTACATCTTTCCCTTCAAGAAGCCTTTCGCTAAGGCTGTTCTTGTGGAATTGGCAAAGGGATATTTGGAAGCCCATAGAAGGCTATGGTGAAAAAGGAAATATCTTCCGTTCAAAACCGGAAAGAAGCTTTCTGAGAAACTGCTCTGTGTTCTGTTAATTCATCTCACAGAGTTACATCTTTAACTTCAAGAAGCCTTTCGCTAAGGCTGTTCTTGTGGAATTGGCAAAGGGATATTTGGAAGCCCATAGAGGGCTATGGTGAAAAAGGAAATATCTTCCGTTCAAAACTGGAAAGAAGCTTTCTGAGAAACTGCTCTGTGTTCTGTTAATTCATCTCACAGAGTTACATCTTTCCCTTCAAGAAGCCTTTCGCTAAGCCTGTTCTTGTGGAATTGGCAAAGGGATATTTGGAAGCCCATAGAGGGCTATGGTGAAAAAGGAAATATCTTCCGTTCAAAACTGGAAAGAAGCTTTCTGAGAAACTGCTCTGTGTTCTGTTAATTCATCTCACAGAGTTACATCTTTAACTTCAAGAAGCCTTTCGCTAAGGCTGTTCTTGTGGAATTGGCAAAGGGATATTTGGAAGCCCATAGAGGGCTATGGTGAAAAAGGAAATATCTTCCGTTCAAAACTGGAAAGAAGCTTTCTGAGAAACTGCTCTGTGTTCTGTTAATTCATCTCACAGAGTTACATCTTTAACTTCAAGAAGCCTTTCTCTAAGGCTGTTCTTGTCGAATTGGCAAAGGGATATTTGGAAGCCCATAGAGGGCTATGGTGAAAAAGGAAATATCTTCCGTTCAAAACTGGAAAGAAGCTTTCTGAGAAACTGCTCTGTGTTCTGTTAATTCATCTCACAGAGTTACATCTTTCCCTTCAAGAAGCCTTTCGCTAAGGCTGTTCTTGTGGAATTGGCAAAGGGATATTTGGAAGCCCATAGAGGGCTATGGTGAAAAAGGAAATATCTTCCGTTCAAAACTGGAAAGAAGCTTTCTGAGAAACTGCTCTGTGTTCTGTTAATTCATCTCACAGAGTTACATCTTTCCCTTCAAGAAGCCTTTCGCTAAGGCTGTTCTTGTGGAATTGGCAAAGGGATATTTGGAAGCCCATAGAAGGCTATGGTGAAAAAGGAAATATCTTCCGTTCAAAACTGGAAAGAAGCTTTCTGAGAAACTGCTCTGTGTTCTGTTAATTCATCTCACAGAGTTACATCTTTAACTTCAAGAAGCCTTTCGCTAAGGCTGTTCTTGTGGAATTGGCAAAGGGATATTTGGAAGCCCATAGAGGGCTATGGAGAAAAAGGAAATATCTTCCGTTGAAAACTGGAAAGAAGCTTTCTGAGAAACTGTTCTATGTTCTGTTAATTCATCTCACAGAGTTACATCTTTCCTTTCAAGAAGCCTTTCGCTAAGGCTGTTGTTGTGGAATTGGCAAAGGGATATTTGGAAGCCCTTAGAGGGCTATGGTGAAAAAGGAAATATCTTTCGTTCAAAACTGGAACGAAGCTTTCTGAGAAACTGCTCTGTGTTCTGTTAATTCATCTCACAGAGTTACATCTTTCCCTTCAAGAAGCCTTTCGCTAAGCCTGTTCTTGTGGAATTGGCAAAGGGATATTTGGAAGCCCATAGAGGGCTATGGTGAAAAAAGAAATATCTTCCGTTCAAAACTGGAAAGAAGCTTTCTGAGAAACTGCTCTGTGTTCTGTTAATTCATCTCACAGAGTTACATCTTTCCCTTCAAGAAGCCTTTCGCTAAGGCTGTTATGTGGAATTGGCAAAGGGATATTTGGAAGCCCATAGAGGGCTATGGTGAAAAAGGAAATATCTTCCGTTCAAAACTGGAAAGAAGCTTTCTGAGAAACTGCTCTGTGTTCTGTTAATTCATCTCACAGAGTTACATCTTTCCCTTCAAGAAGCCTTTCGCTAAGCCTGTTCTTGTGGAATTGGCAAAGGGATATTTGGAAGCCCATAGAGGGCTATGGTGAAAAAGGAAATATCTTCCGTTCAAAACTGGAAAGAAGCTTTCTGAGAAACTGCTCTGTGTTCTGTTAATTCATCTCACAGAGTTACATCTTTCCCTTCAAGAAGCCTTTCGCTTAGGCTGTTCTTGTGGAATTGGCAAAGTGATATTTGGAAGCCCATAGAGGGCTATGGTGAAAAAGGAAATATCTTCCGTTCAAAACTGGAAAGAAGCTTTCTGAGAAACTGCTCTGTGTTCTGTTAATTCATCTCACAGAGTTACATCTTTCCCTTCAAGAAGCCTTTCGCTAAGCCTGTTCTTGTGGAATTGGCAAAGGGATATTTGGAAGCCCATAGAGGGCTATGGTGAAAAAGGAAATATCTTCCGTTCAAACTGGAAAGAAGCTTTCTGAGAAACTGCTCTGTGTTCTGTTAATTCATCTCACAGAGTTACATCTTTAACTTCAAGAAGCCTTTCGCTAAGGCTGTTCTTGTGGAATTGGCAAAGGGATATTTGGAAGCCCTTAGAGGGCTATGGTGAAAAAGGAAATATCTTCCGTTCAAAACTGGAAAGAAGCTTTCTGAGAAACTGCTCTGTGTTCTGTTAATTCATCTCACAGAGTTACATCTTTCCCTTCAAGAAGCCTTTCGCTAAGGCTGTTGTTGTGGAATTGGCAAAGGGATATTTGGAAGCCCATAGAGGGCTATGCTGAAAAAGGAAATATCTTCCGTTCAAAACTGGAAAGAAGCTTTCTGAGAAACTGCTCTGTGTTCTGTTAATTCATCTCACAGAGTTACATCTTTCCCTTCAAGAAGCCTTTCGCTAAGGCTGTTCTTGTGGAATTGGCAAAGGGATATTTGGAAGCCCATAGAGGGCTATGGTGAAAAAGGAAATATCTTCCGTTCAAAACTGGAGAGAAGCTTTCTGAGAAACTGATCTGTGTTGTGTTAATTCATCTCACAGAGTTACATCTTTACCTTCAAGAAGCCTTTCGCTAAGGCTGTTCTTGTGGAATTGGCAAAAGGATATTTGGAAGCCCATACAGGGCTATGGTGAAAAAGGAAATATCTTCCGTTCAAAACTGGAAAGAAGCTTTCTGAGAAACTGCTCTGTGTTCTGTTAATTCATCTCACAGAGTTACATCTTTCCCTTCAAGAAGTCTTTCGCTAAGGCTGTTCTTGTGGAATTGGCAAAGGGATATTTGGAAGCCCATAGAGGGCTATGGTGAAAAAGGAAATATCTTCCGTTCAAAACTGGAAAGAAGCTTTCTGAGAAACTGCTCTGTGTTCTGTTAATTCATCTCACAGAGTTACATCTTTCCCTTCAAGAAGCCTTTCGCTAAGCCTGTTCTTGTGGAATTGGCAAAGGGATATTTGGAAGCCCATAGAGGGCTATGGTGAAAAAGGAAATATCTTCCGTTCAAAACTGGAAAGAAGCTTTCTGAGAAACTGCTCTGTGTTCTGTTAATTCATCTCACAGAGTTACATCTTTAACTTCAAGAAGCCTTTCGCTAAGGCTGTTCTTGTGGAATTGGCAAGGGGATATTTGGAAGCCCATAGAGGGCTATGTAGAAAAAGGAAATATCTTCCGTTCAAAACTGGAAAGAAGCTTTATGAGAAACTGTACTATGTTCTGTTAATTCATCTCACAGAGTTACATCTTTCCCTTCAAGAAGCCTTTCGCTAAGGCTGTTCTTGTGGAATTGGCAAAGGGATATTTGGAAGCCCATAGAGGGCTATCGTGAAAAAGGAAATATCTTCCGTTCAAAACTGGAAAGAAGCTTTCTGAGAAACTGCTCTGTGTTCTGTTAATTCATCTCACAGAGTTACATCTTTCCCTTCAAGAAGCCTTTCGCTAAGCCTGTTCTTGTGGAATTGGCAAAGGGATATTTGGAAGCCCATAGAGGGCTATGGTGAAAAAGGAAATATCTTCCGTTGAAAACTGGAAAGAAGCTTTCTGAGAAACTGCTCTGTGTTCTTTTAATTCATCTCACAGAATTACATCTTTCCCTTCAAGAAGCCTTTCGCTAAGGCTCTTCTTGTGGAATTGGCAAAGGGATATTTGGAAGCCCATGGAGGGCTATGCTGAAAAAGGAAATATCTTCCGTTCAAAAGTGGAAAGAAGCTTTCTGAGAAACTGCTCTGTGTTCTGTTAATTCATCTAGCAGAGTTACATCTCTTCCTTCAAGAAGCCTTTCGCTAAGGCTGTTCTTGTGGAATTGGCAAAGGGATATTTGGAAGCCCATAGAGGGCTATGGTGAAAAAGGAAATATCTTCCGTTCAAAACTGAAAAGAAGCTTTCTGAGAAACTGCTCTGTGTTCTATTAATTCATCTCACAGAGTTACATCTTTCCCTTCAAGAAGTCTTTCGCTTAGGCTGTTCTTGTGGAATTGGCAAAGGGATATTTGGAAGCCCATAGAGGGCTATGGTGAAAAAGGAAATATCTTCCGTTCAGAACTGGAAAGAAGCTTTCTGAGAAACTGCTCTGTGTTCTGTTAATTCATCTCACAGAGTTACATCTTTCCCTTCAGGAAGCCTTTCGCTAAGGCTGTTCTTGTGGAATTGGCAAAGGGATATTTGGAAGCCCATAGAGGGCTATGTTGAAACAGGAAATATCTTCCGTTCAAAACTGGAAAGAAGCTTTCTGAGAAACTGCTCTGTGTTCTGTTAATTCATCTCACAGAGTTACATCTTTCCCTTCAAGAAGCCTTTCGCTAAGGTTGTTCTTGTGGAATTGGCAAAGGGATATTTGGAAGCCCATAGAGGGCTATGGTGAAAAAGGAAATATCTTCCGTTCAAAACTGGAAAGAAGCTTTCTGAGAAACTGTTCTATGTTCTTTTAATTCATCTCACAGAGTTACATCTTTCCCTTCAAGAAGCCTTTCGCTAAGGCTGTTCTTGTGGAATTGGCAAAGGGATATTTGGAAGCCCATAGAGGGCTATGGTGAAAAAGGAAATATCTTCCGTTCAAAACTGGAAAGAAGCTTTCTGAGAAACTGCTCTGTGTTCTGTTAATTCATCTCACAGAGTTACATCTTTCCCTTCAAGAAGCCTTTCGCTGAGGCTGTTCTTGTGGAATTGGCAAAGGGATATTTGGAAGCCCATAGAGGGCTATGGTGAAAAAGGAAATATCTTCCGTTCAAAACTGGAAAGAAGCTTTCTGAGAAACTGCTCTGTGTTCTGTTAATTCATCTCAACGAGTTACATCTTTCCCTTCAAGAAGCCTTTCGCTTTGGCTGTTCTTGTGGAATTGGCAAAGGGATATTTGGAAGCCCATAGAGGGCTATGTTGAAAAAGGAAATATCTTCCGTTCAAAACTGGAAAGAAGCTTTCTGAGAAACTGCTCTGTGTTCTGTTAATTCATCTCACAGAGTTACATCTTTCCCTTCAAGAAGCCTTTCGCTAAGGCTGTTCTTGTGGAATTGGCAAAGGGATATTTGGAAGCCCATAGAGGGCTATGGTGAAAAAGGAAATATCTTCCGTTCAAAACTGGAAAGAAGCTTTCTGAGAAACTGCTCTGTGTTCTGTTAATTCATCTCACAGAGATACATCTTTAACTTCAAGAAGCCTTTCTCTAAGGCTGTTGTTGTGGAATTGGCAAAGGGATATTTGCAAGCCCATAGAGGGCTATGGTGAAAAAGGAAATATCTTCCGTTCAAAACTGGAAAGAAGCTTTCTGAGAAACTGCTCTGTGTTCTGTTAATTCATCTCACAGAGTTACATCTTTCCCTTCAAGAAGCCTTTCGCTAAGGCTGTTCTTGTGGAATTGGCAAAGGGATATTTGGAAGCCCATAGAGGGCTATGGTGAAAAAGGAAATATCTTCCGTTCAAAACTGGAAAGAAGCTTTCTGAGAAACTGCTCTGTGTTCTGTTAATTCATCTCACAGAGTTACATCTTTCCCTTCAAGAAGCCTTTCGCTAAGGCTGTTCTTGTGGAATTGGCAAAGGGATATTTGGAAGCCCATAGAGGGCTATGGTGAAAAAGGAAATATCTTCCGTTCAAAACTGGAAAGAAGCTTTCTGAGAAACTGCTCTGTGTTCTGTTAATTCATCTCACAGAGTTACATCTTTAACTTCAAGAAGCCTTTCGCTAAGGCTGTTCTTGTGGAATTGGCAAAGGGATATTTGGAAGCCCATAGAGGGCTATGGTGAAAAAGGAAATATCTTTCGTTCAAAACTGGAAAGAAGCTTTCTGAGAAACTGCTCTGTGTTCTGTTAATTCATCTCACAGAGTTACATCTTTCCCTTCAAGAAGCCTTTCGCTAAGCCTGTTCTTGTGGAATTGGCAAAGGGATATTTGGAAGCCCATAGAGGGCTATGGTGAAAAAGGAAATATCTTCCGTTCAAAACTGGAAAGAAGCTTTCTGAGAAACTGCTCTGTGTTCTGTTAATTCATCTCACAGAGTTACATCTTTCCCTTCAAGAAGCCTTTCGCTAAGGCTGTTCTTGTGGAATTGGCAAAGGGATATTTGGAAGCCCATAGAGGGATATGGTGAAAAAGGAAATATCTTCCGTTCAAAACTGGAGAGAAGCTTTCTGAGAAACTGATCTGTGTTCTGTTAATTCATCTCACAGAGTTACATCTTTACCTTCAAGAAGCCTTTCGCTAAGGCTGTTCTTGTGGAATTGGCAAAAGGATATTTGGAAGCCCATACAGAGCTATGGTGAAAAAGGAAATATCTTCCGTTCAAAACTGGAAAGAAGCTTTCTGAGAAACTGCTCTGTGTTCTGTTAATTCATCTCACAGAGTTACATCTTTCCCTTCAAGAAGCCTTTCGCTAAGGCTGTTCTTGTGGAATTGGCAAAGGGATATTTGGAAGGCCATACAGGGCTACGGTGAAAAAGGAAATATCTTCCGTTCAAAACTGGAAAGAAGCTTTCTGAGAAACTGCTCTGTGTTCTGTTAATTCATCTCACAGAGTTACATCTTTCCCTTCAAGAAGCCTTTCGCTAAGGCTGTTCTTGTGGAATTGGCAAAGGGATATTTGGAAGCCCATAGAGGGCTATGGTGAAAAAGGAAATATCTTCCGTTCCAAACTGGAAAGAAGCTTTCTGAGAAACTGCTCTGTGTTCTGTTAATTCATCTCACAGAGTTACATCTTTCCCTTCAAGAAGCCTTTCGCTAAGGCTGTTCTTGTGGAATTGGCAAAGGGATATTTGGAAGCCCATAGAGGGCTATGGTGAAAAAGGAAATATCTTCCGTTCAAAACTGGAAAGAAGCTTTCTGAGAAACTGCTCTGTGTTCTGTTAATTCATCTCACAGAGTTACATCTTTCCCTTCAAGAAGCCTTTCGCTAAGCCTGTTCTTGTGGAATTGGCAAAGGGATATTTGGAAGCCCATAGAGGGCTATGGTGAAAAAGGAAATATCTTCCGTTCAAAACTGGAAAGAAGCTTTCTGAGAAACTGCTCTGTGTTCTGTTAATTCATCTCACAGAGTTACATCTTTAACTTCAAGAAGCCGTTCTCTAAGTCTGTTGTTGTGGAATTGGCAAAGGGATATTTGGAAGCCCATAGAGGGCTATGTTGAAAAAGGAAATATCTTCCGTTCAAAACTGGAAAGAAGCTTTCTGAGAAACTGCTCTGTGTTCTGTTAATTCAACTCACAGAGTTACATCTTTCCCTTCAAGAAGCCTTTCGCTAAGGCTGTTCTTGTGGAATTGGCAAAGGGATATTTGGAAGCCCATAGAGGGCTATGGTGAAAAAGGAAATATCTTCCGTTCAAAACTGGAGAGAAGCTTTCTGAGAAACTGATCTGTGTTCTGTTAATTCATCTCACAGAGTTACATCTTACCTTCAAGAAGCCTTTCGCTAAGGCTGTTCTTGTGGAATTGGCAAAAGGATATTTGGAAGCCCATACAGGGCTATGGTGAAAAAGGAAATATCTTCCGTTCAAAACTGGAAAGAAGCTTTCTGAGAAACTGCTCTGTGTTCTGTTAATTCATCTCACAGAGTTACATCTTTCCCTTCAAGAAGTCTTTCGCTAAGGCTGTTCTTGTGGAATTGGCAAAGGGATATTTGGAAGCCCATAGAGGGCTATGGTGAAAAAGGAAATATCTTCCGTTCAAAACTGGAAAGAAGCTTTCTGAGAAACTGCTCTGTGTTCTGTTAATTCATCTTACAGAGTTACATCTTTCCCTTCAAGAAGCCTTTCGCTAAGGCTGTTCTTGTGGAATTGGCCAAGGGATATTTGGAAGCCCATAGAGGGCTATGGTGAAAAAGGAAATATCTTCCGTTCAAAACTGGAAAGAAGCTTTCTGAGAAACTGCTCTGTGTTCTGTTAATTCATCTCACAGAGTTACATCTTTAACTTCAAGAAGCCTTTCGCTAAGGCTGTTCTTGTGGAATTGGCAAGGGGATATTTGGAAGCCCATAGAGGGCTATGGTGAAAAAGGAAATATCTTCCGTTCACAACTGGAAAGAAGCTTTATGAGAAACTGTTCTATGTTCTGTTAATTCATCTCACAGAGTTACATCTTTCCCTTCAAGAAGCCTTTCGCTAAGGCTGTTCTTGTGGAATTGGCAAAGGGATATTTGGAAGCCCATAGAGGGCTATGGTGAAAAAGGAAATATCTTCCGTACAAAACTGGAAAGAAGCTTTCTGAGAAACTGC
This sequence comes from Chlorocebus sabaeus, assembly GCF_047675955.1. Taxonomy (NCBI): domain Eukaryota; kingdom Metazoa; phylum Chordata; class Mammalia; order Primates; family Cercopithecidae; genus Chlorocebus; species Chlorocebus sabaeus. The sequence continues at coordinate 70,917 of NW_027327621.1, forward strand.
TCTGTGTTCTGTTAATTCATCTCACAGAGTTACATCTTTCCCTTCAAGAAGCCTTTCGCTAAGCCTGTTCTTGTGGAATTGGCAAAGGGTGATTTGGAAGCCCATAGAGGGCTATGGTGAAAAAGGAAATATCTTCCGTTGAAAACTGGAAAGAAGATTTCTGAGAAACTGCTCTGTGTTCTTTTAATTCATCTCACAGAATTACATCTTTCCCTTCAAGAAGCCTTTCGCTAAGGCTCTTCTTGTGGAATTGGCAAAGGGATATTTGGAAGCCCATGGAGGGCTATGGTGAAAAAGGAAATATCTTCCGTTCAAAACTGGAAAGAAGCTTTCTGAGAAACTGCTCTGTGTTCTGTTAATTCATCTAGCAGAGTTACATCTCTTCCTTCAAGAAGCCTTTCGCTAAGGCTGTTCTTGTGGAATTGGCAAAGGGATATTTGGAAGCCCATAGAGGGCTATGGTGAAAAAGGAAATATCTTCCGTTCAAAACTGGAAAGAAGCTTTCTGAGAAACTGCTCTGTGTTCTGTTAATTCATCTCACAGAGTTACATCTTTCCCTTCAAGAAGCCTTTCGCTAAGGCTGTTCTTGTGGAATTGGCAAAGGGATATTTGGAAGCCCATAGAGGGCTATGGTGAAAAAGGAAATATCTTCCGTTCAAAACTGGAAAGAAGCTTTCTGAGAAACTGCTCTGTGTTCTGTTAATTCATCTCACAGAGTTACATCTTTCCCTTCAAGAAGCCTTTCGCTAAGGCTGTTCTTGTGGAATTGGCAAAGGGATATTTGGAAGCCCATAGAAGGCTATGGTGAAAAAGGAAATATCTTCCGTTCAAAACCGGAAAGAAGCTTTCTGAGAAACTGCTCTGTGTTCTGTTAATTCATCTCACAGAGTTACATCTTTAACTTCAAGAAGCCTTTCGCTAAGGCTGTTCTTGTGGAATTGGCAAAGGGATATTTGGAAGCCCATAGAGGGCTATGGTGAAAAAGGAAATATCTTCCGTTCAAAACTGGAAAGAAGCTTTCTGAGAAACTGCTCTGTGTTCTGTTAATTCATCTCACAGAGTTACATCTTTCCCTTCAAGAAGCCTTTCGCTAAGCCTGTTCTTGTGGAATTGGCAAAGGGATATTTGGAAGCCCATAGAGGGCTATGGTGAAAAAGGAAATATCTTCCGTTCAAAACTGGAAAGAAGCTTTCTGAGAAACTGCTCTGTGTTCTGTTAATTCATCTCACAGAGTTACATCTTTAACTTCAAGAAGCCTTTCGCTAAGGCTGTTCTTGTGGAATTGGCAAAGGGATATTTGGAAGCCCATAGAGGGCTATGGTGAAAAAGGAAATATCTTCCGTTCAAAACTGGAAAGAAGCTTTCTGAGAAACTGCTCTGTGTTCTGTTAATTCATCTCACAGAGTTACATCTTTAACTTCAAGAAGCCTTTCTCTAAGGCTGTTCTTGTCGAATTGGCAAAGGGATATTTGGAAGCCCATAGAGGGCTATGGTGAAAAAGGAAATATCTTCCGTTCAAAACTGGAAAGAAGCTTTCTGAGAAACTGCTCTGTGTTCTGTTAATTCATCTCACAGAGTTACATCTTTCCCTTCAAGAAGCCTTTCGCTAAGGCTGTTCTTGTGGAATTGGCAAAGGGATATTTGGAAGCCCATAGAGGGCTATGGTGAAAAAGGAAATATCTTCCGTTCAAAACTGGAAAGAAGCTTTCTGAGAAACTGCTCTGTGTTCTGTTAATTCATCTCACAGAGTTACATCTTTCCCTTCAAGAAGCCTTTCGCTAAGGCTGTTCTTGTGGAATTGGCAAAGGGATATTTGGAAGCCCATAGAAGGCTATGGTGAAAAAGGAAATATCTTCCGTTCAAAACTGGAAAGAAGCTTTCTGAGAAACTGCTCTGTGTTCTGTTAATTCATCTCACAGAGTTACATCTTTAACTTCAAGAAGCCTTTCGCTAAGGCTGTTCTTGTGGAATTGGCAAAGGGATATTTGGAAGCCCATAGAGGGCTATGGAGAAAAAGGAAATATCTTCCGTTGAAAACTGGAAAGAAGCTTTCTGAGAAACTGTTCTATGTTCTGTTAATTCATCTCACAGAGTTACATCTTTCCTTTCAAGAAGCCTTTCGCTAAGGCTGTTGTTGTGGAATTGGCAAAGGGATATTTGGAAGCCCTTAGAGGGCTATGGTGAAAAAGGAAATATCTTTCGTTCAAAACTGGAACGAAGCTTTCTGAGAAACTGCTCTGTGTTCTGTTAATTCATCTCACAGAGTTACATCTTTCCCTTCAAGAAGCCTTTCGCTAAGCCTGTTCTTGTGGAATTGGCAAAGGGATATTTGGAAGCCCATAGAGGGCTATGGTGAAAAAAGAAATATCTTCCGTTCAAAACTGGAAAGAAGCTTTCTGAGAAACTGCTCTGTGTTCTGTTAATTCATCTCACAGAGTTACATCTTTCCCTTCAAGAAGCCTTTCGCTAAGGCTGTTATGTGGAATTGGCAAAGGGATATTTGGAAGCCCATAGAGGGCTATGGTGAAAAAGGAAATATCTTCCGTTCAAAACTGGAAAGAAGCTTTCTGAGAAACTGCTCTGTGTTCTGTTAATTCATCTCACAGAGTTACATCTTTCCCTTCAAGAAGCCTTTCGCTAAGCCTGTTCTTGTGGAATTGGCAAAGGGATATTTGGAAGCCCATAGAGGGCTATGGTGAAAAAGGAAATATCTTCCGTTCAAAACTGGAAAGAGGCTTTCTGAGAAACTGCTCTGTGTTCTGTTAATTCATCTCACAGAGTTACATCTTTCCCTTCAAGAAGCCTTTCGCTTAGGCTGTTCTTGTGGAATTGGCAAAGTGATATTTGGAAGCCCATAGAGGGCTATGGTGAAAAAGGAAATATCTTCCGTTCAAAACTGGAAAGAAGCTTTCTGAGAAACTGCTCTGTGTTCTGTTAATTCATCTCACAGAGTTACATCTTTCCCTTCAAGAAGCCTTTCGCTAAGCCTGTTCTTGTGGAATTGGCAAAGGGATATTTGGAAGCCCATAGAGGGCTATGGTGAAAAAGGAAATATCTTCCGTTCAAACTGGAAAGAAGCTTTCTGAGAAACTGCTCTGTGTTCTGTTAATTCATCTCACAGAGTTACATCTTTAACTTCAAGAAGCCTTTCGCTAAGGCTGTTCTTGTGGAATTGGCAAAGGGATATTTGGAAGCCCTTAGAGGGCTATGGTGAAAAAGGAAATATCTTCCGTTCAAAACTGGAAAGAAGCTTTCTGAGAAACTGCTCTGTGTTCTGTTAATTCATCTCACAGAGTTACATCTTTCCCTTCAAGAAGCCTTTCGCTAAGGCTGTTGTTGTGGAATTGGCAAAGGGATATTTGGAAGCCCATAGAGGGCTATGCTGAAAAAGGAAATATCTTCCGTTCAAAACTGGAAAGAAGCTTTCTGAGAAACTGCTCTGTGTTCTGTTAATTCATCTCACAGAGTTACATCTTTCCCTTCAAGAAGCCTTTCGCTAAGGCTGTTCTTGTGGAATTGGCAAAGGGATATTTGGAAGCCCATAGAGGGCTATGGTGAAAAAGGAAATATCTTCCGTTCAAAACTGGAGAGAAGCTTTCTGAGAAACTGATCTGTGTTGTGTTAATTCATCTCACAGAGTTACATCTTTACCTTCAAGAAGCCTTTCGCTAAGGCTGTTCTTGTGGAATTGGCAAAAGGATATTTGGAAGCCCATACAGGGCTATGGTGAAAAAGGAAATATCTTCCGTTCAAAACTGGAAAGAAGCTTTCTGAGAAACTGCTCTGTGTTCTGTTAATTCATCTCACAGAGTTACATCTTTCCCTTCAAGAAGTCTTTCGCTAAGGCTGTTCTTGTGGAATTGGCAAAGGGATATTTGGAAGCCCATAGAGGGCTATGGTGAAAAAGGAAATATCTTCCGTTCAAAACTGGAAAGAAGCTTTCTGAGAAACTGCTCTGTGTTCTGTTAATTCATCTCACAGAGTTACATCTTTCCCTTCAAGAAGCCTTTCGCTAAGCCTGTTCTTGTGGAATTGCAAAGGGATATTTGGAAGCCCATAGAGGGCTATGGTGAAAAAGGAAATATCTTCCGTTCAAAACTGGAAAGAAGCTTTCTGAGAAACTGCTCTGTGTTCTGTTAATTCATCTCACAGAGTTACATCTTTAACTTCAAGAAGCCTTTCGCTAAGGCTGTTCTTGTGGAATTGGCAAGGGGATATTTGGAAGCCCATAGAGGGCTATGTAGAAAAAGGAAATATCTTCCGTTCAAAACTGGAAAGAAGCTTTATGAGAAACTGTACTATGTTCTGTTAATTCATCTCACAGAGTTACATCTTTCCCTTCAAGAAGCCTTTCGCTAAGGCTGTTCTTGTGGAATTGGCAAAGGGATATTTGGAAGCCCATAGAGGGCTATCGTGAAAAAGGAAATATCTTCCGTTCAAAACTGGAAAGAAGCTTTCTGAGAAACTGCTCTGTGTTCTGTTAATTCATCTCACAGAGTTACATCTTTCCCTTCAAGAAGCCTTTCGCTAAGCCTGTTCTTGTGGAATTGGCAAAGGGATATTTGGAAGCCCATAGAGGGCTATGGTGAAAAAGGAAATATCTTCCGTTGAAAACTGGAAAGAAGCTTTCTGAGAAACTGCTCTGTGTTCTTTTAATTCATCTCACAGAATTACATCTTTCCCTTCAAGAAGCCTTTCGCTAAGGCTCTTCTTGTGGAATTGGCAAAGGGATATTTGGAAGCCCATGGAGGGCTATGCTGAAAAAGGAAATATCTTCCGTTCAAAAGTGGAAAGAAGCTTTCTGAGAAACTGCTCTGTGTTCTGTTAATTCATCTAGCAGAGTTACATCTCTTCCTTCAAGAAGCCTTTCGCTAAGGCTGTTCTTGTGGAATTGGCAAAGGGATATTTGGAAGCCCATAGAGGGCTATGGTGAAAAAGGAAATATCTTCCGTTCAAAACTGAAAAGAAGCTTTCTGAGAAACTGCTCTGTGTTCTATTAATTCATCTCACAGAGTTACATCTTTCCCTTCAAGAAGTCTTTCGCTTAGGCTGTTCTTGTGGAATTGGCAAAGGGATATTTGGAAGCCCATAGAGGGCTATGGTGAAAAAGGAAATATCTTCCGTTCAGAACTGGAAAGAAGCTTTCTGAGAAACTGCTCTGTGTTCTGTTAATTCATCTCACAGAGTTACATCTTTCCCTTCAGGAAGCCTTTCGCTAAGGCTGTTCTTGTGGAATTGGCAAAGGGATATTTGGAAGCCCATAGAGGGCTATGTTGAAAAAGGAAATATCTTCCGTTCAAAACTGGAAAGAAGCTTTCTGAGAAACTGCTCTGTGTTCTGTTAATTCATCTCACAGAGTTACATCTTTCCCTTCAAGAAGCCTTTCGCTAAGGTTGTTCTTGTGGAATTGGCAAAGGGATATTTGGAAGCCCATAGAGGGCTATGGTGAAAAAGGAAATATCTTCCGTTCAAAACTGGAAAGAAGCTTTCTGAGAAACTGTTCTATGTTCTTTTAATTCATCTCACAGAGTTACATCTTTCCCTTCAAGAAGCCTTTCGCTAAGGCTGTTCTTGTGGAATTGGCAAAGGGATATTTGGAAGCCCATAGAGGGCTATGGTGAAAAAGGAAATATCTTCCGTTCAAAACTGGAAAGAAGCTTTCTGAGAAACTGCTCTGTGTTCTGTTAATTCATCTCACAGAGTTACATCTTTCCCTTCAAGAAGCCTTTCGCTGAGGCTGTTCTTGTGGAATTGGCAAAGGGATATTTGGAAGCCCATAGAGGGCTATGGTGAAAAAGGAAATATCTTCCGTTCAAAACTGGAAAGAAGCTTTCTGAGAAACTGCTCTGTGTTCTGTTAATTCATCTCAACGAGTTACATCTTTCCCTTCAAGAAGCCTTTCGCTTTGGCTGTTCTTGTGGAATTGGCAAAGGGATATTTGGAAGCCCATAGAGGGCTATGTTGAAAAAGGAAATATCTTCCGTTCAAAACTGGAAAGAAGCTTTCTGAGAAACTGCTCTGTGTTCTGTTAATTCATCTCACAGAGTTACATCTTTCCCTTCAAGAAGCCTTTCGCTAAGGCTGTTCTTGTGGAATTGGCAAAGGGATATTTGGAAGCCCATAGAGGGCTATGGTGAAAAAGGAAATATCTTCCGTTCAAAACTGGAAAGAAGCTTTCTGAGAAACTGCTCTGTGTTCTGTTAATTCATCTCACAGAGATACATCTTTAACTTCAAGAAGCCTTTCTCTAAGGCTGTTGTTGTGGAATTGGCAAAGGGATATTTGCAAGCCCATAGAGGGCTATGGTGAAAAAGGAAATATCTTCCGTTCAAAACTGGAAAGAAGCTTTCTGAGAAACTGCTCTGTGTTCTGTTAATTCATCTCACAGAGTTACATCTTTCCCTTCAAGAAGCCTTTCGCTAAGGCTGTTCTTGTGGAATTGGCAAAGGGATATTTGGAAGCCCATAGAGGGCTATGGTGAAAAAGGAAATATCTTCCGTTCAAAACTGGAAAGAAGCTTTCTGAGAAACTGCTCTGTGTTCTGTTAATTCATCTCACAGAGTTACATCTTTCCCTTCAAGAAGCCTTTCGCTAAGGCTGTTCTTGTGGAATTGGCAAAGGGATATTTGGAAGCCCATAGAGGGCTATGGTGAAAAAGGAAATATCTTCCGTTCAAAACTGGAAAGAAGCTTTCTGAGAAACTGCTCTGTGTTCTGTTAATTCATCTCACAGAGTTACATCTTTAACTTCAAGAAGCCTTTCGCTAAGGCTGTTCTTGTGGAATTGGCAAAGGGATATTTGGAAGCCCATAGAGGGCTATGGTGAAAAAGGAAATATCTTTCGTTCAAAACTGGAAAGAAGCTTTCTGAGAAACTGCTCTGTGTTCTGTTAATTCATCTCACAGAGTTACATCTTTCCCTTCAAGAAGCCTTTCGCTAAGCCTGTTCTTGTGGAATTGGCAAAGGGATATTTGGAAGCCCATAGAGGGCTATGGTGAAAAAGGAAATATCTTCCGTTCAAAACTGGAAAGAAGCTTTCTGAGAAACTGCTCTGTGTTCTGTTAATTCATCTCACAGAGTTACATCTTTCCCTTCAAGAAGCCTTTCGCTAAGGCTGTTCTTGTGGAATTGGCAAAGGGATATTTGGAAGCCCATAGAGGGATATGGTGAAAAAGGAAATATCTTCCGTTCAAAACTGGAGAGAAGCTTTCTGAGAAACTGATCTGTGTTCTGTTAATTCATCTCACAGAGTTACATCTTTACCTTCAAGAAGCCTTTCGCTAAGGCTGTTCTTGTGGAATTGGCAAAAGGATATTAGGAAGCCCATACAGAGCTATGGTGAAAAAGGAAATATCTTCCGTTCAAAACTGGAAAGAAGCTTTCTGAGAAACTGCTCTGTGTTCTGTTAATTCATCTCACAGAGTTACATCTTTCCCTTCAAGAAGCCTTTCGCTAAGGCTGTTCTTGTGGAATTGGCAAAGGGATATTTGGAAGCCCATAGAGGGCTATGGTGAAAAAGGAAATATCTTCCGTTCAAAACTGGAAAGAAGCTTTCTGAGAAACTGCTCTGTGTTCTGTTAATTCATCTCACAGAGTTACATCTTTCCTTTCAAGAAGCCTTTCGCTAAGCCTGTTCTTGTGGAATTGGCAAAGGGATATTTGGAAGCCCATAGAGGGCTATGGTGAAAAAGGAAATATCTTCCGTTCAAAACTGGAAAGAAGCTTTCTGAGAAACTGCTCTGTGTTCTGTTAATTCATCTCACAGAGTTACATCTTTAACTTCAAGAAGCCTTTCGCTAAGGCTGTTCTTGTGGAATTGGCAAAGGGATATTTGGAAGCCCATAGAGGGCTATGGTGAAAAAGGAAATATCTTCCGTTCAAAACTGGAAAGAAGCTTTCTGAGAAACTGCTCTGTGTTCTGTTAATTCATCTCACAGAGTTACATCTTTAACTTCAAGAAGCCTTTCTCTAAGGCTGTTCTTGTGGAATTGGCAAAGGGATATTTGGAAGCCCATAGAGGGCTATGGTGAAAAAGGAAATATCTTCCGTTCAAAACTGGAAAGAAGCTTTCTGAGAAACTGCTCTGTGTTCTGTTAATTCATCTCACAGAGTTACATCTTTCCCTTCAAGAAGCATTTCGCTAAGGCTGTTCTTGTGGAATTGGCAAAGGGATATTTGGAAGGCCATACAGGGCTACGGTGAAAAAGGAAATATCTTCCGTTCAAAACTGGAAAGAAGCTTTCTGAGAAACTGCTCTGTGTTCTGTTAATTCATCTCACAGAGTTACATCTTTCCCTTCAAGAAGCCTTTCGCTAAGGCTGTTCTTGTGGAATTGGCAAAGGGATATTTGGAAGCCCATAGAGGGCTATGGTGAAAAAGGAAATATCTTCCGTTCCAAACTGGAAAGAAGCTTTCTGAGAAACTGCTCTGTGTTCTGTTAATTCATCTCACAGAGTTACATCTTTCCCTTCAAGAAGCCTTTCGCTAAGGCTGTTCTTGTGGAATTGGCAAAGGGATATTTGGAAGCCCATAGAGGGCTATGGTGAAAAAGGAAATATCTTCCGTTCAAAACTGGAAAGAAGCTTTCTGAGAAACTGCTCTGTGTTCTGTTAATTCATCTCACAGAGTTACATCTTTCCCTTCAAGAAGCCTTTCGCTAAGCCTGTTCTTGTGGAATTGGCAAAGGGATATTTGGAAGCCCATAGAGGGCTATGGTGAAAAAGGAAATATCTTCCGTTCAAAACTGGAAAGAAGCTTTCTGAGAAACTGCTCTGTGTTCTGTTAATTCATCTCACAGAGTTACATCTTTAACTTCAAGAAGCCGTTCTCTAAGTCTGTTGTTGTGGAATTGGCAAAGGGATATTTGGAAGCCCATAGAGGGCTATGTTGAAAAAGGAAATATCTTCCGTTCAAAACTGGAAAGAAGCTTTCTGAGAAACTGCTCTGTGTTCTGTTAATTCAACTCACAGAGTTACATCTTTCCCTTCAAGAAGCCTTTCGCTAAGGCTGTTCTTGTGGAATTGGCAAAGGGATATTTGGAAGCCCATAGAGGGCTATGGTGAAAAAGGAAATATCTTCCGTTCAAAACTGGAGAGAAGCTTTCTGAGAAACTGATCTGTGTTCTGTTAATTCATCTCACAGAGTTACATCTTTACCTTCAAGAAGCCTTTCGCTAAGGCTGTTCTTGTGGAATTGGCAAAAGGATATTTGGAAGCCCATACAGGGCTATGGTGAAAAAGGAAATATCTTCCGTTCAAAACTGGAAAGAAGCTTTCTGAGAAACTGCTCTGTGTTCTGTTAATTCATCTCACAGAGTTACATCTTTCCCTTCAAGAAGTCTTTCGCTAAGGCTGTTCTTGTGGAATTGGCAAAGGGATATTTGGAAGCCCATAGAGGGCTATGGTGAAAAAGGAAATATCTTCCGTTCAAAACTGGAAAGAAGCTTTCTGAGAAACTGCTCTGTGTTCTGTTAATTCATCTCACAGAGTTACATCTTTCCCTTCAAGAAGCCTTTCGCTAAGGCTGTTCTTGTGGAATTGGCCAAGGGATATTTGGAAGCCCATAGAGGGCTATGGTGAAAAAGGAAATATCTTCCGTTCAAAACTGGAAAGAAGCTTTCTGAGAAACTGCTCTGTGTTCTGTTAATTCATCTCACAGAGTTACATCTTTAACTTCAAGAAGCCTTTCGCTAAGGCTGTTGTTGTGGAATTGGCAAGGGGATATTTGGAAGCCCATAGAGGGCTATGGTGAAAAAGGAAATATCTTCCGTTCACAACTGGAAAGAAGCTTTATGAGAAACTGTTCTATGTTCTGTTAATTCATCTCACAGAGTTACATCTTTCCCTTCAAGAAGCCTTTCGCTAAGGCTGTTCTTGTGGAATTGGCAAAGGGATATTTGGAAGCCCATAGAGGGCTATGGTGAAAATGGAAATATCTTCCGTACAAAACTGGAAAGAAGCTTTCTGAGAAACTGCTCTGTGTTCTGTTAATTCATCTCACAGAGTTACATCTTTCCCTTCAAGAAGCCTTTCGCTAAGCCTGTTCTTGTGGAATTGGCAAAGGGTGATTTGGAAGCCCATAGAGGGCTATGGTGAAAAAGGAAATATCTTCCGTTGAAAACTGGAAAGAAGATTTCTGAGAAACTGCTCTGTGTTCTTTTAATTCATCTCACAGAATTACATCTTTCCCTTCAAGAAGCCTTTCGCTAAGGCTCTTCTTGTGGAATTGGCAAAGGGATATTTGGAAGCCCATGGAGGGCTATGGTGAAAAAGGAAATATCTTCCGTTCAAAACTGGAAAGAAGCTTTCTGAGAAACTGCTCTGTGTTCTGTTAATTCATCTAGCAGAGTTACATCTCTTCCTTCAAGAAGCCTTTCGCTAAGGCTGTTCTTGTGGAATTGGCAAAGGGATATTTGGAAGCCCTTAGAGGGCTATGTTGAAAAAGGAAATATCTTCCGTTCAAAATTGGAAGGAAGCTTTCTGAGAAACTGCTCTGTGTTCTGTTAATTCATCTCACAGAGTTACATCTTTCCCTTCAAGAAGCCTTTCGCTAAGGCTGTTCTTGTGGAATTGGCAAAGGGATATTTGGAAGCCCATAGAGGGCTATGTTGAAAAAGGAAATATCTTCCGTTCAAAACAGGAGAGAAGCTTTCTGAGAAACTGATCTGTGTTCTGTTAATTCATCTCACAGAGTTACATCTTTACCTTCAAGAAGCCTTTCGCTAAGGCTGTTCTTGTGGAATTGGCAAAGGGATATTTGGAAGCCCATAGAGGGCTATGGTGAAAAAGGAAATATCTTCCGTTCAAAACTGGAAAGAAGCTTTCTGAGAAACTGCTCTGTGTTCTGTTAATTCATCTCACAGAGTTACATCTTTCCCTTCAGGAAGCCTTTCGCTAAGGCTGTTCTTGTGGAATTGGCAAAGGGATATTTGGAAGCCCATAGAGGTCTATGTTGAAAAAGGAAATATCTTCCGTTCAAAACTGGAAAGAAGCTTTCTGAGAAACTGCTCTGTGTTCTGTTAATTCATCTCACAGAGTTACATCTTTCCCTTCAAGAAGCCTTTCGCTAAGGTTGTTCTTGTGGAATTGGCAAAGGGATATTTGGAAGCCCATAGAGGGCTATGGTGAAAAAGGAAATATCTTCCGTTCAAAACTGGAAAGAAGCTTTCTGAGAAACTGTTCTATGTTCTGTTAATTCATCTCACAGAGTTACATCTTTCTCTTCAAGAAGCCTTTCGCTAAGGCTGTTCTTGTGGAATTGGCAAAGGGATATTTGGAAGCCCATAGAGGGCTATGGTGAAAAAGGAAATATCTTCCGTTCAAAAATGGAAAGAAGCTTTCTGAGAAACTGCTCTGTGTTCTGTTAATTCATCTCACAGAGTTACATCTTTCCCTTCAAGAAGCCTTTCGCTAAGGCTGTTCTTGTGGAATTGGCAAAGGGATATTTGGAAGCCCATAGAGGGCTATGGTGAAAAAGGAAATATCTTCCGTTCAAAACTGGAAAGAAGCTTTCTGAGAAACTGCTCTGTGTTCTGTTAATTCATCTCAACGAGTTACATCTTTCCCTTTAAGAAGCCTTTCGCTTAGGCTGTTCTTGTGGAATTGGCAAAGGGATATTTGGAAGCCCATAGAGGGCTATGTTGAAAAAGGAAATATCTTCCGTTCAAAACTGGAAAGAAGCTTTCTGAGAAACTGCTCTGTGTTCTGTTAATTCATCTCAGAGAGTTACATCTTTCCCTTCAAGAAGCCTTTCGCTAAGCCTGTTCTTGTGGAATTGGCAAAGGGATATTTGGAAGCCCATAGAGGGCTATGGTGAAAAAGGAAATATCTTCCGTTCAAAACTAGAAAGAAGCTTTCTGAGAAACTGCTCTGTGTTCTGTTAATTCATCTCACAGAGTTACATCTTTCCCTTCAAGAAGCCTTTCGCTAAGGCTGTTCTTGTGGAATTGGCAAAGGGATATTTGGAAGCCCATAGAGGGCTATGGTGAAAAAGGAAATATCTTCCGTTCAAAACTGGAAAGAAGCTTTCTGAGAAACTGCTCTGTGTTCTGTTAATTCATCTCACAGAGTTACATCTTTGCCTTCAAGAAGCCTTTCGCTAAGGCTGTTCTTGTGGAATTGGAAAAGGGATATTTGGAAGCCCATAGAGGGCTATGGTGAAAAAGGAAATATCTTCCGTTCAAAACTGGAAAGAAGCTTTCTGAGAAACTGCTCTGTGTTCTGTTAATTCATCTCACAGAGTTACATCTTTCCCTTCAAGAAGCCTTTCGCTAAGGCTGTTCTTGTGGAATTGGCAAAGGGATATTTGGAAGCCCATAGAGGGCTATGGTGAAAAAGGAAATATCTTCCGTTCAAAACTGGAAAGACGCTTTCTGAGAAACTGTTCTATGTTCTGTTAATTCATCTCACAGAGTTACATCTTTCCCTTCAAGAAGCCTTTCGCTAAGGCTGTTCTTGTGGAATTGGCAAAGGGATATTTGGAAGCCCATAGAGGGCTATGGTGAAAAAGGAAATATCTTCCGTTCAAAACTGGAAAGAAGCTTTCTGAGAAACTGCTCTGTGTTCTGTTAATTCATCTCACAGAGTTACATCTTTAACTTCAAGAAGCCTTTCGCTAAGGCTGTTCTTGTGGAATTGGCAAAGGGATATTTGGAAGCCCATAGAGGGCTATGGTGAAAAAGGAAATATCTTCCGTTCAAAAGTGGAAAGAAGCTTTCTGAGAAACTGCTCTGTGTTCTGTTAATTCATCTCACAGAGTTACATCTTTCCCTTCAAGAAGCCTTTCGCTAAGGCTGTTCTTGTGGAATTGGCAAAGGGATATTTGGAAGCCCATAGAGGGCTATGGTGAAAAAGGAAATATCTTCCGTTCAAAACTGGAAAGAAGCTTTCTGAGAAACTGCTCTGTGTTCTGTTAATTCATCTCACAGAGTTATATCTTTCCCTTCAAGAAGCCTTCCGCTAAGGCTGTTCTTGTGGAATTGGCAAAGGGATATTTGGAAGCCCATAGAGGGCTATGGTGAAAAAGGAAATATCTTCCGTTCAAAACTGGAAAGAAGCTTTCTGAGAAACTGCTCTGTGTTCTGTTAAATCATCTCACAGAGTTACATCTTTAACTTCAAGAAGCCTTTCGCTAAGGCTGTTCTTGTGGAATTGGCAAAGGGATATTTGGAAGCCCATAGAGGGCTATGGTGAAAAAGGAAATATCTTCCGTTCAAAACTGGAAAGAAGCTTTCTGAGAAACTGCTCTGTGTTCTGTTAATTCATCTCACAGAGTTACATCTTTCCCTTCAAGAAGCCTTTCGCTAAGCCTGTTCTTGTGGAATTGGCAAAGGGATATTTGGAAGCCCATAGAGGGCTATGGTGAAAAAGGAAATATCTTCCGTTCAAAACTGGAAAGAAGCTTTCTGAGAAACTGCTCTGTGTTCTGTTAATTCATCTCACAGAGTTACATCTCTCCCTTCAAGAAGCTTTTCGCTAAGGCTGTTCTTGTGGAATTGGCAAAGGGATATTTGGAAGCCCATAGAGGGCTATGGTGAAAAGGAAATATCTTCCGTTCAAAACTGGAAAGAAGCTTTCTGAGAAACTGCTCTGTGTTCTGTTAATTCATCTCACAGAGTTACATCTTTAACTTCAAGAAGCCGTTCTCTAAGTCTGTTGTTGTGGAATTGGCAAAGGGATATTTGGAAGCCCATAGAGGGCTATGTTGAAAAAGGAAATATCTTCCGTTCAAAACTGGAAAGAAGCTTTCTGAGAAACTGCTCTGTGTTCTGTTAATTCATCTCACAGAGTTACATCTTTACCTTCAAGAAGCCTTTCGCTAAGGCTGTTCTTGTGGAATTGGCAAAAGGATATTTGGAAGCCCATACAGGGCTATGGTGAAAAAGGAAATATCTTCCGTTCAAAACTGGAAAGAAGCTTTCTGAGAAACTGCTCTGTGTTCTGTTAATTCATCTCACAGAGTTATATCTTTCCCTTCAAGAAGTCTTTCGCTAAGGCTGTTCTTGTGGAATTGGCAAAGGGATATTTGGAAGCCCATAGAGGGCTATGGTGAAAAAGGAAATATCTTCCGTTCAAAACTGGAAAGAAGCTTTCTGAGAAACTGCTCTGTGTTCTGTTAATTCATCTCACAGAGTTACATCTTTCCCTTCAAGAAGCCTTTCGCTAAGGCTGTTCTTGTGGAATTGGCAAAGGGATATTTGGAAGCCCATAGAGGGCTATGGTGAAAAAGGAAATATCTTCCGTTCAAAACTGGAAAGAAGCTTTCTGAGAAACTGCTCTGTGTTCTGTTAATTCATCTCACAGAGTTACATCTTTAACTTCAAGAAGCCTTTCGCTAAGGCTGTTGTTGTGGAATTGGCAAGGGGATATTTGGAAGCCCATAGAGGGCTATGGTGAAAAAGGAAATATCTTCCGTTCAAAACTGGAAAGAAGCTTTATGAGAAACTGTTCTATGTTCTGTTAATTCATCTCACAGAGTTACATCTTTCCCGTCAAGAAGCCTTTCGCTAAGGCTGTTCTTGTGGAATTGGCAAAGGGATATTTGGAAGCCCATAGAGGGCTATGGTGAAAAAGGAAATATCTTCCGTACAAAACTGGAAAGAAGCTTTCTGAGAAACTGCTCTGTGTTCTGTTAATTCATCTCACAGAGTTACATCTTTCCCTTCAAGAAGCCTTTCGCTAAGCCTGTTCTTGTGGAATTGGCAAAGGGATATTTGGAAGCCCATAGAGGGCTATGGTGAAAAAGGAAATATCTTCCGTTGAAAACTGGAAAGAAGATTTCTGAGAAACTGCTCTGTGTTCTTTTAATTCATCTCACAGAATTACATCTTTCCCTTCAAGAAGCCTTTCGCTAAGGCTCTTCTTGTGGAATTGGCAAAGGGATATTTGGAAGACCATGGAGGGCTATGGTGAAAAAGGAAATATCTTTCGTTCAAAACTGGAAAGAAGCTTTCTGAGAAACTGCTCTGTGTTCTGTTAATTCATCTAGCAGAGTTACATCTCTTCCTTCAAGAAGCCTTTCGCTAAGGCTGTTCTTGTGGAATTGGCAAAGGGATATTTGGAAGCCCTTAGAGGGCTATGGTGAAAAAGGAAATATCTTCCGTTCAAAACTGGAAGGAAGCTTTCTGAGAAACTGCTCTGTGTTCTGTTAATTCATCTCACAGAGTTACATCTTTCCCTTCAAGAAGCCTTTCGCTAAGGCTGTTCTTGTGGAATTGGCAAAGGGATATTTGGAAGCCCATAGAGGGCTATGTTGAAAAAGGAAATATCTTCCGGTCAAAACTGGAGAGAAGCTTTCTGAGAAACTGCTCTGTGTTCTGTTAATTCATCTCACAGAGTTACATCTTTACCTTCAAGAAGCCTTTCGCTAAGGCTGTTCTTGTGGAATTGGAAAAGGGATATTTGGAAGCCCAGAGAGGGCTATGGTGAAAAAGGAAATATCTTCCGTTTAGAACTGGAAAGAAGCTTTCTGAGAAACTGCTCTGTGTTCTGTTAATTCATCTCACAGAGTTACATCTTTCCCTTCAGGAAGCCTTTCGCTAACGCTGTTCTTGTGGAATTGGCAAAGGGATATTTGGAAGCCCATAGAGGGCTATGTTGAAAAAGGAAATATCTTCCGTTCAAAACTGGAAAGAAGCTTTCTGAGAAACTGCTCTGTGTTCTGTTAATTCATCTCACAGAGTTACATCTTTCCCTTCAAGAAGCCTTTCGCTAAGGTTGTTCTTGTGGAATTGGCAAAGGGATATTTGGAAGCCCATAGAGGGCTATGGTGAAAAAGGAAATATCTTCCGTTCAAAACTGGAAAGAAGCTTTCTGAGAAACTGTTCTATGTTCTGTTAATTCATCTCACAGAGTTACATCTTTCTCTTCAAGAAGCCTTTCGCTAAGGCTGTTCTTGTGGAATTGGCAAAGGGATATTTGGAAGCCCATAGAGGGCTATGGTGAAAAAGGAAATATCTTCCGTTCAAAAATGGAAAGAAGCTTTCTGAGAAACTGCTCTGTGTTCTGTTAATTCATCTCACAGAGTTACATCTTTCCCTTCAAGAAGCCTTTCGCTAAGCCTGTTCTTGTGGAATTGGCAAAGGGATATTTGGAAGCCCATAGAGGGCTATGGTGAAAAAGGAAATATCTTCCGTTCAAAACTGGAAAGAAGCTTTCTGAGAAACTGCTCTGTGTTCTGTTAATTCATCTCACAGAGTTACATCTTTAACTTCAAGAAGCCTTTCGCTAAGGCTGTTCTTGTGGAATTGGCAAAGGGATATTTGGAAGCCCATAGAGGGCTATGGTGAAAAAGGATATATCTTCCATTCAAAACTGGAAAGAAGCTTTCTGAGAAACTGCTCTGTGTTCTGTTAATTCATCTCAAAGAGTTACATCTTTCCCTTCAAGAAGTCTTTCGCTAAGGCTGTTCTTGTGGAATTGGCAAAGGGATATTTGGAAGCCCATAGAGGGCTATGGTGAAAAAGGAAATATCTTCCGTTCAAAACTGGAAAGAAGCTTTCTGAGAAACTGCTCTGTGTTCTGTTAATTCATCTCACAGAGTTACATCTTTCCCTTCAAGAAGCCTTTCGCTAAGGCTGTTCTTGTGGAATTGGCAAAGGGATATTTGGAAGCCCATAGAGGGCTATGTTGAAAAAGGAAATATCTTCCGTTCAAAACTGGAAAGAAGCTTTCTGAGAAACTGCTCTGTGTTCTGTTAATTGATCTCACAGAGTTACATCTTTCCCTTCAAGAAGCCTTTCGCTAAGGTTGTTCTTGTGGAATTGGCAAAGGGATATTTGGAAGCCCATAGAGGGCTATGGTGAAAAAGGAAATATCTTCCGTTCAAAACTGGAAAGAAGCTTTCTGAGAAACTGTTCTATGTTCTGTTAATTCATCTCACAGAGTTACATCTTTCCCTTTAAGAAGCCTTTCGCTTAGGCTGTTCTTGTGGAATTGGCAAAGGGATATTTGGAAGCCCATAGAGGGCTACGTTGAAAAAGGAAATATCTTCCGTTCAAAACTGGAAAGAAGCTTTCTGAGAAACTGCTCTGTGTTCTGTTAATTCATCTCACAGAGTTACATCTTTCCCTTCAAGAAGCCTTTCGCTAAGCCTGTTCTTGTGGAATTGGGAAAGGGATATTTGGAAGCCCATAGAGGGCTATGGTGAAAAAGGAAATATCTTCCGTTCAAAACTGGAAAGAAGCTTTCTGAGAAACTGCTCTGTGTTCTGTTAATTCATCTCACAGAGTTACATCTTTCCCTTCAAGAAGCCTTTCGCTAAGGCTGTTCTTGTGGAATTGGCAAAGGGATATTTGGAAGCCCATAGAGGGCTATGGTGAAAAAGGAAATATCTTCCGTTCAAAACTGGAAAGAAGCTTTCTGAGAAACTGCTCTGTGTTCTGTTAATTCATCTCACAGAGTTACATCTTTAACTTCAAGAAGCCTTTCGCTAAGGCTGTTCTTGTGGAATTGGCAAAGGGATATTTGGAAGCCCATAGAGGGCTATGGTGAAAAAGGATATATCTTCCATTCAAAACTGGAAAGAAGCTTTCTGAGAAACTGCTCTGTGTTCTGTTAATTCATCTCAAAGAGTTACATCTTTCCCTTCAAGAAGTCTTTCGCTAAGGCTGTTCTTGTGGAATTGGCAAAGGGATATTTGGAAGCCCATAGAGGGCTATGGTGAAAAAGGAAATATCTTCCGTTCAAAACTGGAAAGAAGCTTTCTGAGAAACTGCTCTGTGTTCTGTTAATTCATCTCTCAGAGTTACATCTTTCCCTTCAAGAAGCCTTTCGCTAAGGCTGTTCTTGTGGAATTGGCAAAGGGATATTTGGAAGCCCATAGAGGGCTATGGTGAAAAAGGAAATATCTTCCGTTCAAAACTGGAAAGAAGCTTTCTGAGAAACTGCTCTGTGTTCTGTTAATTCATCTCACAGAGTTACATCTTTCCCTTCAAGAAGCCTTTCGCTAAGGCTGTTCTTGTGGAATTGGCAAAGGGATATTTGGAAGCCCATAGAGGGGTATGGTGAAAAAGGAAATATCTTCCGTTCAAAACTGGAAAGAATCTTTCTGAGAAACTGCTCTGTGTTCTGTTAATTCATCTCACAGAGTTACATCTTTAACTTCAAGAAGCCTTTCGCTAAGGCTGTTCTTGTGGAATTGGCAAAGGGATATTTGGAAGCCCATAGAGGGCTATGGTGAAAAAGGAAATATCTTCCGTTCAAAACTGGAAAGATGCTTTCTGAGAAATTGCTCTGTGTTCTGTTAATTCATCTCACAGAGTTACATCTTTCCCTTCAAGAAGCCTTTCGCTAAAGCCTGTTCTTGTGGAATTGGCAAAGGGATATTTGGAAGCCCATAGAGGGCTATGGTGAAAAAGGAAATATCTTCCGTTCAAAACTGGAAAGAAGCTTTCTGAGAAACTGCTCTGTGTTCTGTTAATTCATCTCACAGAGTTACATCTTTCCCTTCAAGAAGCCTTTCGCTAAGGCTGTTCTTGTGGAATTGGCAAAGGGGTATTTGGAAGCCCATAGAGGGCTATGGTGAAAAAGGAAATATCTTCCGTTCAAAACTGGAAAGAAGCTTTCTGAGAAACTGCTCTGTGTTCTGTTAATTCATCTCACAGAGTTATATCTTTCCCTTCAAGAAGCCTTCCGCTAAGGCTGTTCTTGTGGAATTGGCAAAGGGATATTTGGAAGCCCATAGAGGGCTATGGTGAAAAAGGAAATATCTTCCGTTCAAAACTGGAAAGAAGCTTTCTGAGAAACTGCTCTGTCTTCTGTTAATTCATCTCACAGAGTTACATCTTTAACTTCAAGAAGCCTTTCGCTAAGGCTGTTCTTGTGGAATTGGCAAAGGGATATTTGGAAGCCCATAGAGGGCTATGGTGAAAAAGGAAATATCTTCCGTTCAAAACTGGAAAGAAGCTTTCTGAGAAAATGCTCTGTGTTCTGTTAATTCATCTCACAGAGTTACATCTTTCCCTTCAAGAAGCCTTTCGCTAAGCCTGTTCTTGTGGAATTGGCAAAGGGATATTTGGAAGCCCATAGAGGGCTATGGTGAAAAAGGAAATATCTTCCGTTCAAAACTGGAAAGAAGCTTTCTGAGAAACTGCTCTGTGTTCTGTTAATTCATCTCACAGAGTTACATCTTTCCCTTCAAGAAGCCTTTCGCTAAGGCTGTTCTTGTGGAATTGGCAAAGGGATATTTGGAAGCCCATAGAGGGCTATGGTGAACAAGGAAATATCTTCCGTTCAAAACTGGAAAGAAGCTTTCTGAGAAACTGCTCTGTGTTCTGTTAATTCATCTCACAGAGTTACATCTTTAACTTCAAGAAGCCGTTCTCTAAGTCTGTTGTTGTGGAATTGGCAAAGGGATATTTGGAAGCCCATAGAGTGCTATGTTGAAAAGGAAATATCTTCCGTTCAAAACTGGAAAGAAGCTTTCTGAGAAACTGCTCTGTGTTCTGTTAATTCAACTCACAGAGTTACATTTTTCCCTTCAAGAAGCCTTTCGCTAAGGCTGTTCTTGTGGAATTGGCAAAGGGATATTTGGAAGCCCATAGAGGGCTATGGTGAAAAAGGAAATATCTTCCGTACAAAACTGGAAAGAAGCTTTCTGAGAAACTGCTCTGTGTTCTGTTAATTCATCTCACAGAGTTACATCTTTCCCTTAAAGAAGACTTTCGCTAAGGCTGTTCTTGTGGAATTGGCAAAGGGATATTTGGAAGCCCATAGAGGGCTATGGTGAAAAAGGAAATATCTTCCGTTCAAAACTGGAAAGAAGCTTTCTGAGAAACTGCTCTGTGTTCTGTTAATTCATCTCACAGAGTTACATCTTTAACTTCAAGAAGCCTTTCGCTAAGGCTGTTCTTGTGGAATTGGCAAAGGGATATTTGGAAGCCCATAGAGGGCTATGGTGAAAAAGGAAATATCTTCCGTTCAAAACTGGAAACAAACTTTCTGAGAAACTGCTCTGTGTTCTGTTAATTCATCTCACAGAGTTACATCTTTCCCTTCAAGAAGCCTTTCGCTAAGCCTGTTCTTGTGGAATTGGCAAAGGGATATTTGGAAGCCCATAGAGGGCTATGGTGAAAAAGGAAATATCTTCCGTTCAAAACTGGAAAGAAGCTTTCTGAGAAACTGCTCTGTGTTCTGTTAATGCATCTCACAGAGTTACATCTTTAACTTCAAGAAGCCTTTCGCTAAGGCTGTTCTTGTGGAATTGGCAAAGGGATATTTGGAAGCCCATAGAGGGCTATGGTGAAAAAGGAAATATCTTCCGTTCAAAACTGGAAAGAAGCTTTCCGAGAAACTGCTCTGTGTTCTCTTAATTCATCCCACAGAGTTACATCTTTCCCTTCAAGAAGCCTTTCGCTAAGGCTGTTCTTGTGGAATTGGCAAAGGGATATTTGGAAGCCCATAGAGGGCTATGGCGAAAAAGGAAATATCTTCCGTTCAAAACTGGAAAGAAGCTTTCTGAGAAACTGTTCTATGTTCTGTTAATTCGTCTCACAGAGTTACATCTTTCCCTTCAAGAAGTCTTTCGCTAGGCTGTTCTTGTGGAATTGGCAAAGGGATATTTGGAAGTCCATAGAGGGCTATGGTGAAAAAGGAAATATCTTCCGTTCAAAACTGGAAAGAAGCTTTCTGAGAAACTGCTCTGTGTTCTGTTAATTCATCTCACCGAGTTACATCTTTCCCTTCAAGAAGCCTTTCGCTTAGGCTGTTCTTGTGGAATTGGCAAAGGGATATTTGGAAGCCCTTAGAGGGCTATGGTGAAAAAGGAAATATCTTCCGTTCAAAACTGGAAGGAAGCTTTCTGAGAAACTGCTCTGTGTTCTGTTAATTCATCTCACAGAGTTACATCTTTCCCTTCAAGAAGCCTTTCGCTAAGGCTGTTCTTGTGGAATTGGCAAAGGGATATTTGGAAGCCCATAGAGGGCTATGTTGAAAAAGGAAATATCTTCCGTTCAAAACTGGAGAGAAGCTTTCTGAGAAACTGCTCTGTGTTCTGTTAATTCATCTCACAGAGTTACATCTTTACCTTCAAGAAGCCTTTCGCTAAGGCTGTTCTTGTGGAATTGGAAAAGGGATATTTGGAAGCCCAGAGAGGGCTATGGTGAAAAAGGAAATATCTTCCGTTTAGAACTGGAAAGAAGCTTTCTGAGAAACTGCTCTGTGTTCTGTTAATTCATCTCACAGAGTTACATCTTTCCCTTCAGGAAGCCTTTCGCTAAGGCTGTTCTTGTGGAATTGGCAAAGGGATATTTGGAAGCCCATAGAGGGCTATGTTGAAAAAGGAAATATCTTCCGTTCAAAACTGGAAAGAAGCTTTCTGAGAAACTGCTCTGTGTTCTGTTAATTCATCTCACAGAGTTACATCTTTCCCTTCAAGAAGCCTTTCGCTAAGGTTGTTCTTGTGGAATTGGCAAAGGGATATTTGGAAGCCCATAGAGGGCTATGGTGAAAAAGGAAATATCTTCCGTTCAAAACTGGAAAGAAGCTTTCTGAGAAACTGTTCTATGTTCTGTTAATTCATCTCACAGAGTTACATCTTTCTCTTCAAGAAGCCTTTCGCTAAGGCTGTTCTTGTGGAATTGGCAAAGGGATATTTGGAAGCCCATAGAGGGCTATGGTGAAAAAGGAAATATCTTCCGTTCAAAAATGGAAAGAAGCTTTCTGAGAAACTGCTCTGTGTTCTGTTAATTCATCTCACAGAGTTACATCTTTCCCTTCAAGAAGCCTTTCGCTAAGCCTGTTCTTGTGGAATTGGCAAAGGGATATTTGGAAGCCCATAGAGGGCTATGGTGAAAAAGGAAATATCTTCCGTTCAAAACTGGAAAGAAGCTTTCTGAGAAACTGCTCTGTGTTCTGTTAATTCATCTCAACGAGTTACATCTTTCCCTTTAAGAAGCCTTTCGCGTAGGCTGTTCTTGTGGAATTGGCAAAGGGATATTTGGAAGCCCATAGAGGGCTACGTTGAAAAAGGAAATATCTTCCGTTCAAAACTGGAAAGAAGCTTTCTGAGAAACTGCTCTGTGTTCTGTTAATTCATCTCACAGAGTTACATCTTTCACTTCAAGAAGCCTTTCGCTAAGGCTGTTCTTGTGGAATTGGCAAAGGGATATTTGGAAGCCCATAGAGGGCTATGGTGAAAAAGGAAATATCTTCCGTTCAAAACTGGAAAGAAGCTTTCTGAGAAACTGCTCTGTGTTCTGTTAATTCATCTCACAGAGTTACATCTTTAACTTCAAGAAGCCTTTCGCTAAGGCTGTTCTTGTGGAATTGGCAAAGGGATATTTGGAAGCCCATAGAGGGCTATGGTGAAAAAGGATATATCTTCCATTCAAAACTGGAAAGAAGCTTTCTGAGAAACTGCTCTGTGTTCTGTTAATTCATCTCAAAGAGTTACATCTTTCCCTTCAAGAAGTCTTTCGCTAAGGCTGTTCTTGTGGAATTGGCAAAGGGATATTTGGAAGCCCATAGAGGGCTATGGTGAAAAAGGAAATATCTTCCGTTCAAAACTGGAAAGAAGCTTTCTGAGAAACTGCTCTGTGTTCTGTTAATTCATCTCACAGAGTTACATCTTTCCCTTCAAGAAGCCTTTCGCTAAGGCTGTTCTTGTGGAATTGGCAAAGGGATATTTGGAAGCCCATAGAGGGCTATGTTGAAAAAGGAAATATCTTCCGTTCAAAACTGGAAAGAAGCTTTCTGAGAAACTGCTCTGTGTTCTGTTAATGCATCTCACAGAGTTACATCTTTAACTTCAAGAAGCCTTTCGCTAAGGCTGTTCTTGTGGAATTGGCAAAGGGATATTTGGAAGCCCATAGAGGGCTATGGTGAAAAAGGAAATATCTTCCGTTCAAAACTGGAAAGAAGCTTTCCGAGAAACTGCTCTGTGTTCTGTTAATTCATCTCACAGAGTTACATCTTTCCCTTCAAGAAGCCTTTCGCTAAGGCTGTTCTTGTGGAATTGGCAAAGGGATATTTGGAAGCCCATAGAGGGCTATGGCGAAAAAGGAAATATCTTCCGTTCAAAACTGGAAAGAAGCTTTCTGAGAAACTGTTCTATGTTCTGTTAATTCGTCTCACAGAGTTACATCTTTCCCTTCAAGAAGTCTTTCGCTAGGCTGTTCTTGTGGAATTGGCAAAGGGATATTTGGAAGCCCATAGAGGGCTATGGTGAAAAAGGAAATATCTTCCGTTCAAAACTGGAAAGAAGCTTTCTGAGAAACTGCTCTGTGTTCTGTTAATTCATCTCACCGAGTTACATCTTTCCCTTCAAGAAGCCTTTCGCTTAGGCTGTTCTTGTGGAATTGGCAAAGGGATATTTGGAAGCCCTTAGAGGGCTATGGTGAAAAAGGAAATATCTTCCGTTCAAAACTGGAAGGAAGCTTTCTGAGAAACTGCTCTGTGTTCTGTTAATTCATCTCACAGAGTTACATCTTTCCCTTCAAGAAGCCTTTCGCTAAGGCTGTTCTTGTGGAATTGGCAAAGGGATATTTGGAAGCCCATAGAGGGCTATGTTGAAAAAGGAAATATCTTCCGTTCAAAACTGGAGAGAAGCTTTCTGAGAAACTGCTCTGTGTTCTGTTAATTCATCTCACAGAGTTACATCTTTACCTTCAAGAAGCCTTTCGCTAAGGCTGTTCTTGTGGAATTGGAAAAGGGATATTTGGAAGCCCAGAGAGGGCTATGGTGAAAAAGGAAATATCTTCCGTTTAGAACTGGAAAGAAGCTTTCTGAGAAACTGCTCTGTGTTCTGTTAATTCATCTAGCAG
Organism: Chlorocebus sabaeus; assembly: GCF_047675955.1. Lineage (NCBI taxonomy): Eukaryota > Metazoa > Chordata > Mammalia > Primates > Cercopithecidae > Chlorocebus > Chlorocebus sabaeus. The sequence continues at coordinate 94,674 of NW_027327621.1, forward strand.
AGTTACATCTCTTCCTTCAAGAAGCCTTTCGCTAAGGCTGTTCTTGTGGAATTGGCAAAGGGATATTTGGAAGCCCTTAGAGGGCTATGGTGAAAAAGGAAATATCTTCCGTTCAAAACTGGAAGGAAGCTTTCTGAGAAACTGCTCTGTGTTCTGTTAATTCATCTCACAGAGTTACATCTTTCCCTTCAAGAAGCCTTTCGCTAAGGCTGTTCTTGTGGAATTGGCAAAGGGATATTTGGAAGCCCATAGAGGGCTATGTTGAAAAAGGAAATATCTTCCGTTCAAAACTGGAGAGAAGCTTTCTGAGAAACTGCTCTGTGTTCTGTTAATTCATCTCACAGAGTTACATCTTTACCTTCAAGAAGCCTTTCGCTAAGGCTGTTCTTGTGGAATTGGCAAAGGGATATTTGGAAGCCCATAGAGGGCTATGGTGAAAAAGGATATATCTTCCATTCAAAACTGGAAAGAAGCTTTCTGAGAAACTGCTCTGTGTTCTGTTAATTCATCTCAAAGAGTTACATCTTTCCCTTCAAGAAGTCTTTCGCTAAGGCTGTTCTTGTGGAATTGGCAAAGGGATATTTGGAAGCCCATAGAGGGCTATGGTGAAAAAGGAAATATCTTCCGTTCAAAACTGGAAAGAAGCTTTCTGAGAAACTGCTCTGTGTTCTGTTAATTCATCTCACAGAGTTACATCTTTCCCTTCAAGAAGCCTTTCGCTAAGCCTGTTCTTGTGGAATTGGCAAAGGGATATTTGGAAGCCCATAGAGGGCTATGGTGAAAAAGGAAATATCTTCCGTTCAAAACTGGAAAGAAGCTTTCTGAGAAACTGCTCTGTGTTCTGTTAATTCATCTCACAGAGTTACATCTTTAACTTCAAGAAGCCTTTCGCTAAGGCTGTTCTTGTGGAATTGGCAAAGGGATATTTGGAAGCCCATAGAGGGCTATGGTGAAAAAGGAAATATCTTCCGTTCAAAACTGGAAAGAAGCTTTCTGAGAAACTGCTCTGTGTTCTGTTAATTCATCTCACAGAGTTACATCTTTCCCTTAAAGAAGACTTTCGCTAAGGCTGTTCTTGTGGAATTGGCAAAGGGATATTTGGAAGCCCATAGAGGGCTATGGTGAAAAAGGAAATATCTTCCGTTCAAAACTGGAAAGAAGCTTTCTGAGAAACTGCTCTGTGTTCTGTTAATTCATCTCACAGAGTTACATCTTTAACTTCAAGAAGCCTTTCGCTAAGGCTGTTCTTGTGGAATTGGCAAAGGGATATTTGGAAGCCCATAGAGGGCTATGGTGAAAAAGGAATTATCTTCCGTTCAAAACTGGAAACAAACTTTCTGAGAAACTGCTCTGTGTTCTGTTAATTCATCTCACAGAGTTACATCTTTCCCTTCAAGAAGCCTTTCGCTAAGCCTGTTCTTGTGGAATTGGCAAAGGGATATTTGGAAGCCCATAGAGGGCTATGGTGAAAAAGGAAATATCTTCCGTTCAAAACTGGAAAGAAGCTTTCTGAGAAACTGCTCTGTGTTCTGTTAATGCATCTCACAGAGTTACATCTTTAACTTCAAGAAGCCTTTCGCTAAGGCTGTTCTTGTGGAATTGGCAAAGGGATATTTGGAAGCCCATAGAGGGCTATGGTGAAAAAGGAAATATCTTCCGTTGAAAACTGGAAGGAAGCTTTCCGAGAAACTGCTCTGTGTTCTCTTAATTCATCTCACAGAGTTACATCTTTCCCTTCAAGAAGCCTTTCGCTAAGGCTGTTCTTGTGGAATTGGCAAAGGGATATTTGGAAGCCCATAGAGGGCTACGGCGAAAAAGGAAATATCTTCCGTTCAAAACTGGAAAGAAGCTTTCTGAGAAACTGTTCTCTGTTCTGTTAATTCGTCTCACAGAGTTACATCTTTCCCTTCAAGAAGTCTTTCGCTAGGCTGTTCTTGTGGAATTGGCAAAGGGATATTTGGAAGCCCATAGAGGACTATGGTGAAAAAGGAAATATCTTCCGTTCAAAACTGGAAAGAAGCTTTCTGAGAATCTGCTCTGTGTTCTGTTAATTCATCTCACCGAGTTACATCTTTCCCTTCAAGAAGCCTTTCGCTTAGGCTGTTCTTGTGGAATTGGCAAAGGGATATTTGGAAGCCCATAGAGGGCTATGTTGAAAAAGGAAATATCTTCCGTTCAAAACTGGAAACAAACTTTCTGAGAAACTGCTCTGTGTTCTGTTAATTCATCTCACAGAGTTACATCTTTCCCTTCAAGAAGCCTTTCGCTAAGCCTGTTCTTGTGGAATTGGCAAAGGGATATTTGGAAGCCCATAGAGGGCTATGGTGAAAAAGGAAATATCTTCCGTTCAAAACTGGAAAGAAGCTTTCTGAGAAACTGCTCTATGTTCTGTTAATGCATCTCACAGAGTTACATCTTTAACTTCAAGAAGCCTTTCGCTAAGGCTGTTCTTGTGGAATTGGCAAAGGGATATTTGGAAGCCCATAGAGGGCTATGGTGAAAAAGGAAATATCTTCCGTTCAGAACTGGAAAGAAGCTTTCTGAGAAACTGCTCTGTGTTCTGTTAATTCATCTCACAGAGTTACATCTTTCCCTTCAGGAAGCCTTTCGCTAAGGCTGTTCTTGTGGAATTGGCAAAGGGATATTTGGAAGCCCATAGAGGGCTATGTTGAAAAAGGAAATATCTTCCGTTCAAAACTGGAAAGAAGCTTTCTGAGAAACTGCTCTGTGTTCTGTTAATTCATCTCACAGAGTTACATCTTTCCCTTCAAGAAGCCTTTCGCTAAGGTTGTTCTTGTGGAATTGGCAAAGGGATATTTGGAAGCCCATAGAGGGCTATGGTGAAAAAGGAAATATCTTCCGTTCAAAACTGGAAAGAAGCTTTCTGAGAAACTGTTCTATGTTCTGTTAATTCATCTCACAGAGTTACATCTTTCTCTTCAAGAAGCCTTTCGCTAAGGCTGTTCTTGTGGAATTGGCAAAGGGATATTTGGAAGCCCATAGAGGGCTATGGTGAAAAAGGAAATATCTTCCGTTCAAAAATGGAAAGAAGCTTTCTCAGAAACTGCTCTGTGTTCTGTTAATTCATCTCACAGAGTTACATCTTTCCCTTCAAGAAGCCTTTCGCTAAGCCTGTTCTTGTGGAATTGGCAAAGGGATATTTGGAAGCCCATAGAGGGCTATGGTGAAAAAGGAAATATCTTCCGTTCAAAACTGGAAAGAAGCTTTCTGAGAAACTGCTCTGTGTTCTGTTAATTCATCTCAACGAGTTACATCTTTCCCTTTAAGAAGCCTTTCGCTTAGGCTGTTCTTGTGGAATTGGCAAAGGGATATTTGGAAGCCCATAGAGGGCTATGTTGAAAAAGGAAATATCTTCCGTTCAAAACTGGAAAGAAGCTTTCTGAGAAACTGCTCTGTGTTCTGTTAATTCATCTCACAGAGTTACATTTTCCCTTCAAGAAGCCTTTCGCTAAGCCTGTTCTTGTGGAATTGGCAAAGGGATATTTGGAAGCCCATAGAGGGCTATGGTGAAAAAGGAAATATCTTCCGTTCAAAACTGGAAAGAAGCTTTCTGAGAAACTGCTCTGTGTTCTGTTAATTCATCTCACAGAGTTACATCTTTCCCTTCAAGAAGCCTTTCGCTAAGGTTGTTCTTGTGGAATTGGCAAAGGGATATTTGGAAGCCCATAGAGGGCTATGGTGAAAAAGGAAATATCTTCCGTTCAAAACTGGAAAGAAGCTTTCTGAGAAACTGTTCTATGTTCTGTTAATTCATCTCACAGAGTTACATCTTTCTCTTCAAGAAGCCTTTCGCTAAGGCTGTTCTTGTGGAATTGGCAAAGGGATATTTGGAAGCCCATAGAGGGCTATGGTGAAAAAGGAAATATCTTCCGTTCAAAAATGGAAAGAAGCTTTCTCAGAAACTGCTCTGTGTTCTGTTAATTCATCTCACAGAGTTACATCTTTCCCTTCAAGAAGCCTTTCGCTAAGCCTGTTCTTGTGGAATTGGCAAAGGGATATTTGGAAGCCCATAGAGGGCTATGGTGAAAAAGGAAATATCTTCCGTTCAAAACTGGAAAGAAGCTTTCTGAGAAACTGCTCTGTGTTCTGTTAATTCATCTCAACGAGTTACATCTTTCCCTTTAAGAAGCCTTTCGCTTAGGCTGTTCTTGTGGAATTGGCAAAGGGATATTTGGAAGCCCATAGAGGGCTATGTTGAAAAAGGAAATATCTTCCGTTCAAAACTGGAAAGAAGCTTTCTGAGAAACTGCTCTGTGTTCTGTTAATTCATCTCACAGAGTTACATTTTCCCTTCAAGAAGCCTTTCGCTAAGCCTGTTCTTGTGGAATTGGCAAAGGGATATTTGGAAGCCCATAGAGGGCTATGGTGAAAAAGGAAATATCTTCCGTTCAAAACTGGAAAGAAGCTTTCTGAGAAACTGCTCTGTGTTCTGTTAATTCATCTCACAGAGTTACATCTTTCCCTTCAAGAAGCCTTTCGCTAAGGCTGTTCTTGTGGAATTGGCAAAGGGATATTTGGAAGCCCATAGAGGGCTATGGTGAAAAAGGAAATATCTTCCGTTCAAAACTGGAAAGAAGCTTTCTGAGAAACTGCTCTGTGTTCTGTTAATTCATCTCACAGAGTTACATCTTTCCCTTCAAGAAGCCTTTCGCTTAGGCTGTTCTTGTGGAATTGGCAAAGGGATATTTGGAAGCCCATAGAGGGCTATGGTGAAAAAGGAAATATCTTCCGTTCAAAACTGGAAAGAAGCTTTCTGAGAAACTGCTCTGTGTTCTGTTAATTCATCTCACAGAGTTACATCTTTCCCTTCAAGAAGCCTTTCGCTTAGGCTGTTCTTGTGGAATTGGCAAAGGGATATTTGGAACCCCATAGAGGGCTATGGTGAAAAAGGAAATATCTTCCGTTCAAAACTGGAAAGAAGCTTTCTGAGAAACTGCTCTGTGTTCTGTTAATTCATCTCACAGAGTTACATCTTTAACTTCAAGAAGCCTTTCGCTAAGGCTGTTCTTGTGGAATTGGCAAAGGGATATTTGGAAGCCCATAGAGGGCTATGGTGAAAAAGGAAATATCTTCCGTTCAAAACTGGAAAAAAGCTTTCTGAGAAACTGCTCTGTGTTCTGTTAATTCATCTCACAAAATTACATCTTTCCCTTCAAGGAGCCTTTCGCTAAGGCTGTTCTTGTGGAATTGGCAAAGGGATATTTGGAAGCCCATAGAGGGCTATGGTGAAAAAGGAAATATCTTCCGTTCAAAACTGGAAAGAAGCTTTCTGAGAAACTGCTCTGTGTTCTGTTAATGCATCTCACAGAGTTACATCTTTAACTTCAAGAAGCCTTTCGCTAAGGCTGTTCTTGTGGAATTGGCAAAGGGATATTTGGAAGCCCATAGAGGGCTATGGTGAAAAAGGAAATATCTTCCGTTCAAAACTGGAAAGAAGCTTTCCGAGAAACTGCTCTGTGTTCTCTTAATTCATCCCACAGAGTTACATCTTTCCCTTCAAGAAGCCTTTCGCTAAGGCTGTTCTTGTGGAATTGGCAAAGGGATATTTGGAAGCCCATAGAGGGCTATGGCGAAAAAGGAAATATCTTCCGTTCAAAACTGGAAAGAAGCTTTCTGAGAAACTGTTCTATGTTCTGTTAATTCGTCTCACAGAGTTACATCTTTCCCTTCAAGAAGTCTTTCGCTAGGCTGTTCTTGTGGAATTGGCAAAGGGATATTTGGAAGTCCATAGAGGGCTATGGTGAAAAAGGAAATATCTTCCGTTCAAAACTGGAAAGAAGCTTTCTGAGAAACTGCTCTGTGTTCTGTTAATTCATCTCACCGAGTTACATCTTTCCCTTCAAGAAGCCTTTCGCTTAGGCTGTTCTTGTGGAATTGGCAAAGGGATATTTGGAAGCCCTTAGAGGGCTATGGTGAAAAAGGAAATATCTTCCGTTCAAAACTGGAAGGAAGCTTTCTGAGAAACTGCTCTGTGTTCTGTTAATTCATCTCACAGAGTTACATCTTTCCCTTCAAGAAGCCTTTCGCTAAGGCTGTTCTTGTGGAATTGGCAAAGGGATATTTGGAAGCCCATAGAGGGCTATGTTGAAAAAGGAAATATCTTCCGTTCAAAACTGGAGAGAAGCTTTCTGAGAAACTGCTCTGTGTTCTGTTAATTCATCTCACAGAGTTACATCTTTACCTTCAAGAAGCCTTTCGCTAAGGCTGTTCTTGTGGAATTGGAAAAGGGATATTTGGAAGCCCAGAGAGGGCTATGGTGAAAAAGGAAATATCTTCCGTTTAGAACTGGAAAGAAGCTTTCTGAGAAACTGCTCTGTGTTCTGTTAATTCATCTCACAGAGTTACATCTTTCCCTTCAGGAAGCCTTTCGCTAAGGCTGTTCTTGTGGAATTGGCAAAGGGATATTTGGAAGCCCATAGAGGGCTATGTTGAAAAAGGAAATATCTTCCGTTCAAAACTGGAAAGAAGCTTTCTGAGAAACTGCTCTGTGTTCTGTTAATTCATCTCACAGAGTTACATCTTTCCCTTCAAGAAGCCTTTCGCTAAGGTTGTTCTTGTGGAATTGGCAAAGGGATATTTGGAAGCCCATAGAGGGCTATGGTGAAAAAGGAAATATCTTCCGTTCAAAACTGGAAAGAAGCTTTCTGAGAAACTGTTCTATGTTCTGTTAATTCATCTCACAGAGTTACATCTTTCTCTTCAAGAAGCCTTTCGCTAAGGCTGTTCTTGTGGAATTGGCAAAGGGATATTTGGAAGCCCATAGAGGGCTATGGTGAAAAAGGAAATATCTTCCGTTCAAAAATGGAAAGAAGCTTTCTGAGAAACTGCTCTGTGTTCTGTTAATTCATCTCACAGAGTTACATCTTTCCCTTCAAGAAGCCTTTCGCTAAGCCTGTTCTTGTGGAATTGGCAAAGGGATATTTGGAAGCCCATAGAGGGCTATGGTGAAAAAGGAAATATCTTCCGTTCAAAACTGGAAAGAAGCTTTCTGAGAAACTGCTCTGTGTTCTGTTAATTCATCTCAACGAGTTACATCTTTCCCTTTAAGAAGCCTTTCGCGTAGGCTGTTCTTGTGGAATTGGCAAAGGGATATTTGGAAGCCCATAGAGGGCTACGTTGAAAAAGGAAATATCTTCCGTTCAAAACTGGAAAGAAGCTTTCTGAGAAACTGCTCTGTGTTCTGTTAATTCATCTCACAGAGTTACATCTTTCACTTCAAGAAGCCTTTCGCTAAGGCTGTTCTTGTGGAATTGGCAAAGGGATATTTGGAAGCCCATAGAGGGCTATGGTGAAAAAGGAAATATCTTCCGTTCAAAACTGGAAAGAAGCTTTCTGAGAAACTGCTCTGTGTTCTGTTAATTCATCTCACAGAGTTACATCTTTAACTTCAAGAAGCCTTTCGCTAAGCCTGTTCTTGTGGAATTGGCAAAGGGATATTTGGAAGCCCATAGAGGGCTATGGTGAAAAAGGAAATATCTTCCGTTCAAAACTGGAAAAAAGCTTTCTGAGAAACTGCTCTGTGTTCTGTTAATTCATCTCACAAAATTACATCTTTCCCTTCAAGGAGCCTTTCGCTAAGGCTGTTCTTGTGGAATTGGCAAAGGGATATTTGGAAGCCCATAGAGGGCTATGGTGAAAAAGGAAATATCTTCCGTTCAAAACTGGAAAGAAGCTTTCTGAGAAACTGCTCTGTGTTCTGTTAATGCATCTCACAGAGTTACATCTTTAACTTCAAGAAGCCTTTCGCTAAGGCTGTTCTTGTGGAATTGGCAAAGGGATATTTGGAAGCCCATAGAGGGCTATGGTGAAAAAGGAAATATCTTCCGTTCAAAACTGGAAAGAAGCTTTCCGAGAAACTGCTCTGTGTTCTCTTAATTCATCCCACAGAGTTACATCTTTCCCTTCAAGAAGCCTTTCGCTAAGGCTGTTCTTGTGGAATTGGCAAAGGGATATTTGGAAGCCCATAGAGGGCTATGGCGAAAAAGGAAATATCTTCCGTTCAAAACTGGAAAGAAGCTTTCTGAGAAACTGTTCTATGTTCTGTTAATTCGTCTCACAGAGTTACATCTTTCCCTTCAAGAAGTCTTTCGCTAGGCTGTTCTTGTGGAATTGGCAAAGGGATATTTGGAAGTCCATAGAGGGCTATGGTGAAAAAGGAAATATCTTCCGTTCAAAACTGGAAAGAAGCTTTCTGAGAAACTGCTCTGTGTTCTGTTAATTCATCTCACCGAGTTACATCTTTCCCTTCAAGAAGCCTTTCGCTTAGGCTGTTCTTGTGGAATTGGCAAAGGGATATTTGGAAGCCCATAGAGGGCTATGGTGAAAAAGGAAATATCTTCCGTTCAAAACTGGAAGGAAGCTTTCTGAGAAACTGCTCTGTGTTCTGTTAATTCATCTCACAGAGTTACATCTTTAACTTCAAGAAGCCTTTCGCTAAGGCTGTTCTTGTGGAATTGGCAAAGGGATATTTGGAAGCCCATAGAGGGCTATGGTGAAAAAGGAAATATCTTCCGTTCAAAACTGGAAAGAAGCTTTCTGAGAAACTGCTCTGTGTTCTGTTAATTCATCTCACCGAGTTACATCTTTCCCTTCAAGAAGCCTTTCGCTTAGGCTGTTCTTGTGGAATTGGCAAAGGGATATTTGGAAGCCCATAGAGGGCTATGGTGAAAAAGGAAATATCTTCCGTTCAAAACTGGAAGGAAGCTTTCTGAGAAACTGCTCTGTGTTCTGTTAATTCATCTCACAGAGTTACATCTTTAACTTCAAGAAGCCTTTCGCTAAGGCTGTTCTTGTGGAATTGGCAAAGGGATATTTGGAAGCCCATAGAGGGCTATGGTGAAAAAGGAAATATCTTCCGTTCAAAACTGGAAAAAAGCTTTCTGAGAAACTGCTCTGTGTTCTGTTAATTCATCTCACAAAATTACATCTTTCCCTTCAAGGAGCCTTTCGCTAAGGCTGTTCTTGTGGAATTGGCAAAGGGATATTTGGAAGCCCATAGAGGGCTATGGTGAAAAAGGAAATATCTTCCGTTCAAAACTGGAAAGAAGCTTTCTGAGAAACTGCTCTGTGTTCTGTTAATGCATCTCACAGAGTTACATCTTTAACTTCAAGAAGCCTTTCGCTAAGGCTGTTCTTGTGGAATTGGCAAAGGGATATTTGGAAGCCCATAGAGGGCTATGGTGAAAAAGGAAATATCTTCCGTTCAAAACTGGAAAGAAGCTTTCCGAGAAACTGCTCTGTGTTCTCTTAATTCATCCCACAGAGTTACATCTTTCCCTTCAAGAAGCCTTTCGCTAAGGCTGTTCTTGTGGAATTGGCAAAGGGATATTTGGAAGCCCATAGAGGGCTATGGCGAAAAAGGAAATATCTTCCGTTCAAAACTGGAAAGAAGCTTTCTGAGAAACTGTTCTATGTTCTGTTAATTCGTCTCACAGAGTTACATCTTTCCCTTCAAGAAGTCTTTCGCTAGGCTGTTCTTGTGGAATTGGCAAAGGGATATTTGGAAGTCCATAGAGGGCTATGGTGAAAAAGGAAATATCTTCCGTTCAAAACTGGAAAGAAGCTTTCTGAGAAACTGCTCTGTGTTCTGTTAATTCATCTCACCGAGTTACATCTTTCCCTTCAAGAAGCCTTTCGCTTAGGCTGTTCTTGTGGAATTGGCAAAGGGATATTTGGAAGCCCTTAGAGGGCTATGGTGAAAAAGGAAATATCTTCCGTTCAAAACTGGAAGGAAGCTTTCTGAGAAACTGCTCTGTGTTCTGTTAATTCATCTCACAGAGTTACATCTTTCCCTTCAAGAAGCCTTTCGCTAAGGCTGTTCTTGTGGAATTGGCAAAGGGATATTTGGAAGCCCATAGAGGGCTATGTTGAAAAAGGAAATATCTTCCGTTCAAAACTGGAGAGAAGCTTTCTGAGAAACTGCTCTGTGTTCTGTTAATTCATCTCACAGAGTTACATCTTTACCTTCAAGAAGCCTTTCGCTAAGGCTGTTCTTGTGGAATTGGAAAAGGGATATTTGGAAGCCCAGAGAGGGCTATGGTGAAAAAGGAAATATCTTCCGTTTAGAACTGGAAAGAAGCTTTCTGAGAAACTGCTCTGTGTTCTGTTAATTCATCTCACAGAGTTACATCTTTCCCTTCAGGAAGCCTTTCGCTAAGGCTGTTCTTGTGGAATTGGCAAAGGGATATTTGGAAGCCCATAGAGGGCTATGTTGAAAAAGGAAATATCTTCCGTTCAAAACTGGAAAGAAGCTTTCTGAGAAACTGCTCTGTGTTCTGTTAATTCATCTCACAGAGTTACATCTTTCCCTTCAAGAAGCCTTTCGCTAAGGTTGTTCTTGTGGAATTGGCAAAGGGATATTTGGAAGCCCATAGAGGGCTATGGTGAAAAAGGAAATATCTTCCGTTCAAAACTGGAAAGAAGCTTTCTGAGAAACTGTTCTATGTTCTGTTAATTCATCTCACAGAGTTACATCTTTCTCTTCAAGAAGCCTTTCGCTAAGGCTGTTCTTGTGGAATTGGCAAAGGGATATTTGGAAGCCCATAGAGGGCTATGGTGAAAAAGGAAATATCTTCCGTTCAAAAATGGAAAGAAGCTTTCTGAGAAACTGCTCTGTGTTCTGTTAATTCATCTCACAGAGTTACATCTTTCCCTTCAAGAAGCCTTTCGCTAAGCCTGTTCTTGTGGAATTGGCAAAGGGATATTTGGAAGCCCATAGAGGGCTATGGTGAAAAAGGAAATATCTTCCGTTCAAAACTGGAAAGAAGCTTTCTGAGAAACTGCTCTGTGTTCTGTTAATTCATCTCAACGAGTTACATCTTTCCCTTTAAGAAGCCTTTCGCGTAGGCTGTTCTTGTGGAATTGGCAAAGGGATATTTGGAAGCCCATAGAGGGCTACGTTGAAAAAGGAAATATCTTCCGTTCAAAACTGGAAAGAAGCTTTCTGAGAAACTGCTCTGTGTTCTGTTAATTCATCTCACAGAGTTACATCTTTCACTTCAAGAAGCCTTTCGCTAAGGCTGTTCTTGTGGAATTGGCAAAGGGATATTTGGAAGCCCATAGAGGGCTATGGTGAAAAAGGAAATATCTTCCGTTCAAAACCGGAAAGAAGCTTTCTGAGAAACTGCTCTGTGTTCTGTTAATTCATCTCACAGAGTTACATCTTTAACTTCAAGAAGCCTTTCGCTAAGCCTGTTCTTGTGGAATTGGCAAAGGGATATTTGGAAGCCCATAGAGGGCTATGGTGAAAAAGGAAATATCTTCCGTTCAAAACTGGAAAAAAGCTTTCTGAGAAACTGCTCTGTGTTCTGTTAATTCATCTCACAAAATTACATCTTTCCCTTCAAGGAGCCTTTCGCTAAGGCTGTTCTTGTGGAATTGGCAAAGGGATATTTGGAAGCCCATAGAGGGCTATGGTGAAAAAGGAAATATCTTCCGTTCAAAACTGGAAAGAAGCTTTCTGAGAAACTGCTCTGTGTTCTGTTAATGCATCTCACAGAGTTACATCTTTAACTTCAAGAAGCCTTTCGCTAAGGCTGTTCTTGTGGAATTGGCAAAGGGATATTTGGAAGCCCATAGAGGGCTATGGTGAAAAAGGAAATATCTTCCGTTCAAAACTGGAAAGAAGCTTTCCGAGAAACTGCTCTGTGTTCTCTTAATTCATCCCACAGAGTTACATCTTTCCCTTCAAGAAGCCTTTCGCTAAGGCTGTTCTTGTGGAATTGGCAAAGGGATATTTGGAAGCCCATAGAGGGCTATGGCGAAAAAGGAATTATCTTCCGTTCAAAACTGGAAAGAAGCTTTCTGAGAAACTGTTCTATGTTCTGTTAATTCGTCTCACAGAGTTACATCTTTCCCTTCAAGAAGTCTTTCGCTAGGCTGTTCTTGTGGAATTGGCAAAGGGATATTTGGAAGTCCATAGAGGGCTATGGTGAAAAAGGAAATATCTTCCGTTCAAAACTGGAAAGAAGCTTTCTGAGAAACTGCTCTGTGTTCTGTTAATTCATCTCACCGAGTTACATCTTTCCCTTCAAGAAGCCTTTCGCTTAGGCTGTTCTTGTGGAATTGGCAAAGGGATATTTGGAAGCCCATAGAGGGCTATGGTGAAAAAGGAAATATCTTCCGTTCAAAACTGGAAGGAAGCTTTCTGAGAAACTGCTCTGTGTTCTGTTAATTCATCTCACAGAGTTACATCTTTCCCTTCAAGAAGCCTTTCGCTAAGGCTGTTCTTGTGGAATTGGCAAAGGGATATTTGGAAGCCCATAGAGGGCTATGTTGAAAAAGGAAATATCTTCCGTTCAAAACTGGAGAGAAGCTTTCTGAGAAACTGCTCTGTGTTCTGTTAATTCATCTCACAGAGTTACATCTTTACCTTCAAGAAGCCTTTCGCTAAGGCTGTTCTTGTGGAATTGGAAAAGGGATATTTGGAAGCCCAGAGAGGGCTATGGTGAAAAAGGAAATATCTTCCGTTTAGAACTGGAAAGAAGCTTTCTGAGAAACTGCTCTGTGTTCTGTTAATTCATCTCACAGAGTTACATCTTTCCCTTCAGGAAGCCTTTCGCTAAGGCTGTTCTTGTGGAATTGGCAAAGGGATATTTGGAAGCCCATAGAGGGCTATGTTGAAAAAGGAAATATCTTCCGTTCAAAACTGGAAAGAAGCTTTCTGAGAAACTGCTCTGTGTTCTGTTAATTCATCTCACAGAGTTACATCTTTCCCTTCAAGAAGCCTTTCGCTAAGGTTGTTCTTGTGGAATTGGCAAAGGGATATTTGGAAGCCCATAGAGGGCTATGGTGAAAAAGGAAATATCTTCCGTTCAAAACTGGAAAGAAGCTTTCTGAGAAACTGTTCTATGTTCTGTTAATTCATCTCACAGAGTTACATCTTTCTCTTCAAGAAGCCTTTCGCTAAGGCTGTTCTTGTGGAATTGGCAAAGGGATATTTGGAAGCCCATAGAGGGCTATGGTGAAAAAGGAAATATCTTCCGTTCAAAAATGGAAAGAAGCTTTCTGAGAAACTGCTCTGTGTTCTGTTAATTCATCTCACAGAGTTACATCTTTCCCTTCAAGAAGCCTTTCGCTAAGCCTGTTCTTGTGGAATTGGCAAAGGGATATTTGGAAGCCCATAGAGGGCTATGGTGAAAAAGGAAATATCTTCCGTTCAAAACTGGAAAGAAGCTTTCTGAGAAACTGCTCTGTGTTCTGTTAATTCATCTCAACGAGTTACATCTTTCCCTTTAAGAAGCCTTTCGCGTAGGCTGTTCTTGTGGAATTGGCAAAGGGATATTTGGAAGCCCATAGAGGGCTACGTTGAAAAAGGAAATATCTTCCGTTCAAAACTGGAAAGAAGCTTTCTGAGAAACTGCTCTGTGTTCTGTTAATTCATCTCACAGAGTTACATCTTTCACTTCAAGAAGCCTTTCGCTAAGGCTGTTCTTGTGGAATTGGCAAAGGGATATTTGGAAGCCCATAGAGGGCTATGGTGAAAAAGGAAATATCTTCCGTTCAAAACTGGAAAGAAGCTTTCTGAGAAACTGCTCTGTGTTCTGTTAATTCATCTCACAGAGTTACATCTTTAACTTCAAGAAGCCTTTCGCTAAGGCTGTTCTTGTGGAATTGGCAAAGGGATATTTGGAAGCCCATAGAGGGCTATGGTGAAAAAGGATATATCTTCCATTCAAAACTGGAAAGAAGCTTTCTGAGAAACTGCTCTGTGTTCTGTTAATTCATCTCAAAGAGTTACATCTTTCCCTTCAAGAAGTCTTTCGCTAAGGCTGTTCTTGTGGAATTGGCAAAGGGATATTTGGAAGCCCATAGAGGGCTATGGTGAAAAAGGAAATATCTTCCGTTCAAAACTGGAAAGAAGCTTTCTGAGAAACTGCTCTGTGTTCTGTTAATTCATCTCACAGAGTTACATCTTTCCCTTCAAGAAGCCTTTCGCTAAGGCTGTTCTTGTGGAATTGGCAAAGGGATATTTGGAAGCCCATAGAGGGCTATGTTGAAAAAGGAAATATCTTCCGTTCAAAACTGGAAAGAAGCTTTCTGAGAAACTGCTCTGTGTTCTGTTAATGCATCTCACAGAGTTACATCTTTAACTTCAAGAAGCCTTTCGCTAAGGCTGTTCTTGTGGAATTGGCAAAGGGATATTTGGAAGCCCATAGAGGGCTATGGTGAAAAAGGAAATATCTTCCGTTCAAAACTGGAAAGAAGCTTTCCGAGAAACTGCTCTGTGTTCTGTTAATTCATCTCACAGAGTTACATCTTTCCCTTCAAGAAGCCTTTCGCTAAGGCTGTTCTTGTGGAATTGGCAAAGGGATATTTGGAAGCCCATAGAGGGCTATGGCGAAAAAGGAAATATCTTCCGTTCAAAACTGGAAAGAAGCTTTCTGAGAAACTGTTCTATGTTCTGTTAATTCGTCTCACAGAGTTACATCTTTCCCTTCAAGAAGTCTTTCGCTAGGCTGTTCTTGTGGAATTGGCAAAGGGATATTTGGAAGCCCATAGAGGGCTATGGTGAAAAAGGAAATATCTTCCGTTCAAAACTGGAAAGAAGCTTTCTGAGAAACTGCTCTGTGTTCTGTTAATTCATCTCACCGAGTTACATCTTTCCCTTCAAGAAGCCTTTCGCTTAGGCTGTTCTTGTGGAATTGGCAAAGGGATATTTGGAAGCCCTTAGAGGGCTATGGTGAAAAAGGAAATATCTTCCGTTCAAAACTGGAAGGAAGCTTTCTGAGAAACTGCTCTGTGTTCTGTTAATTCATCTCACAGAGTTACATCTTTCCCTTCAAGAAGCCTTTCGCTAAGGCTGTTCTTGTGGAATTGGCAAAGGGATATTTGGAAGCCCATAGAGGGCTATGTTGAAAAAGGAAATATCTTCCGTTCAAAACTGGAGAGAAGCTTTCTGAGAAACTGCTCTGTGTTCTGTTAATTCATCTCACAGAGTTACATCTTTACCTTCAAGAAGCCTTTCGCTAAGGCTGTTCTTGTGGAATTGGAAAAGGGATATTTGGAAGCCCAGAGAGGGCTATGGTGAAAAAGGAAATATCTTCCGTTTAGAACTGGAAAGAAGCTTTCTGAGAAACTGCTCTGTGTTCTGTTAATTCATCTAGCAGAGTTACATCTCTTCCTTCAAGAAGCCTTTCGCTAAGGCTGTTCTTGTGGAATTGGCAAAGGGATATTTGGAAGCCCTTAGAGGGCTATGGTGAAAAAGGAAATATCTTCCGTTCAAAACTGGAAGGAAGCTTTCTGAGAAACTGCTCTGTGTTCTGTTAATTCATCTCACAGAGTTACATCTTTCCCTTCAAGAAGCCTTTCGCTAAGGCTGTTCTTGTGGAATTGGCAAAGGGATATTTGGAAGCCCATAGAGGGCTATGTTGAAAAAGGAAATATCTTCCGTTCAAAACTGGAGAGAAGCTTTCTGAGAAACTGCTCTGTGTTCTGTTAATTCATCTCACAGAGTTACATCTTTACCTTCAAGAAGCCTTTCGCTAAGGCTGTTCTTGTGGAATTGGCAAAGGGATATTTGGAAGCCCATAGAGGGCTATGGTGAAAAAGGATATATCTTCCATTCAAAACTGGAAAGAAGCTTTCTGAGAAACTGCTCTGTGTTCTGTTAATTCATCTCAAAGAGTTACATCTTTCCCTTCAAGAAGTCTTTCGCTAAGGCTGTTCTTGTGGAATTGGCAAAGGGATATTTGGAAGCCCATAGAGGGCTATGGTGAAAAAGGAAATATCTTCCGTTCAAAACTGGAAAGAAGCTTTCTGAGAAACTGCTCTGTGTTCTGTTAATTCATCTCACAGAGTTACATCTTTCCCTTCAAGAAGCCTTTCGCTAAGCCTGTTCTTGTGGAATTGGCAAAGGGATATTTGGAAGCCCATAGAGGGCTATGGTGAAAAAGGAAATATCTTCCGTTCAAAACTGGAAAGAAGCTTTCTGAGAAACTGCTCTGTGTTCTGTTAATTCATCTCACAGAGTTACATCTTTAACTTCAAGAAGCCTTTCGCTAAGGCTGTTCTTGTGGAATTGGCAAAGGGATATTTGGAAGCCCATAGAGGGCTATGGTGAAAAAGGAAATATCTTCCGTTCAAAACTGGAAAGAAGCTTTCTGAGAAACTGCTCTGTGTTCTGTTAATTCATCTCACAGAGTTACATCTTTCCCTTAAAGAAGACTTTCGCTAAGGCTGTTCTTGTGGAATTGGCAAAGGGATATTTGGAAGCCCATAGAGGGCTATGGTGAAAAAGGAAATATCTTCCGTTCAAAACTGGAAAGAAGCTTTCTGAGAAACTGCTCTGTGTTCTGTTAATTCATCTCACAGAGTTACATCTTTAACTTCAAGAAGCCTTTCGCTAAGGCTGTTCTTGTGGAATTGGCAAAGGGATATTTGGAAGCCCATAGAGGGCTATGGTGAAAAAGGAATTATCTTCCGTTCAAAACTGGAAACAAACTTTCTGAGAAACTGCTCTGTGTTCTGTTAATTCATCTCACAGAGTTACATCTTTCCCTTCAAGAAGCCTTTCGCTAAGCCTGTTCTTGTGGAATTGGCAAAGGGATATTTGGAAGCCCATAGAGGGCTATGGTGAAAAAGGAAATATCTTCCGTTCAAAACTGGAAAGAAGCTTTCTGAGAAACTGCTCTGTGTTCTGTTAATGCATCTCACAGAGTTACATCTTTAACTTCAAGAAGCCTTTCGCTAAGGCTGTTCTTGTGGAATTGGCAAAGGGATATTTGGAAGCCCATAGAGGGCTATGGTGAAAAAGGAAATATCTTCCGTTGAAAACTGGAAGGAAGCTTTCCGAGAAACTGCTCTGTGTTCTCTTAATTCATCTCACAGAGTTACATCTTTCCCTTCAAGAAGCCTTTCGCTAAGGCTGTTCTTGTGGAATTGGCAAAGGGATATTTGGAAGCCCATAGAGGGCTACGGCGAAAAAGGAAATATCTTCCGTTCAAAACTGGAAAGAAGCTTTCTGAGAAACTGTTCTCTGTTCTGTTAATTCGTCTCACAGAGTTACATCTTTCCCTTCAAGAAGTCTTTCGCTAGGCTGTTCTTGTGGAATTGGCAAAGGGATATTTGGAAGCCCATAGAGGACTATGGTGAAAAAGGAAATATCTTCCGTTCAAAACTGGAAAGAAGCTTTCTGAGAATCTGCTCTGTGTTCTGTTAATTCATCTCACCGAGTTACATCTTTCCCTTCAAGAAGCCTTTCGCTTAGGCTGTTCTTGTGGAATTGGCAAAGGGATATTTGGAAGCCCATAGAGGGCTATGTTGAAAAAGGAAATATCTTCCGTTCAAAACTGGAAACAAACTTTCTGAGAAACTGCTCTGTGTTCTGTTAATTCATCTCACAGAGTTACATCTTTCCCTTCAAGAAGCCTTTCGCTAAGCCTGTTCTTGTGGAATTGGCAAAGGGATATTTGGAAGCCCATAGAGGGCTATGGTGAAAAAGGAAATATCTTCCGTTCAAAACTGGAAAGAAGCTTTCTGAGAAACTGCTCTATGTTCTGTTAATGCATCTCACAGAGTTACATCTTTAACTTCAAGAAGCCTTTCGCTAAGGCTGTTCTTGTGGAATTGGCAAAGGGATATTTGGAAGCCCATAGAGGGCTATGGTGAAAAAGGAAATATCTTCCGTTCAGAACTGGAAAGAAGCTTTCTGAGAAACTGCTCTGTGTTCTGTTAATTCATCTCACAGAGTTACATCTTTCCCTTCAGGAAGCCTTTCGCTAAGGCTGTTCTTGTGGAATTGGCAAAGGGATATTTGGAAGCCCATAGAGGGCTATGTTGAAAAAGGAAATATCTTCCGTTCAAAACTGGAAAGAAGCTTTCTGAGAAACTGCTCTGTGTTCTGTTAATTCATCTCACAGAGTTACATCTTTCCCTTCAAGAAGCCTTTCGCTAAGGTTGTTCTTGTGGAATTGGCAAAGGGATATTTGGAAGCCCATAGAGGGCTATGGTGAAAAAGGAAATATCTTCCGTTCAAAACTGGAAAGAAGCTTTCTGAGAAACTGTTCTATGTTCTGTTAATTCATCTCACAGAGTTACATCTTTCTCTTCAAGAAGCCTTTCGCTAAGGCTGTTCTTGTGGAATTGGCAAAGGGATATTTGGAAGCCCATAGAGGGCTATGGTGAAAAAGGAAATATCTTCCGTTCAAAAATGGAAAGAAGCTTTCTCAGAAACTGCTCTGTGTTCTGTTAATTCATCTCACAGAGTTACATCTTTCCCTTCAAGAAGCCTTTCGCTAAGCCTGTTCTTGTGGAATTGGCAAAGGGATATTTGGAAGCCCATAGAGGGCTATGGTGAAAAAGGAAATAT
Source organism: Chlorocebus sabaeus (assembly GCF_047675955.1). NCBI lineage: Eukaryota > Metazoa > Chordata > Mammalia > Primates > Cercopithecidae > Chlorocebus > Chlorocebus sabaeus. The sequence goes on from NW_027327621.1 coordinate 113,002, forward strand.
CTTCCGTTCAAAACTGGAAAGAAGCTTTCTGAGAAACTGCTCTGTGTTCTGTTAATTCATCTCAACGAGTTACATCTTTCCCTTTAAGAAGCCTTTCGCTTAGGCTGTTCTTGTGGAATTGGCAAAGGGATATTTGGAAGCCCATAGAGGGCTATGTTGAAAAAGGAAATATCTTCCGTTCAAAACTGGAAAGAAGCTTTCTGAGAAACTGCTCTGTGTTCTGTTAATTCATCTCACAGAGTTACATTTTCCCTTCAAGAAGCCTTTCGCTAAGCCTGTTCTTGTGGAATTGGCAAAGGGATATTTGGAAGCCCATAGAGGGCTATGGTGAAAAAGGAAATATCTTCCGTTCAAAACTGGAAAGAAGCTTTCTGAGAAACTGCTCTGTGTTCTGTTAATTCATCTCACAGAGTTACATCTTTCCCTTCAAGAAGCCTTTCGCTAAGGTTGTTCTTGTGGAATTGGCAAAGGGATATTTGGAAGCCCATAGAGGGCTATGGTGAAAAAGGAAATATCTTCCGTTCAAAACTGGAAAGAAGCTTTCTGAGAAACTGTTCTATGTTCTGTTAATTCATCTCACAGAGTTACATCTTTCTCTTCAAGAAGCCTTTCGCTAAGGCTGTTCTTGTGGAATTGGCAAAGGGATATTTGGAAGCCCATAGAGGGCTATGGTGAAAAAGGAAATATCTTCCGTTCAAAAATGGAAAGAAGCTTTCTCAGAAACTGCTCTGTGTTCTGTTAATTCATCTCACAGAGTTACATCTTTCCCTTCAAGAAGCCTTTCGCTAAGCCTGTTCTTGTGGAATTGGCAAAGGGATATTTGGAAGCCCATAGAGGGCTATGGTGAAAAAGGAAATATCTTCCGTTCAAAACTGGAAAGAAGCTTTCTGAGAAACTGCTCTGTGTTCTGTTAATTCATCTCAACGAGTTACATCTTTCCCTTTAAGAAGCCTTTCGCTTAGGCTGTTCTTGTGGAATTGGCAAAGGGATATTTGGAAGCCCATAGAGGGCTATGTTGAAAAAGGAAATATCTTCCGTTCAAAACTGGAAAGAAGCTTTCTGAGAAACTGCTCTGTGTTCTGTTAATTCATCTCACAGAGTTACATTTTCCCTTCAAGAAGCCTTTCGCTAAGCCTGTTCTTGTGGAATTGGCAAAGGGATATTTGGAAGCCCATAGAGGGCTATGTTGAAAAAGGAAATATCTTCCGTTCAAAACTGGAAAGAAGCTTTCTGAGAAACTGCTCTGTGTTCTGTTAATTCATCTCACAGAGTTACATCTTTCCCTTCAAGAAGCCTTTCGCTAAGGCTGTTCTTGTGGAATTGGCAAAGGGATATTTGGAAGCCCATAGAGGGCTATGGTGAAAAAGGAAATATCTTCCGTTCAAAACTGGAAAGAAGCTTTCTGAGAAACTGCTCTGTGTTCTGTTAATTCATCTCACAGAGTTACATCTTTCCCTTCAAGAAGCCTTTCGCTTAGGCTGTTCTTGTGGAATTGGCAAAGGGATATTTGGAAGCCCATAGAGGGCTATGGTGAAAAAGGAAATATCTTCCGTTCAAAACTGGAAAGAAGCTTTCTGAGAAACTGCTCTGTGTTCTGTTAATTCATCTCACAGAGTTACATCTTTCCCTTCAAGAAGCCTTTCGCTTAGGCTGTTCTTGTGGAATTGGCAAAGGGATATTTGGAAGCCCATAGAGGGCTATGGTGAAAAAGGAAATATCTTCCGTTCAAAACTGGAAAGAAGCTTTCTGAGAAACTGCTCTGTGTTCTGTTAATTCATCTCACAGAGTTACATCTTTAACTTCAAGAAGCCTTTCGCTAAGGCTGTTCTTGTGGAATTGGCAAAGGGATATTTGGAAGCCCATAGAGGGCTATGGTGAAAAAGGATATATCTTCCATTCAAAACTGGAAAGAAGCTTTCTGAGAAACTGCTCTGTGTTCTGTTAATTCATCTCAAAAAGTTACATCTTTCCCTTCAAGAAGTCTTTCGCTAAGGCTGTTCTTGTGGAATTGGCAAAGGGATATTTGGAAGCCCATAGAGGGCTATGGTGAAAAAGGAAATATCTTCCGTTCAAAACTGGAAAGAAGCTTTCTGAGAAACTGCTCTGTGTTCTGTTAATTCATCTCACAGAGTTACATCTTTCCCTTCAAGAAGCCTTTCGCTAAGGCTGTTCTTGTGGAATTGGCAAAGGGATATTTGGAAGCCCATAGAGGGCTATGGTGAAAAAGGAAATATCTTCCGTTCAAAACTGGAAAGAAGCTTTCTGAGAAACCGCTCTGTGTTCTGTTAATTCATCTCACAGAGTTACATCTTTAACTTCAAGAAGCCTTTCGCTAAGGCTGTTCTTGTGGAATTGGCAAAGGGATATTTGGAAGCCCATAGAGGGCTATGGAGAAAAAGGAAATATCTTCCGTTCAAAACTGGAAAGAAGCTTTCTGAGAAACTGTTCTATGTTCTGTTAATTCATCTCACAGAGTTACATCTTTCCCTTCAAGAAGCCTTTCGCTAAGGCTGTTCTTGTGGAATTGGCAAAGGGATATTTGGAAGCCCATAGAGGGCTATGGTGAAAAAGGAAATATCTTCCGTTCAAAACTGGAAAGATGCTTTCTGAGAAATTGCTCTGTGTTCTGTTAATTCATCTCACAGAGTTACATCTTTCCCTTCAAGAAGCCTTTCGCTAAGCCTGTTCTTGTGGAATTGGCAAAGGGATATTTGGAAGCCCATAGAGGGCTATGGTGAAAAAGGAAATATCTTACGTCCAAAACTGGAAAGATGCTTTCTGAGAAACTGCTCTGTGTTCTTTTAATTCATCTCACAGAATTACATCTTTCCCTTCAAGAAGCCTTTCGCTAAGGCTCTTCTTGTGGAATTGGCAAAGGGATATTTGGAAGCCCATGGAGGGCTATGGTGAAAAAGGAAATATCTTCCGTTCAAAAGTGGAAAGAAGCTTTCGGAGAAACTGCTCTGTGTTCTGTTAATTCATCTAGCAGAGTTACATCTCTTCCTTCAAGAAGCCTTTCGCTAAGGCTGTTCTTGTGGAATTGGCAAAGGGATATTTGGAAGCCCATAGATTGCTATGGTGAAAAAGGAAATATCTTCCGTTCAAAACTGGAAAGAAGCTTTCTGAGAAACTGCTCTGTGTTCTGTTAATTCATCTCACAGAGTTACATCTTTACCTTCAAGAAGCCTTTCGCTAAGGCTGTTCTTGTGGAATTGGCAAAGGGATATTTGGAAGCCCATAGAGGGCTATGTTGAAAAAGGAAATATCTTCCGTTCAAAACTGGAAAGAAGCTTTCTGAGAAACTGCTCTGTGTTCTGTTAATTCATCTCACAGAGTTACATCTTTCCCTTCAAGAAGCCTTTCGCTAAGGTTGTTCTTGTGGAATTGGCAAAGGGATATTTGGAAGCCCTTAGAGGGCTATGGTGAAAAAGGAAATATCTTCCGTTCAAAACTGGAAAGAAGCTTTCTGAGAAACTGCTCTGTGTTCTGTTAATTCATCTCACCGAGTTACATCTTTCCCTTCAAGACGCCTTTCGCTAAGGCTGTTCTTGTGGAATTGGCAAAGGGATATTTGGAAGCCCATAGAGGGCTAGGGTGAAAAAGGAAATATCTTCCGTTCAAAACTGGAAAGAAGCATTCTGAGAAACTGCTCTGTGTTCTGTTAATTCATCTCACAGAGTTACATCTTTCCCTTCAAGAAGCCTTTCGCTAAGGCTGTTCTTGTGGAATTGGCAAAGGGATATTTGGAAGCCCATAGGGGGCTATGGTGAAAAAGGAAATATCATCCGTTCAAAACTGGAAAGAAGCTTTCTGAGAAACTGCTCTGTGTTCTTTTAATTCATCTCACAGAATTACATCTTTCCCTTAAAGAAGACTTTCGCTAAGGCTGTTCTTGTGGAATTGGCAAAGGGATGTTTGGAAGCCCATAGAGGGCTATGGTGAAAAAGGAAATATCTTCCGTTGAAAACTGGAAAGAAGCTTTCTGAGAAACTACTCTGTGTTCTGTTAATTCATCTCACCGAGTTACATCTTTCCCTTCAAGACGCCTTTCGCTAAGGCTGTTCTTGTGGAATTGGCAAAGGGATATTTGGAAGCCCATAGTGGGCTATGGTGAAAAAGGAAATATCTTCCGTTCAAAACTGGAAAGAAGCTTTCTGAGAAACTGCTCTGTGTTCTGTTAATTCATCTCACAGAGTTACATCTTTAACTTCAAGAAGCCTTTCGCTAAGGCTGTTCTTGTGGAATTGGCAAAGGGATATTTGGAAGCCCATAGAGGGCTATGGTGAAAAAGGAAATATCTTCCGTTCAAAACTGGAAACAAACTTTCTGAGAAACTGCTCTGTGTTCTGTTAATTCATCTCACAGAGTTACATCTTTCCCTTCAAGAAGCCTTTCGCTAAGCCTGTTCTTGTGGAATTGGCAAAGGGATATTTGGAAGCCCATAGAGGGCTATGGTGAAAAAGGAAATATCTTCCGTTCAAAACTGGAAAGAAGCTTTCTGAGAAACTGCTCTGTGTTCTGTTAATGCATCTCACAGAGTTACATCTTTAACTTCAAGAAGCCTTTCGCTAAGGCTGTTCTTGTGGAATTGGCAAAGGGATATTTGGAAGCCCATAGAGGGCTATGGTGAAAAAGGAAATATCTTCCGTTCAAAACTGGAAAGAAGCTTTCTGAGAAACTGCTCTGTGTTCTCTTAATTCATCTCACAGAGTTCCATCTTTCCCTTCAAGAAGCCTTTCGCTAAGGCTCTTCTTGTGGAATTGGCAAAGGGATATTTGGAAGCCCATAGAGGGCTATGGCGAAAAAGGAAATATCTTCCGTTCAAAACTGGAAAGAAGCTTTCTGAGAAACTGTTCTATGTTCTGTTAATTCGTCTCACAGAGTTACATCTTTCCCTTCAAGAAGTCTTTCGCTAGGCTGTTCTTGTGGAATTGGCAAAGGGATATTTGGAAGCCCATAGAGGGCTATGGTGAAAAAGGAAATATCTTCCGTTCAAAACTGGAAAGAAGCTTTCTGAGAAACTGCTCTGTGTTCTGTTAATTCATCTCACCGAGTTACATCTTTCCCTTCAAGAAGCCTTTCGCTTAGGCTGTTGTTGTGGAATTGGCAAAGGGATATTTGGAAGCCCATAGAGGGCTATGTTGAAAAAGGAAATATCTTCCGTTCAAAACTGGAAACAAACTTTCTGAGAAACTGCTCTGTGTTCTGTTAATTCATCTCACAGAGTTACATCTTTCCCTTCAAGAAGCCTTTCGCTAAGCCTGTTCTTGTGGAATTGGCAAAGGGATATTTGGAAGCCCATAGAGGGCTATGGTGAAAAAGGAAATATCTTACGTTCAAAACTGGAAAGATGCTTTCTGAGAAACTGCTCTGTGTTCTTTTAATTCATCTCACAGAATTACATCTTTCCCTTCAAGAAGCCTTTCGCTAAGGCTCTTCTTGTGGAATTGGCAAAGGGATATTTGGAAGCCCATGGAGGGCTATGGTGAAAAAGGAAATATCTTCCGTTCAAAAGTGGAAAGAAGCTTTCGGAGAAACTGCTCTGTGTTCTGTTAATTCATCTCACAGAGTTACATCTTTAACTTCAAGAAGCCTTTCGCTAAGGCTGTTCTTGTGGAATTGGCAAAGGGATATTTGGAAGCCCATAGAGGGCTATGGTGAAAAAGGAATTATCTTCCGTTCAAAACTGGAAACAAACTTTCTGAGAAACTGCTCTGTGTTCTGTTAATTCATCTCACAGAGTTACATCTTTCCCTTCAAGAAGCCTTTCGCTAAGCCTGTTCTTGTGGAATTGGCAAAGGGATATTTGGAAGCCCATAGAGGGCTATGGTGAAAAAGGAAATATCTTCCGTTCAAAACTGGAAAGAAGCTTTCTGAGAAACTGCTCTGTGTTCTGTTAATGCATCTCACAGAGTTACATCTTTAACTTCAAGAAGCCTTTCGCTAAGGCTGTTCTTGTGGAATTGGCAAAGGGATATTTGGAAGCCCATAGAGGGCTATGGTGAAAAAGGAAATATCTTCCGTTGAAAACTGGAAGGAAGCTTTCCGAGAAACTGCTCTGTGTTCTCTTAATTCATCTCACAGAGTTACATCTTTCCCTTCAAGAAGCCTTTCGCTAAGGCTGTTCTTGTGGAATTGGCAAAGGGATATTTGGAAGCCCATAGAGGGCTACGGCGAAAAAGGAAATATCTTCCGTTCAAAACTGGAAAGAAGCTTTCTGAGAAACTGTTCTCTGTTCTGTTAATTCGTCTCACAGAGTTACATCTTTCCCTTCAAGAAGTCTTTCGCTAGGCTGTTCTTGTGGAATTGGCAAAGGGATATTTGGAAGCCCATAGAGGACTATGGTGAAAAAGGAAATATCTTCCGTTCAAAACTGGAAAGAAGCTTTCTGAGAATCTGCTCTGTGTTCTGTTAATTCATCTCACCGAGTTACATCTTTCCCTTCAAGAAGCCTTTCGCTTAGGCTGTTCTTGTGGAATTGGCAAAGGGATATTTGGAAGCCCATAGAGGGCTATGTTGAAAAAGGAAATATCTTCCGTTCAAAACTGGAAACAAACTTTCTGAGAAACTGCTCTGTGTTCTGTTAATTCATCTCACAGAGTTACATCTTTCCCTTCAAGAAGCCTTTCGCTAAGCCTGTTCTTGTGGAATTGGCAAAGGGATATTTGGAAGCCCATAGAGGGCTATGGTGAAAAAGGAAATATCTTCCGTTCAAAACTGGAAAGAAGCTTTCTGAGAAACTGCTCTACGTTCTGTTAATGCATCTCACAGAGTTACATCTTTAACTTCAAGAAGCCTTTCGCTAAGGCTGTTCTTGTGGAATTGGCAAAGGGATATTTGGAAGCCCATAGAGGGCTATGGTGAAAAAGGAAATATCTTCCGTTCAGAACTGGAAAGAAGCTTTCTGAGAAACTGCTCTGTGTTCTGTTAATTCATCTCACAGAGTTACATCTTTCCCTTCAGGAACCCTTTCGCTAAGGCTGTTCTTGTGGAATTGGCAAAGGGATATTTGGAAGCCCATAGAGGGCTATGTTGAAAAAGGAAATATCTTCCGTTCAAAACTGGAAAGAAGCTTTCTGAGAAACTGCTCTGTGTTCTGTTAATTCATCTCACAGAGTTACATCTTTCCCTTCAAGAAGCCTTTCGCTAAGGTTGTTCTTGTGGAATTGGCAAAGGGATATTTGGAAGCCCATAGAGGGCTATGGTGAAAAAGGAAATATCTTCCGTTCAAAACTGGAAAGAAGCTTTCTGAGAAACTGTTCTATGTTCTGTTAATTCATCTCACAGAGTTACATCTTTCTCTTCAAGAAGCCTTTCGCTAAGGCTGTTCTTGTGGAATTGGCAAAGGGATATTTGGAAGCCCATAGAGGGCTATGGTGAAAAAGGAAATATCTTCCGTTCAAAAATGGAAAGAAGCTTTCTCAGAAACTGCTCTGTGTTCTGTTAATTCATCTCACAGAGTTACATCTTTCCCTTCAAGAAGCCTTTCGCTAAGCCTGTTCTTGTGGAATTGGCAAAGGGATATTTGGAAGCCCATAGAGGGCTATGGTGAAAAAGGAAATATCTTCCGTTCAAAACTGGAAAGAAGCTTTCTGAGAAACTGCTCTGTGTTCTGTTAATTCATCTCAACGAGTTACATCTTTCCCTTTAAGAAGCCTTTCGCTTAGGCTGTTCTTGTGGAATTGGCAAAGGGATATTTGGAAGCCCATAGAGGGCTATGTTGAAAAAGGAAATATCTTCCGTTCAAAACTGGAAAGAAGCTTTCTCAGAAACTGCTCTGTGTTCTGTTAATTCATCTCACAGAGTTACATTTTCCCTTCAAGAAGCCTTTCGCTAAGCCTGTTCTTGTGGAATTGGCAAAGGGATATTTGGAAGCCCATAGAGGGCTATGGTGAAAAAGGAAATATCTTCCGTTCAAAACTGGAAAGAAGCTTTCTGAGAAACTGCTCTGTGTTCTGTTAATTCATCTCACAGAGTTACATCTTTCCCTTCAAGAAGCCTTTCGCTAAGGTTGTTCTTGTGGAATTGGCAAAGGGATATTTGGAAGCCCATAGAGGGCTATGGTGAAAAAGGAAATATCTTCCGTTCAAAACTGGAAAGAAGCTTTCTGAGAAACTGTTCTATGTTCTGTTAATTCATCTCACAGAGTTACATCTTTCTCTTCAAGAAGCCTTTCGCTAAGGCTGTTCTTGTGGAATTGGCAAAGGGATATTTGGAAGCCCATAGAGGGCTATGGTGAAAAAGGAAATATCTTCCGTTCAAAAATGGAAAGAAGCTTTCTCAGAAACTGCTCTGTGTTCTGTTAATTCATCTCACAGAGTTACATCTTTCCCTTCAAGAAGCCTTTCGCTAAGCCTGTTCTTGTGGAATTGGCAAAGGGATATTTGGAAGCCCATAGAGGGCTATGGTGAAAAAGGAAATATCTTCCGTTCAAAACTGGAAAGAAGCTTTCTGAGAAACTGCTCTGTGTTCTGTTAATTCATCTCAACGAGTTACATCTTTCCCTTTAAGAAGCCTTTCGCTTAGGCTGTTCTTGTGGAATTGGCAAAGGGATATTTGGAAGCCCATAGAGGGCTATGTTGAAAAAGGAAATATCTTCCGTTCAAAACTGGAAAGAAGCTTTCTGAGAAACTGCTCTGTGTTCTGTTAATTCATCTCACAGAGTTACATTTTCCCTTCAAGAAGCCTTTCGCTAAGCCTGTTCTTGTGGAATTGGCAAAGGGATATTTGGAAGCCCATAGAGGGCTATGGTGAAAAAGGAAATATCTTCCGTTCAAAACTGGAAAGAAGCTTTCTGAGAAACTGCTCTGTGTTCTGTTAATTCATCTCACAGAGTTACATCTTTCCCTTCAAGAAGCCTTTCGCTAAGGCTGTTCTTGTGGAATTGGCAAAGGGATATTTGGAAGCCCATAGAGGGCTATGGTGAAAAAGGAAATATCTTCCGTTCAAAACTGGAAAGAAGCTTTCTGAGAAACTGCTCTGTGTTCTGTTAATTCATCTCACAGAGTTACATCTTTCCCTTCAAGAAGCCTTTCGCTTAGGCTGTTCTTGTGGAATTGGCAAAGGGATATTTGGAAGCCCATAGAGGGCTATGGTGAAAAAGGAAATATCTTCCGTTCAAAACTGGAAAGAAGCTTTCTGAGAAACTGCTCTGTGTTCTGTTAATTCATCTCACAGAGTTACATCTTTCCCTTCAAGAAGCCTTTCGCTTAGGCTGTTCTTGTGGAATTGGCAAAGGGATATTTGGAAGCCCATAGAGGGCTATGGTGAAAAAGGAAATATCTTCCGTTCAAAACTGGAAAGAAGCTTTCTGAGAAACTGCTCTGTGTTCTGTTAATTCATCTCACAGAGTTACATCTTTAACTTCAAGAAGCCTTTCGCTAAGGCTGTTCTTGTGGAATTGGCAAAGGGATATTTGGAAGCCCATAGAGGGCTATGGTGAAAAAGGATATATCTTCCATTCAAAACTGGAAAGAAGCTTTCTGAGAAACTGCTCTGTGTTCTGTTAATTCATCTCAAAAAGTTACATCTTTCCCTTCAAGAAGTCTTTCGCTAAGGCTGTTCTTGTGGAATTGGCAAAGGGATATTTGGAAGCCCATAGAGGGCTATGGTGAAAAAGGAAATATCTTCCGTTCAAAACTGGAAAGAAGCTTTCTGAGAAACTGCTCTGTGTTCTGTTAATTCATCTCACAGAGTTACATCTTTCCCTTCAAGAAGCCTTTCGCTAAGGCTGTTCTTGTGGAATTGGCAAAGGGATATTTGGAAGCCCATAGAGGGCTATGGTGAAAAAGGAAATATCTTCCGTTCAAAACTGGAAAGAAGCTTTCTGAGAAACCGCTCTGTGTTCTGTTAATTCATCTCACAGAGTTACATCTTTAACTTCAAGAAGCCTTTCGCTAAGGCTGTTCTTGTGGAATTGGCAAAGGGATATTTGGAAGCCCATAGAGGGCTATGGAGAAAAAGGAAATATCTTCCGTTCAAAACTGGAAAGAAGCTTTCTGAGAAACTGTTCTATGTTCTGTTAATTCATCTCACAGAGTTACATCTTTCCCTTCAAGAAGCCTTTCGCTAAGGCTGTTCTTGTGGAATTGGCAAAGGGATATTTGGAAGCCCATAGAGGGCTATGGTGAAAAAGGAAATATCTTCCGTTCAAAACTGGAAAGATGCTTTCTGAGAAATTGCTCTGTGTTCTGTTAATTCATCTCACAGAGTTACATCTTTCCCTTCAAGAAGCCTTTCGCTAAGCCTGTTCTTGTGGAATTGGCAAAGGGATATTTGGAAGCCCATAGAGGGCTATGGTGAAAAAGGAAATATCTTACGTCCAAAACTGGAAAGATGCTTTCTGAGAAACTGCTCTGTGTTCTTTTAATTCATCTCACAGAATTACATCTTTCCCTTCAAGAAGCCTTTCGCTAAGGCTCTTCTTGTGGAATTGGCAAAGGGATATTTGGAAGCCCATGGAGGGCTATGGTGAAAAAGGAAATATCTTCCGTTCAAAAGTGGAAAGAAGCTTTCGGAGAAACTGCTCTGTGTTCTGTTAATTCATCTAGCAGAGTTACATCTCTTCCTTCAAGAAGCCTTTCGCTAAGGCTGTTCTTGTGGAATTGGCAAAGGGATATTTGGAAGCCCATAGATTGCTATGGTGAAAAAGGAAATATCTTCCGTTCAAAACTGGAAAGAAGCTTTCTGAGAAACTGCTCTGTGTTCTGTTAATTCATCTCACAGAGTTACATCTTTACCTTCAAGAAGCCTTTCGCTAAGGCTGTTCTTGTGGAATTGGCAAAGGGATATTTGGAAGCCCATAGAGGGCTATGTTGAAAAAGGAAATATCTTCCGTTCAAAACTGGAAAGAAGCTTTCTGAGAAACTGCTCTGTGTTCTGTTAATTCATCTCACAGAGTTACATCTTTCCCTTCAAGAAGCCTTTCGCTAAGGCTGTTATTGTGGAATTGGCAAAGGGATATTTGGAAGCCCATAGAAGGCTATGGTGAAAAGGGAAATATCTTCCGTTCAAAACTGGAAAGAAGCTTTCTGAGAAACTGCTCTGTGTTCTGTTAATTCATCTCACAGAGTTACATCTTTCCCTTCAGGAAGCCTTTCGCTAAGGCTGTTCTTGTGGAATTGGCAAAGGGATATTTGGAAGCCCATAGAGGGCTATGGTGAAAAAGGAAATATCTTCCGTTCAAAACTGGAAAGAAGCTTTCTGAGAAACTACTCTGTGTTCTGTTAATTCATCTCACAGAGTTACATCTTTCCCTTCAAGAAGCCTTTCGCTAAGGTTGTTCTTGTGGAATTGGCAAAGGGATATTTGGAAGCCCTTAGAGGGCTATGGTGAAAAAGGAAATATCTTCCGTTCAAAACTGGAAAGAAGCTTTCTGAGAAACTGCTCTGTGTTCTGTTAATTCATCTCACCGAGTTACATCTTTCCCTTCAAGACGCCTTTCGCTAAGGCTGTTCTTGTGGAATTGGCAAAGGGATATTTGGAAGCCCATAGAGGGCTAGGGTGAAAAAGGAAATATCTTCCGTTCAAAACTGGAAAGAAGCATTCTGAGAAACTGCTCTGTGTTCTGTTAATTCATCTCACAGAGTTACATCTTTCCCTTCAAGAAGCCTTTCGCTAAGGCTGTTCTTGTGGAATTGGCAAAGGGATATTTGGAAGCCCATAGGGGGCTATGGTGAAAAAGGAAATATCATCCGTTCAAAACTGGAAAGAAGCTTTCTGAGAAACTGCTCTGTGTTCTTCTAATTCATCTCACAGAATTACATCTTTCCCTTAAAGAAGACTTTCGCTAAGGCTGTTCTTGTGGAATTGGCAAAGGGATGTTTGGAAGCCCATAGAGGGCTATGGTGAAAAAGGAAATATCTTCCGTTGAAAACTGGAAAGAAGCTTTCTGAGAAACTACTCTGTGTTCTGTTAATTCATCTCACCGAGTTACATCTTTCCCTTCAAGACGCCTTTCGCTAAGGCTGTTCTTGTGGAATTGGCAAAGGGATATTTGGAAGCCCATAGTGGGCTATGGTGAAAAAGGAAATATCTTCCGTTCAAAACTGGAAAGAAGCTTTCTGAGAAACTGCTCTGTGTTCTGTTAATTCATCTCACAGAGTTACATCTTTAACTTCAAGAAGCCTTTCGCTAAGGCTGTTCTTGTGGAATTGGCAAAGGGATATTTGGAAGCCCATAGAGGGCTATGGTGAAAAAGGAAATATCTTCCGTTCAAAACTGGAAACAAACTTTCTGAGAAACTGCTCTGTGTTCTGTTAATTCATCTCACAGAGTTACATCTTTCCCTTCAAGAAGCCTTTCGCTAAGCCTGTTCTTGTGGAATTGGCAAAGGGATATTTGGAAGCCCATAGAGGGCTATGGTGAAAAAGGAAATATCTTCCGTTCAAAACTGGAAAGAAGCTTTCTGAGAAACTGCTCTGTGTTCTGTTAATGCATCTCACAGAGTTACATCTTTAACTTCAAGAAGCCTTTCGCTAAGGCTGTTCTTGTGGAATTGGCAAAGGGATATTTGGAAGCCCATAGAGGGCTATGGTGAAAAAGGAAATATCTTCCGTTCAAAACTGGAAAGAAGCTTTCTGAGAAACTGCTCTGTGTTCTCTTAATTCATCTCACAGAGTTCCATCTTTCCCTTCAAGAAGCCTTTCGCTAAGGCTCTTCTTGTGGAATTGGCAAAGGGATATTTGGAAGCCCATAGAGGGCTATGGCGAAAAAGGAAATATCTTCCGTTCAAAACTGGAAAGAAGCTTTCTGAGAAACTGTTCTATGTTCTGTTAATTCGTCTCACAGAGTTACATCTTTCCCTTCAAGAAGTCTTTCGCTAGGCTGTTCTTGTGGAATTGGCAAAGGGATATTTGGAAGCCCATAGAGGGCTATGGTGAAAAAGGAAATATCTTCCGTTCAAAACTGGAAAGAAGCTTTCTGAGAAACTGCTCTGTGTTCTGTTAATTCATCTCACCGAGTTACATCTTTCCCTTCAAGAAGCCTTTCGCTTAGGCTGTTGTTGTGGAATTGGCAAAGGGATATTTGGAAGCCCATAGAGGGCTATGTTGAAAAAGGAAATATCTTCCGTTCAAAACTGGAAACAAACTTTCTGAGAAACTGCTCTGTGTTCTGTTAATTCATCTCACAGAGTTACATCTTTCCCTTCAAGAAGCCTTTCGCTAAGCCTGTTCTTGTGGAATTGGCAAAGGGATATTTGGAAGCCCATAGAGGGCTATGGTGAAAAAGGAAATATCTTACGTTCAAAACTGGAAAGATGCTTTCTGAGAAACTGCTCTGTGTTCTTTTAATTCATCTCACAGAATTACATCTTTCCCTTCAAGAAGCCTTTCGCTAAGGCTCTTCTTGTGGAATTGGCAAAGGGATATTTGGAAGCCCATGGAGGGCTATGGTGAAAAAGGAAATATCTTCCGTTCAAAAGTGGAAAGAAGCTTTCGGAGAAACTGCTCTGTGTTCTGTTAATTCATCTAGCAGAGTTACATCTCTTCCTTCAAGAAGCCTTTCGCTAAGGCTGTTCTTGTGGAATTGGCAAAGGGATATTTGGAAGCCCATAGATTGCTATGGTGAAAAAGGAAATATCTTCCGTTCAAAACTGGAAAGAAGCTTTCTGAGAAACTGCTCTGTGTTCTGTTAATTCATCTCACAGAGTTACATCTTTACCTTCAAGAAGCCTTTCGCTAAGGCTGTTCTTGTGGAATTGGCAAAGGGATATTTGGAAGCCCATAGAGGGCTATGTTGAAAAAGGAAATATCTTCCGTTCAAAACTGGAAAGAAGCTTTCTGAGAAACTGCTCTGTGTTCTGTTAATTCATCTCACAGAGTTACATCTTTCCCTTCAAGAAGCCTTTCGCTAAGGCTGTTATTGTGTAATTGGCAAAGGGATATTTGGAAGCCCATAGAAGGCTATGGTGAAAAGGGAAATATCTTCCGTTCAAAACTGGAAAGAAGCTTTCTGAGAAACTGCTCTGTGTTCTGTTAATTCATCTCACAGAGTTACATCTTTCCCTTCAGGAAGCCTTTCGCTAAGGCTCTTCTTGTGGAATTGGCAAAGGGATATTTGGAAGCCCATAGAGGGCTATGGTGAAAAAGGAAATATCTTCCGTTCAAAACTGGAAAGAAGCTTTCTGAGAAACTGCTCTGTGTTCTGTTAATTCATCTCACAGAGTTACATCTTTCCCTTCAAGAAGCCTTTCGCTAAGGTTGTTCTTGTGGAATTGGCAAAGGGATATTTGGAAGCCCTTAGAGGGCTATGGTGAAAAAGGAAATATCTTCCGTTCAAAACTGGAAAGAAGCTTTCTGAGAAACTGCTCTGTGTTCTGTTAATTCATCTCACCGAGTTACATCTTTCCCTTCAAGACGCCTTTCGCTAAGGCTGTTCTTGTGGAATTGGCAAAGGGATATTTGGAAGCCCATAGAGGGCTATGGTGAAAAAGGAAATATCTTCCGTTCAAAACTGGAAAGAAGCATTCTGAGAAACTGCTCTGTGTTCTGTTAATTCATCTCACAGAGTTACATCTTTCCCTTCAAGAAGCCTTTCGCTAAGGCTGTTCTTGTGGAATTGGCAAAGGGATATTTGGAAGCCCATAGGGGGCTATGGTGAAAAAGGAAATATCATCCGTTCAAAACTGGAAAGAAGCTTTCTGAGAAACTGCTCTGTGTTCTTTTAATTCATCTCACAGAATTACATCTTTCCCTTAAAGAAGACTTTCGCTAAGGCTGTTCTTGTGGAATTGGCAAAGGGATGTTTGGAAGCCCTTAGAGGGCTATGGTGAAAAAGGAAATATCTTCCGTTGAAAACTGGAAAGAAGCTTTCTGAGAAACTACTCTGTGTTCTGTTAATTCATCTCTCAGAGTTACATCTTTCCCTTAAAGAAGACTTTCGCTAAGGCTGTTCTTGTGGAATTGGCAAAGGGATATTTGGAAGCCCATAGAGGGCTATGGTGAAAAAGGAAATATCTTCCGTTCAAAACTGGAAAGAAGCTTTCTGAGAAACTGCTCTGTGTTCTGTTAATTCATCTCACAGAGTTACATCTTTAACTTCAAGAAGCCTTTCGCTAAGGCTGTTCTTGTGGAATTGGCAAAGGGATATTTGGAAGCCCATAGAGGGCTATGGTGAAAAAGGAAATATCTTCCGTTCAAAACTGGAAACAAACTTTCTGAGAAACTGCTCTGTGTTCTGTTAATTCATCTCACAGAGTTACATCTTTCCCTTCAAGAAGCCTTTCGCTAAGCCTGTTCTTGTGGAATTTGCAAAGGGATATTTGGAAGCCCATAGAGGGCTATGGTGAAAAAGGAAATATCTTCCGTTCAAAACTGGAAAGAAGCTTTCTGAGAAACTGCTCTGTGTTCTGTTAATGCATCTCACAGAGTTACATCTTTAACTTCAAGAAGCCTTTCGCTAAGGCTGTTCTTGTGGAATTGGCAAAGGGATATTTGGAAGCCCATAGAGGGCTATGGTGAAAAAGGAAATATCTTCCGTTCAAAACTGGAAAGAAGCTTTCTGAGAAACTGCTCTGTGTTCTCTTAATTCATCTCACAGAGTTACATCTTTCCCTTCAAGAAGCCTTTCGCTAAGGCTGTTCTTGTGGAATTGGCAAAGGGATATTTGGAAGCCCATAGAGGGCTATGGCGAAAAAGGAAATATCTTCCGTTCAAAACTGGAAAGAAGCTTTCTGAGAAACTGTTCTATGTTCTGTTAATTCGTCTCACAGAGTTACATCTTTCCCTTCAAGAAGTCTTTCGCTAGGCTGTTCTTGTGGAATTGGCAAAGGGATATTTGGAAGCCCATAGAGGGCTATGGTGAAAAAGGAAATATCTTCCGTTCAAAACTGGAAAGAAGCTTTCTGAGAAACTGCTCTGTGTTCTGTTAATTCATCTCACCGAGTTACATCTTTCCCTTCAAGAAGCCTTTCGCTTAGGCTGTTGTTGTGGAATTGGCAAAGGGATATTTGGAAGCCCATAGAGGGCTATGTTGAAAAAGGAAATATCTTCCGTTCAAAACTGGAAACAAACTTTCTGAGAAACTGCTCTGTGTTCTGTTAATTCATCTCACAGAGTTACATCTTTCCCTTCAAGAAGCCTTTCGCTAAGCCTGTTCTTGTGGAATTGGCAAAGGGATATTTGGAAGCCCATAGAGGGCTATGGTGAAAAAGGAAATATCTTCCGTTCAAAACTGGAAAGAAGCTTTCTGAGAAACTGCTCTATGTTCTGTTAATGCATCTCACAGAGTTACATCTTTAACTTCAAGAAGCCTTTCGCTAAGGCTGTTCTTGTGGAATTGGCAAAGGGATATTTGGAAGCCCATAGAGGGCTATGTTGAAAAAGGAAATATCTTCCGTTCAAAACTGGAAAGAAGCTTTCTGAGAAACTGCTCTGTGTTCTGTTAATTCATCTCACAGAGTTACATCTTTCCCTTCAAGAAGCCTTTCGCTAAGGTTGTTCTTGTGGAATTGGCAAAGGGATATTTGGAAGCCCATAGAGGGCTATGGTGAAAAAGGAAATATCTTCCGTTCAAAACTGGAAAGAAGCTTTCTGAGAAACTGCTCTGTGTTCTGTTAATTCATCTCAACGAGTTACATCTTTCCCTTTAAGAAGCCTTTCGCTTAGGCTGTTCTTGTGGAATTGGCAAAGGGATATTTGGAAGCCCATAGAGGGCTATGTTGAAAAAGGAAATATCTTCCGTTCAAAACTGGAAAGAAGCTTTCTGAGAAACTGCTCTGTGTTCTGTTAATTCATCTCACAGAGTTACATCTTTCCCTTCAAGAAGCCTTTCGCTAAGCCTGTTCTTGTGGAATTGGCAAAGGGATATTTGGAAGCCCATAGAGGGCTATGGTGAAAAAGGAAATATCTTCCGTTCAAAACTGGAAAGAAGCTTTCTGAGAAACTGCTCTGTGTTCTGTTAATTCATCTCACAGAGTTACATCTTTAACTTCAAGAAGCCTTTCGCTAAGGCTGTTCTTGTGGAATTGGCAAAGGGATATTTGGAAGCCCATAGAGGGCTATGGTGAAAAAGGATATATCTTCCATTCAAAACTGGAAAGAAGCTTTCTGAGAAACTGCTCTGTGTTCTGTTAATTCATCTCAAAAAGTTACATCTTTCCCTTCAAGAAGTCTTTCGCTAAGGCTGTTCTTGTGGAATTGGCAAAGGGATATTTGGAAGCCCATAGAGGGCTATGGTGAAAAAGGAAATATCTTCCGTTCAAAACTGGAAAGAAGCTTTCTGAGAAACTGCTCTGTGTTCTGTTAATTCATCTCACAGAGTTACATCTTTCCCTTCAAGAAGCCTTTCGCTAAGGCTGTTCTTGTGGAATTGGCAAAGGGATATTTGGAAGCCCATAGAGGGCTATGGTGAAAAAGGAAATATCTTCCGTTCAAAACTGGAAAGAAGCTTTCTGAGAAACCGCTCTGTGTTCTGTTAATTCATCTCACAGAGTTACATCTTTAACTTCAAGAAGCCTTTCGCTAAGGCTGTTCTTGTGGAATTGGCAAAGGGATATTTGGAAGCCCATAGAGGGCTATGGAGAAAAAGGAAATATCTTCCGTTCAAAACTGGAAAGAAGCTTTCTGAGAAACTGTTCTATGTTCTGTTAATTCATCTCACAGAGTTACATCTTTCCCTTCAAGAAGCCTTTCGCTAAGGCTGTTCTTGTGGAATTGGCAAAGGGATATTTGGAAGCCCATAGAGGGCTATGGTGAAAAAGGAAATATCTTCCGTTCAAAACTGGAAAGATGCTTTCTGAGAAATTGCTCTGTGTTCTGTTAATTCATCTCACAGAGTTACATCTTTCCCTTCAAGAAGCCTTTCGCTAAGCCTGTTCTTGTGGAATTGGCAAAGGGATATTTGGAAGCCCATAGAGGGCTATGGTGAAAAAGGAAATATCTTACGTCCAAAACTGGAAAGATGCTTTCTGAGAAACTGCTCTGTGTTCTTTTAATTCATCTCACAGAATTACATCTTTCCCTTCAAGAAGCCTTTCGCTAAGGCTCTTCTTGTGGAATTGGCAAAGGGATATTTGGAAGCCCATGGAGGGCTATGGTGAAAAAGGAAATATCTTCCGTTCAAAAGTGGAAAGAAGCTTTCGGAGAAACTGCTCTGTGTTCTGTTAATTCATCTAGCAGAGTTACATCTCTTCCTTCAAGAAGCCTTTCGCTAAGGCTGTTCTTGTGGAATTGGCAAAGGGATATTTGGAAGCCCATAGATTGCTATGGTGAAAAAGGAAATATCTTCCGTTCAAAACTGGAAAGAAGCTTTCTGAGAAACTGCTCTGTGTTCTGTTAATTCATCTCACAGAGTTACATCTTTACCTTCAAGAAGCCTTTCGCTAAGGCTGTTCTTGTGGAATTGGCAAAGGGATATTTGGAAGCCCATAGAGGGCTATGTTGAAAAAGGAAATATCTTCCGTTCAAAACTGGAAAGAAGCTTTCTGAGAAACTGCTCTGTGTTCTGTTAATTCATCTCACAGAGTTACATCTTTCCCTTCAAGAAGCCTTTCGCTAAGGCTGTTATTGTGGAATTGGCAAAGGGATATTTGGAAGCCCATAGAAGGCTATGGTGAAAAGGGAAATATCTTCCGTTCAAAACTGGAAAGAAGCTTTCTGAGAAACTGCTCTGTGTTCTGTTAATTCATCTCACAGAGTTACATCTTTCCCTTCAGGAAGCCTTTCGCTAAGGCTGTTCTTGTGGAATTGGCAAAGGGATATTTGGAAGCCCATAGAGGGCTATGGTGAAAAAGGAAATATCTTCCGTTCAAAACTGGAAAGAAGCTTTCTGAGAAACTACTCTGTGTTCTGTTAATTCATCTCACAGAGTTACATCTTTCCCTTCAAGAAGCCTTTCGCTAAGGTTGTTCTTGTGGAATTGGCAAAGGGATATTTGGAAGCCCTTAGAGGGCTATGGTGAAAAAGGAAATATCTTCCGTTCAAAACTGGAAAGAAGCTTTCTGAGAAACTGCTCTGTGTTCTGTTAATTCATCTCACCGAGTTACATCTTTCCCTTCAAGACGCCTTTCGCTAAGGCTGTTCTTGTGGAATTGGCAAAGGGATATTTGGAAGCCCATAGAGGGCTAGGGTGAAAAAGGAAATATCTTCCGTTCAAAACTGGAAAGAAGCATTCTGAGAAACTGCTCTGTGTTCTGTTAATTCATCTCACAGAGTTACATCTTTCCCTTCAAGAAGCCTTTCGCTAAGGCTGTTCTTGTGGAATTGGCAAAGGGATATTTGGAAGCCCATAGGGGGCTATGGTGAAAAAGGAAATATCATCCGTTCAAAACTGGAAAGAAGCTTTCTGAGAAACTGCTCTGTGTTCTTCTAATTCATCTCACAGAATTACATCTTTCCCTTAAAGAAGACTTTCGCTAAGGCTGTTCTTGTGGAATTGGCAAAGGGATGTTTGGAAGCCCATAGAGGGCTATGGTGAAAAAGGAAATATCTTCCGTTGAAAACTGGAAAGAAGCTTTCTGAGAAACTACTCTGTGTTCTGTTAATTCATCTCACCGAGTTACATCTTTCCCTTCAAGACGCCTTTCGCTAAGGCTGTTCTTGTGGAATTGGCAAAGGGATATTTGGAAGCCCATAGTGGGCTATGGTGAAAAAGGAAATATCTTCCGTTCAAAACTGGAAAGAAGCTTTCTGAGAAACTGCTCTGTGTTCTGTTAATTCATCTCACAGAGTTACATCTTTAACTTCAAGAAGCCTTTCGCTAAGGCTGTTCTTGTGGAATTGGCAAAGGGATATTTGGAAGCCCATAGAGGGCTATGGTGAAAAAGGAAATATCTTCCGTTCAAAACTGGAAACAAACTTTCTGAGAAACTGCTCTGTGTTCTGTTAATTCATCTCACAGAGTTACATCTTTCCCTTCAAGAAGCCTTTCGCTAAGCCTGTTCTTGTGGAATTTGCAAAGGGATATTTGGAAGCCCATAGAGGGCTATGGTGAAAAAGGAAATATCTTCCGTTCAAAACTGGAAAGAAGCTTTCTGAGAAACTGCTCTGTGTTCTGTTAATGCATCTCACAGAGTTACATCTTTAACTTCAAGAAGCCTTTCGCTAAGGCTGTTCTTGTGGAATTGGCAAAGGGATATTTGGAAGCCCATAGAGGGCTATGGTGAAAAAGGAAATATCTTCCGTTCAAAACTGGAAAGAAGCTTTCTGAGAAACTGCTCTGTGTTCTCTTAATTCATCTCACAGAGTTCCATCTTTCCCTTCAAGAAGCCTTTCGCTAAGGCTCTTCTTGTGGAATTGGCAAAGGGATATTTGGAAGCCCATAGAGGGCTATGGCGAAAAAGGAAATATCTTCCGTTCAAAACTGGAAAGAAGCTTTCTGAGAAACTGTTCTATGTTCTGTTAATTCGTCTCACAGAGTTACATCTTTCCCTTCAAGAAGTCTTTCGCTAGGCTGTTCTTGTGGAATTGGCAAAGGGATATTTGGAAGCCCATAGAGGGCTATGGTGAAAAAGGAAATATCTTCCGTTCAAAACTGGAAAGAAGCTTTCTGAGAAACTGCTCTGTGTTCTGTTAATTCATCTCACCGAGTTACATCTTTCCCTTCAAGAAGCCTTTCGCTTAGGCTGTTGTTGTGGAATTGGCAAAGGGATATTTGGAAGCCCATAGAGGGCTATGTTGAAAAAGGAAATATCTTCCGTTCAAAACTGGAAACAAACTTTCTGAGAAACTGCTCTGTGTTCTGTTAATTCATCTCACAGAGTTACATCTTTCCCTTCAAGAAGCCTTTCGCTAAGCCTGTTCTTGTGGAATTGGCAAAGGGATATTTGGAAGCCCATAGAGGGCTATGGTGAAAAAGGAAATATCTTACGTTCAAAACTGGAAAGATGCTTTCTGAGAAACTGCTCTGTGTTCTTTTAATTCATCTCACAGAATTACATCTTTCCCTTCAAGAAGCCTTTCGCTAAGGCTCTTCTTGTGGAATTGGCAAAGGGATATTTGGAAGCCCATGGAGGGCTATGGTGAAAAAGGAAATATCTTCCGTTCAAAAGTGGAAAGAAGCTTTCGGAGAAACTGCTCTGTGTTCTGTTAATTCATCTAGCAGAGTTACATCTCTTCCTTCAAGAAGCCTTTCGCTAAGGCTGTTCTTGTGGAATTGGCAAAGGGATATTTGGAAGCCCATAGATTGCTATGGTGAAAAAGGAAATATCTTCCGTTCAAAACTGGAAAGAAGCTTTCTGAGAAACTGCTCTGTGTTCTGTTAATTCATCTCACAGAGTTACATCTTTACCTTCAAGAAGCCTTTCGCTAAGGCTGTTCTTGTGGAATTGGCAAAGGGATATTTGGAAGCCCATAGAGGGCTATGTTGAAAAAGGAAATATCTTCCGTTCAAAACTGGAAAGAAGCTTTCTGAGAAACTGCTCTGTGTTCTGTTAATTCATCTCACAGAGTTACATCTTTCCCTTCAAGAAGCCTTTCGCTAAGGCTGTTATTGTGTAATTGGCAAAGGGATATTTGGAAGCCCATAGAAGGCTATGGTGAAAAGGGAAATATCTTCCGTTCAAAACTGGAAAGAAGCTTTCTGAGAAACTGCTCTGTGTTCTGTTAATTCATCTCACAGAGTTACATCTTTCCCTTCAGGAAGCCTTTCGCTAAGGCTCTTCTTGTGGAATTGGCAAAGGGATATTTGGAAGCCCATAGAGGGCTATGGTGAAAAAGGAAATATCTTCCGTTCAAAACTGGAAAGAAGCTTTCTGAGAAACTGCTCTGTGTTCTGTTAATTCATCTCACAGAGTTACATCTTTCCCTTCAAGAAGCCTTTCGCTAAGGTTGTTCTTGTGGAATTGGCAAAGGGATATTTGGAAGCCCTTAGAGGGCTATGGTGAAAAAGGAAATATCTTCCGTTCAAAACTGGAAAGAAGCTTTCTGAGAAACTGCTCTGTGTTCTGTTAATTCATCTCACCGAGTTACATCTTTCCCTTCAAGACGCCTTTCGCTAAGGCTGTTCTTGTGGAATTGGCAAAGGGATATTTGGAAGCCCATAGAGGGCTATGGTGAAAAAGGAAATATCTTCCGTTCAAAACTGGAAAGAAGCATTCTGAGAAACTGCTCTGTGTTCTGTTAATTCATCTCACAGAGTTACATCTTTCCCTTCAAGAAGCCTTTCGCTAAGGCTGTTCTTGTGGAATTGGCAAAGGGATATTTGGAAGCCCATAGGGGGCTATGGTGAAAAAGGAAATATCATCCGTTCAAAACTGGAAAGAAGCTTTCTGAGAAACTGCTCTGTGTTCTTTTAATTCATCTCACAGAATTACATCTTTCCCTTAAAGAAGACTTTCGCTAAGGCTGTTCTTGTGGAATTGGCAAAGGGATGTTTGGAAGCCCTTAGAGGGCTATGGTGAAAAAGGAAATATCTTCCGTTGAAAACTGGAAAGAAGCTTTCTGAGAAACTACTCTGTGTTCTGTTAATTCATCTCTCAGAGTTACATCTTTCCCTTAAAGAAGACTTTCGCTAAGGCTGTTCTTGTGGAATTGGCAAAGGGATATTTGGAAGCCCATAGAGGGCTATGGTGAAAAAGGAAATATCTTCCGTTCAAAACTGGAAAGAAGCTTTCTGAGAAACTGCTCTGTGTTCTGTTAATTCATCTCACAGAGTTACATCTTTAACTTCAAGAAGCCTTTCGCTAAGGCTGTTCTTGTGGAATTGGCAAAGGGATATTTGGAAGCCCATAGAGGGCTATGGTGAAAAAGGAAATATCTTCCGTTCAAAACTGGAAACAAACTTTCTGAGAAACTGCTCTGTGTTCTGTTAATTCATCTCACAGAGTTACATCTTTCCCTTCAAGAAGCCTTTCGCTAAGCCTGTTCTTGTGGAATTTGCAAAGGGATATTTGGAAGCCCATAGAGGGCTATGGTGAAAAAGGAAATATCTTCCGTTCAAAACTGGAAAGAAGCTTTCTGAGAAACTGCTCTGTGTTCTGTTAATGCATCTCACAGAGTTACATCTTTAACTTCAAGAAGCCTTTCGCTAAGGCTGTTCTTGTGGAATTGGCAAAGGGATATTTGGAAGCCCATAGAGGGCTATGGTGAAAAAGGAAATATCTTCCGTTCAAAACTGGAAAGAAGCTTTCTGAGAAACTGCTCTGTGTTCTCTTAATTCATCTCACAGAGTTACATCTTTCCCTTCAAGAAGCCTTTCGCTAAGGCTGTTCTTGTGGAATTGGCAAAGGGATATTTGGAAGCCCATAGAGGGCTATGGCGAAAAAGGAAATATCTTCCGTTCAAAACTGGAAAGAAGCTTTCTGAGAAACTGTTCTATGTTCTGTTAATTCGTCTCACAGAGTTACATCTTTCCCTTCAAGAAGTCTTTCGCTAGGCTGTTCTTGTGGAATTGGCAAAGGGATATTTGGAAGCCCATAGAGGGCTATGGTGAAAAAGGAAATATCTTCCGTTCAAAACTGGAAAGAAGCTTTCTGAGAAACTGCTCTGTGTTCTGTTAATTCATCTCACCGAGTTACATCTTTCCCTTCAAGAAGCCTTTCGCTTAGGCTGTTGTTGTGGAATTGGCAAAGGGATATTTGGAAGCCCATAGAGGGCTATGTTGAAAAAGGAAATATCTTCCGTTCAAAACTGGAAACAAACTTTCTGAGAAACTGCTCTGTGTTCTGTTAATTCATCTCACAGAGTTACATCTTTCCCTTCAAGAAGCCTTTCGCTAAGCCTGTTCTTGTGGAATTGGCAAAGGGATATTTGGAAGCCCATAGAGGGCTATGGTGAAAAAGGAAATATCTTCCGTTCAAAACTGGAAAGAAGCTTTCTGAGAAACTGCTCTATGTTCTGTTAATGCATCTCACAGAGTTACATCTTTAACTTCAAGAAGCCTTTCGCTAAGGCTGTTCTTGTGGAATTGGCAAAGGGATATTTGGAAGCCCATAGAGGGCTATGTTGAAAAAGGAAATATCTTCCGTTCAAAACTGGAAAGAAGCTTTCTGAGAAACTGCTCTGTGTTCTGTTAATTCATCTCACAGAGTTACATCTTTCCCTTCAAGAAGCCTTTCGCTAAGGTTGTTCTTGTGGAATTGGCAAAGGGATATTTGGAAGCCCATAGAGGGCTATGGTGAAAAAGGAAATATCTTCCGTTCAAAACTGGAAAGAAGCTTTCTGAGAAACTCTTCTATGTTCTGTTAATTCATCTCACAGAGTTACATCTTTCTCTTCAAGAAGCCTTTCGCTAAGGCTGTTCTTGTGGAATTGGCAAAGGGATATTTGGAAGCCCATAGAGGGCTACGGTGAAAAAGGAAATATCTTCCGTTCAAAAATGGAAAGAAGCTTTCTGAGAAACTGCTCTGTGTTCTGTTAATTCATCTCACAGAGTTACATCTTTCCCTTCAAGAAGCCTTTCGCTAAGGCTGTTCTTGTGGAATTGGCAAAGGGATATTTGGAAGCCCATAGAGGGCTATGGTGAAAAAGGAAATATCTTCCGTTCAAAACTGGAAAGAAGCTTTCTGAGAAACTGCTCTGTGTTCTGTTAATTCATCTCAACGAGTTACATCTTTCCCTTTAAGAAGCCTTTCGCTTAGGCTGTTCTTGTGGAATTGGCAAAGGGATATTTGGAAGCCCATAGAGGGCTATGTTGAAAAAGGAAATATCTTCCGTTCAAAACTGGAAAGAAGCTTTCTGAGAAACTGCTCTGTGTTCTGTTAATTCATCTCACAGAGTTACATCTTTCCCTTCAAGAAGCCTTTCGCTAAGCCTGTTCTTGTGGAATTGGCAAAGGGATATTTGGAAGCCCATAGAGGGCTATGGTGAAAAAGGAAATATCTTCCGTTCAAAACTGGAAAGAAGCTTTCTGAGAAACTCTTCTATGTTCTGTTAATTCATCTCACAGAGTTACATCTTTCTCTTCAAGAAGCCTTTCGCTAAGGCTGTTCTTGTGGAATTGGCAAAGGGATATTTGGAAGCCCATAGAGGGCTACGGTGAAAAAGGAAATATCTTCCGTTCAAAAATGGAAAGAAGCTTTCTGAGAAACTGCTCTGTGTTCTGTTAATTCATCTCACAGAGTTACATCTTTCCCTTCAAGAAGCCTTTCGCTAAGCCTGTTCTTGTGGAATTGGCAAAGGGATATTTGGAAGCCCATAGAGGGCTATGGTGAAAAAGGAAATATCTTCCGTTCAAAACTGGAAAGAAGCTTTCTGAGAAACTGCTCTGTGTTCTGTTAATTCATCTCAACGAGTTACATCTTTCCCTTTAAGAAGCCTTTCGCTTAGGCTGTTCTTGTGGAATTGGCAAAGGGATATTTGGAAGCCCATAGAGGGCTATGTTGAAAAAGGAAATATCTTCCGTTCAAAACTGGAAAGAAGCTTTCTGAGAAACTGCTCTGTGTTCTGTTAATTCATCTCACAGAGTTACATCTTTCCCTTCAAGAAGCCTTTCGCTAAGCCTGTTCTTGTGGAATTGGCAAAGGGATATTTGGAAGCCCATAGAGGGCTATGGTGAAAAAGGAAATATCTTCCGTTCAAAACTGGAAAGAAGCTTTCTGAGAAACTTCTCTGTGTTCTGTTAATTCATCTCACAGAGTTACATCTTTCCCTTCAAGAAGCCTTTCGCTAAGGCTGTTCTTGTGGAATTGGCAAAGGGATATTTGGAAGCCCATAGAGGGCTATGGTGAAAAAGGAAATATCTTCCGTTCAAAACTGGAAAGAAGCTTTCTGAGAAACTGCTCTGTGTTCTGTTAATTCATCTCACAGAGTTACATCTTTGCCTTCAAGAAGCCTTTCGCTAAGGCTGTTCTTGTGGAATTGGCAAAGGGATATTTGGAAGCCCATAGAGGGCTATGGTGAAAAAGGAAATATCTTCCGTTCAAAACTGGAAAGAAGCTTTCTGAGAAACTGCTCTGTGTTCTGTTAATTCATCTCACAGAGTTACATCTTTCCCTTCAAGAAGCCTTTCGCTAAGGCTGTTCTTGTGGAATTGGCAAAGGGATATTTGGAAGCCCATAGAGGGCTATGTTGAAAAAGGAAATATCTTCCGTTCAAAACTGGAAAGAAGCTTTCTGAGAAACTGCTCTGTGTTCTGTTAATTCATCTCACAGAGTTACATCTTTCCCTTCAAGAAGCCTTTCGCTAAGGCTGTTATTGTGTAATTGGCAAAGGGATATTTGGAAGCCCATAGAAGGCTATGGTGAAAAGGGAAATATCTTCCGTTCAAAACTGGAAAGAAGCTTTCTGAGAAACTGCTCTGTGTTCTGTTAATTCATCTCACAGAGTTACATCTTTCCCTTCAGGAAGCCTTTCGCTAAGGCTCTTCTTGTGGAATTGGCAAAGGGATATTTGGAAGCCCATAGAGGGCTATGGTGAAAAAGGAAATATCTTCCGTTCAAAACTGGAAAGAAGCTTTCTGAGAAACTGCTCTGTGTTCTGTTAATTCATCTCACAGAGTTACATCTTTCCCTTCAAGAAGCCTTTCGCTAAGGTTGTTCTTGTGGAATTGGCAAAGGGATATTTGGAAGCCCTTAGAGGGCTATGGTGAAAAAGGAAATATCTTCCGTTCAAAACTGGAAAGAAGCTTTCTGAGAAACTGCTCTGTGTTCTGTTAATTCATCTCACCGAGTTACATCTTTCCCTTCAAGACGCCTTTCGCTAAGGCTGTTCTTGTGGAATTGGCAAAGGGATATTTGGAAGCCCATAGAGGGCTATGGTGAAAAAGGAAATATCTTCCGTTCAAAACTGGAAAGAAGCATTCTGAGAAACTGCTCTGTGTTCTGTTAATTCATCTCACAGAGTTACATCTTTCCCTTCAAGAAGCCTTTCGCTAAGGCTGTTCTTGTGGAATTGGCAAAGGGATATTTGGAAGCCCATAGGGGGCTATGGTGAAAAAGGAAATATCATCCGTTCAAAACTGGAAAGAAGCTTTCTGAGAAACTGCTCTGTGTTCTTTTAATTCATCTCACAGAATTACATCTTTCCCTTAAAGAAGACTTTCGCTAAGGCTGTTCTTGTGGAATTGGCAAAGGGATGTTTGGAAGCCCTTAGAGGGCTATGGTGAAAAAGGAAATATCTTCCGTTGAAAACTGGAAAGAAGCTTTCTGAGAAACTACTCTGTGTTCTGTTAATTCATCTCTCAGAGTTACATCTTTCCCTTAAAGAAGACTTTCGCTAAGGCTGTTCTTGTGGAATTGGCAAAGGGATATTTGGAAGCCCATAGAGGGCTATGGTGAAAAAGGAAATATCTTCCGTTCAAAACTGGAAAGAAGCTTTCTGAGAAACTGCTCTGTGTTCTGTTAATTCATCTCACAGAGTTACATCTTTAACTTCAAGAAGCCTTTCGCTAAGGCTGTTCTTGTGGAATTGGCAAAGGGATATTTGGAAGCCCATAGAGGGCTATGGTGAAAAAGGAAATATCTTCCGTTCAAAACTGGAAACAAACTTTCTGAGAAACTGCTCTGTGTTCTGTTAATTCATCTCACAGAGTTACATCTTTCCCTTCAAGAAGCCTTTCGCTAAGCCTGTTCTTGTGGAATTTGCAAAGGGATATTTGGAAGCCCATAGAGGGCTATGGTGAAAAAGGAAATATCTTCCGTTCAAAACTGGAAAGAAGCTTTCTGAGAAACTGCTCTGTGTTCTGTTAATGCATCTCACAGAGTTACATCTTTAACTTCAAGAAGCCTTTCGCTAAGGCTGTTCTTGTGGAATTGGCAAAGGGATATTTGGAAGCCCATAGAGGGCTATGGTGAAAAAGGAAATATCTTCCGTTCAAAACTGGAAAGAAGCTTTCTGAGAAACTGCTCTGTGTTCTCTTAATTCATCTCACAGAGTTACATCTTTCCCTTCAAGAAGCCTTTCGCTAAGGCTGTTCTTGTGGAATTGGCAAAGGGATATTTGGAAGCCCATAGAGGGCTATGGCGAAAAAGGAAATATCTTCCGTTCAAAACTGGAAAGAAGCTTTCTGAGAAACTGTTCTATGTTCTGTTAATTCGTCTCACAGAGTTACATCTTTCCCTTCAAGAAGTCTTTCGCTAGGCTGTTCTTGTGGAATTGGCAAAGGGATATTTGGAAGCCCATAGAGGGCTATGGTGAAAAAGGAAATATCTTCCGTTCAAAACTGGAAAGAAGCTTTCTGAGAAACTGCTCTGTGTTCTGTTAATTCATCTCACCGAGTTACATCTTTCCCTTCAAGAAGCCTTTCGCTTAGGCTGTTGTTGTGGAATTGGCAAAGGGATATTTGGAAGCCCATAGAGGGCTATGTTGAAAAAGGAAATATCTTCCGTTCAAAACTGGAAACAAACTTTCTGAGAAACTGCTCTGTGTTCTGTTAATTCATCTCACAGAGTTACATCTTTCCCTTCAAGAAGCCTTTCGCTAAGCCTGTTCTTGTGGAATTGGCAAAGGGATATTTGGAAGCCCATAGAGGGCTATGGTGAAAAAGGAAATATCTTCCGTTCAAAACTGGAAAGAAGCTTTCTGAGAAACTGCTCTATGTTCTGTTAATGCATCTCACAGAGTTACATCTTTAACTTCAAGAAGCCTTTCGCTAAGGCTGTTCTTGTGGAATTGGCAAAGGGATATTTGGAAGCCCATAGAGGGCTATGTTGAAAAAGGAAATATCTTCCGTTCAAAACTGGAAAGAAGCTTTCTGAGAAACTGCTCTGTGTTCTGTTAATTCATCTCACAGAGTTACATCTTTCCCTTCAAGAAGCCTTTCGCTAAGGTTGTTCTTGTGGAATTGGCAAAGGGATATTTGGAAGCCCATAGAGGGCTATGGTGAAAAAGGAAATATCTTCCGTTCAAAACTGGAAAGAAGCTTTCTGAGAAACTCTTCTATGTTCTGTTAATTCATCTCACAGAGTTACATCTTTCTCTTCAAGAAGCCTTTCGCTAAGGCTGTTCTTGTGGAATTGGCAAAGGGATATTTGGAAGCCCATAGAGGGCTACGGTGAAAAAGGAAATATCTTCCGTTCAAAAATGGAAAGAAGCTTTCTGAGAAACTGCTCTGTGTTCTGTTAATTCATCTCACAGAGTTACATCTTTCCCTTCAAGAAGCCTTTCGCTAAGGCTGTTCTTGTGGAATTGGCAAAGGGATATTTGGAAGCCCATAGAGGGCTATGGTGAAAAAGGAAATATCTTCCGTTCAAAACTGGAAAGAAGCTTTCTGAGAAACTGCTCTGTGTTCTGTTAATTCATCTCAACGAGTTACATCTTTCCCTTTAAGAAGCCTTTCGCTTAGGCTGTTCTTGTGGAATTGGCAAAGGGATATTTGGAAGCCCATAGAGGGCTATGTTGAAAAAGGAAATATCTTCCGTTCAAAACTGGAAAGAAGCTTTCTGAGAAACTGCTCTGTGTTCTGTTAATTCATCTCACAGAGTTACATCTTTCCCTTCAAGAAGCCTTTCGCTAAGCCTGTTCTTGTGGAATTGGCAAAGGGATATTTGGAAGCCCATAGAGGGCTATGGTGAAAAAGGAAATATCTTCCGTTCAAAACTGGAAAGAAGCTTTCTGAGAAACTCTTCTATGTTCTGTTAATTCATCTCACAGAGTTACATCTTTCTCTTCAAGAAGCCTTTCGCTAAGGCTGTTCTTGTGGAATTGGCAAAGGGATATTTGGAAGCCCATAGAGGGCTACGGTGAAAAAGGAAATATCTTCCGTTCAAAAATGGAAAGAAGCTTTCTGAGAAACTGCTCTGTGTTCTGTTAATTCATCTCACAGAGTTACATCTTTCCCTTCAAGAAGCCTTTCGCTAAGCCTGTTCTTGTGGAATTGGCAAAGGGATATTTGGAAGCCCATAGAGGGCTATGGTGAAAAAGGAAATATCTTCCGTTCAAAACTGGAAAGAAGCTTTCTGAGAAACTGCTCTGTGTTCTGTTAATTCATCTCAACGAGTTACATCTTTCCCTTTAAGAAGCCTTTCGCTTAGGCTGTTCTTGTGGAATTGGCAAAGGGATATTTGGAAGCCCATAGAGGGCTATGTTGAAAAAGGAAATATCTTCCGTTCAAAACTGGAAAGAAGCTTTCTGAGAAACTGCTCTGTGTTCTGTTAATTCATCTCACAGAGTTACATCTTTCCCTTCAAGAAGCCTTTCGCTAAGCCTGTTCTTGTGGAATTGGCAAAGGGATATTTGGAAGCCCATAGAGGGCTATGGTGAAAAAGGAAATATCTTCCGTTCAAAACTGGAAAGAAGCTTTCTGAGAAACTTCTCTGTGTTCTGTTAATTCATCTCACAGAGTTACATCTTTCCCTTCAAGAAGCCTTTCGCTAAGGCTGTTCTTGTGGAATTGGCAAAGGGATATTTGGAAGCCCATAGAGGGCTATGGTGAAAAAGGAAATATCTTCCGTTCAAAACTGGAAAGAAGCTTTCTGAGAAACTGCTCTGTGTTCTGTTAATTCATCTCACAGAGTTACATCTTTGCCTTCAAGAAGCCTTTCGCTAAGGCTGTTCTTGTGGAATTGGCAAAGGGATATTTGGAAGCCCATAGAGGGCTATGGTGAAAAAGGAAATATCTTCCGTTCAAAACTGGAAAGAAGCTTTCTGAGAAACTGCTCTGTGTTCTGTTAATTCATCTCACAGAGTTACATCTTTCCCTTCAAGAAGCCTTTCGCTAAGGCTGTTCTTGTGGAATTGGCAAAGGGATATTTGGAAGCCCATAGAGGGCTATGGTGAAAAAGGAAATATCTTCCGTTCAAAACTGGAAAGACGCTTTCTGATAAACTGTTCTATGTTCTGTTAATTCATCTCACAGAGTTACATCTTTCCCTTCAAGAAGCCTTTCGCTAAGGCTGTTCTTGGGGAATTGGCAAAGGGATATTTGGAAGCCCATAGAGGGCTATGGTGAAAAAGGAAATATCTTCCGTTCAAAACTGGAAAGAAGCTTTCTGAGAAACTGCTCTGTGTTCTGTTAATTCATCTCACAGAGTTACATCTTTAACTTCAAGAAGCCTTTCGCTAAGGCTGTTCTTGTGGAATTGGCAAAGGGATATTTGGAAGCCCATAGAGGGCTATGGTGAAAAAGGAAATATCTTCCGTTCAAAACTGGAAAGAAGCTTTCTGAGAAACTGCTCTGTGTTCTGTTAATTCATCTCACAGAGTTACATCTTTCCCTTCAAGAAGCCTTTCGCTAAGGCTGTTCTTGTGGAATTGGCAAAGGGATATTTGGAAGCCCATAGAGGGCTATGGTGAAAAAGGAAATATCTTCCGTTCAAAACTGGAAAGAAGCTTTCTGAGAAACTGCTCTGTGTTCTGTTAATTCATCTCACAGAGTTATATCTTTCCCTTCAAGAAGCCTTCCGCTAAGGCTGTTCTTGTGGAATTGGCAAAGGGATATTTGGAAGCCCATAGAGGGCTATGGTGAAAAAGGAAATATCTTCCGTTCAAAACTGGAAAGAAGCTTTCTGAGAAACTGCTCTGTGTTCTGTTAATTCATCTCACAGAGTTACATCTTTCCCTTCAAGAAGCCTTTCGCTAAGGCTGTTCTTGTGGAACTGGCAAAGGGATATTTGGAAGCCCATAGAGAGCTATGGTGAAAAAGGAAATATCTTCCGTTCAAAACTGGAAAGAAGCTTTCTGAGAAACTGCTCTGTGTTCTGTAAATTCATCTCACAGAGTTACATCTTTAACTTCAAGAAGCCTTTCGCTTAGGCTGTTCTTGTGGAATTGGCAAAGGGATATTTGGAAGCCCATAGAGGGCTATGGTGAAAAAGGAAATATCTTCCGTTCAAAACTGGAAAGAAGCTTTCTGAGAAACTGCTCTGTGTTCTGTTAATTCATCTCACAGAGTTACATCTTTCCCTTCAAGAAGCCTTTCGCTAAGGCTGTTCTTGTGGAATTGGCAAAGGGATATTTGGAAGCCCATAGAGGGCTATGGTGAAAAAGGAAATATCTTCCGTTCAAAACTGGAAAGAAGCTTTCTGAGAAACTGCTCTGTGTTCTGTTAATTCATCTCACAGAGTTACATCTTTAACTTCAAGAAGCCTTTCGCTAAGGCTGTTCTTGTGGAATTGGCAAAGGGATATTTGGAAGCCCATAGAGGGCTATGGTGAAAAAGGATATATCTTCCATTCAAAACTGGAAAGAAGCTTTCTGAGAAACTGCTCTGTGTTCTGTTAATTCATCTCAAAGAGTTACATCTTTCCCTTCAAGAAGTCTTTCGCTAAGGCTGTTCTTGTGGAATTGGCAAAGGGATATTTGGAAGCCCATAGAGGGCTATGGTGAAAAAGGAAATATCTTCCGTTCAAAACTGGAAAGAAGCTTTCTGAGAAACTGCTCTGTGTTCTGTTAATTCATCTCACAGAGTTACATCTTTCCCTTCAAGAAGCCTTTCGCTAAGGCTGTTCTTGTGGAATTGGCAAAGGGATATTTGGAAGCACATAGAGGGCTATGGTGAAAAAGGAAATATCTTCCGTTCAAAACTGGAAAGATGCTTTCTGAGAAATTGCTCTGTGTTCTGTTAATTCATCTCACAGAGTTACATCTTTCCCTTCAAGAAGCCTTTCGCTAAGCCTGTTCTTGTGGAATTGGCAAAGGGATATTTGGAAGCCCATAGAGGGCTATGGTGAAAAAGGAAATATCTTCCGTTCAAAACTGGAAAGATGCTTTCTGAGAAACTGCTCTGTGTTCTTTTAATTCATCTCACAGAATTACATCTTTCCCTTCAAGAAGCCTTTCGCTAAGCCTGTTCTTGTGGAATTGGCAAAGGGATATTTGGAAGCCCATAGAGGGCTATGGTGAAAAAGGAAATATCTTCCGTTCAAAACTGGAAAGAAGCTTTCTGAGAAACTTCTCTGTGTTCTGTTAATTCATCTCACAGAGTTACATCTTTCCCTTCAAGAAGCCTTTCGCTAAGGCTGTTCTTGTGGAATTGGCAAAGGGATATTTGGAAGCCCATAGAGGGCTATGGTGAAAAAGGAAATATCTTCCGTTCAAAACTGGAAAGAAGCTTTCTGAGAAACTGCTCTGTGTTCTGTTAATTCATCTCACAGAGTTACATCTTTGCCTTCAAGAAGCCTTTCGCTAAGGCTGTTCTTGTGGAATTGGCAAAGGGATATTTGGAAGCCCATAGAGGGCTATGGTGAAAAAGGAAATATCTTCCGTTCAAAACTGGAAAGAAGCTTTCTGAGAAACTGCTCTGTGTTCTGTTAATTCATCTCACAGAGTTACATCTTTCCCTTCAAGAAGCCTTTCGCTAAGGCTGTTCTTGTGGAATTGGCAAAGGGATATTTGGAAGCCCATAGAGGGCTATGGTGAAAAAGGAAATATCTTCCGTTCAAAACTGGAAAGACGCTTTCTGATAAACTGTTCTATGTTCTGTTAATTCATCTCACAGAGTTACATCTTTCCCTTCAAGAAGCCTTTCGCTAAGGCTGTTCTTGGGGAATTGGCAAAGGGATATTTGGAAGCCCATAGAGGGCTATGGTGAAAAAGGAAATATCTTCCGTTCAAAACTGGAAAGAAGCTTTCTGAGAAACTGCTCTGTGTTCTGTTAATTCATCTCACAGAGTTACATCTTTAACTTCAAGAAGCCTTTCGCTAAGGCTGTTCTTGTGGAATTGGCAAAGGGATATTTGGAAGCCCATAGAGGGCTATGGTGAAAAAGGAAATATCTTCCGTTCAAAACTGGAAAGAAGCTTTCTGAGAAACTGCTCTGTGTTCTGTTAATTCATCTCACAGAGTTACATCTTTCCCTTCAAGAAGCCTTTCGCTAAGGCTGTTCTTGTGGAATTGGCAAAGGGATATTTGGAAGCCCATAGAGGGCTATGGTGAAAAAGGAAATATCTTCCGTTCAAAACTGGAAAGAAGCTTTCTGAGAAACTGCTCTGTGTTCTGTTAATTCATCTCACAGAGTTATATCTTTCCCTTCAAGAAGCCTTCCGCTAAGGCTGTTCTTGTGGAATTGGCAAAGGGATATTTGGAAGCCCATAGAGGGCTATGGTGAAAAAGGAAATATCTTCCGTTCAAAACTGGAAAGAAGCTTTCTGAGAAACTGCTCTGTGTTCTGTTAATTCATCTCACAGAGTTACATCTTTCCCTTCAAGAAGCCTTTCGCTAAGGCTGTTCTTGTGGAACTGGCAAAGGGATATTTGGAAGCCCATAGAGAGCTATGGTGAAAAAGGAAATATCTTCCGTTCAAAACTGGAAAGAAGCTTTCTGAGAAACTGCTCTGTGTTCTGTAAATTCATCTCACAGAGTTACATCTTTAACTTCAAGAAGCCTTTCGCTTAGGCTGTTCTTGTGGAATTGGCAAAGGGATATTTGGAAGCCCATAGAGGGCTATGGTGAAAAAGGAAATATCTTCCGTTCAAAACTGGAAAGAAGCTTTCTGAGAAACTGCTCTGTGTTCTGTTAATTCATCTCACAGAGTTACATCTTTCCCTTCAAGAAGCCTTTCGCTAAGGCTGTTCTTGTGGAATTGGCAAAGGGATATTTGGAAGCCCATAGAGGGCTATGGTGAAAAAGGAAATATCTTCCGTTCAAAACTGGAAAGAAGCTTTCTGAGAAACTGCTCTGTGTTCTGTTAATTCATCTCACAGAGTTACATCTTTAACTTCAAGAAGCCTTTCGCTAAGGCTGTTCTTGTGGAATTGGCAAAGGGATATTTGGAAGCCCATAGAGGGCTATGGTGAAAAAGGATATATCTTCCATTCAAAACTGGAAAGAAGCTTTCTGAGAAACTGCTCTGTGTTCTGTTAATTCATCTCAAAGAGTTACATCTTTCCCTTCAAGAAGTCTTTCGCTAAGGCTGTTCTTGTGGAATTGGCAAAGGGATATTTGGAAGCCCATAGAGGGCTATGGTGAAAAAGGAAATATCTTCCGTTCAAAACTGGAAAGAAGCTTTCTGAGAAACTGCTCTGTGTTCTGTTAATTCATCTCACAGAGTTACATCTTTCCCTTCAAGAAGCCTTTCGCTAAGGCTGTTCTTGTGGAATTGGCAAAGGGATATTTGGAAGCACATAGAGGGCTATGGTGAAAAAGGAAATATCTTCCGTTCAAAACTGGAAAGATGCTTTCTGAGAAATTGCTCTGTGTTCTGTTAATTCATCTCACAGAGTTACATCTTTCCCTTCAAGAAGCCTTTCGCTAAGCCTGTTCTTGTGGAATTGGCAAAGGGATATTTGGAAGCCCATAGAGGGCTATGGTGAAAAAGGAAATATCTTCCGTTCAAAACTGGAAAGATGCTTTCTGAGAAACTGCTCTGTGTTCTTTTAATTCATCTCACAGAATTACATCTTTCCCTTCAAGAAGCCTTTCGCTAAGGCTCTTCTTGTGGAATTGGCAAAGGGATATTTGGAAGCCCATGGAGGGCTATGGTGAAAAAGGAAATATCTTCCGTTCAAAAGTGGAAAGAAGCTTTCGGAGAAACTGCTCTGTGTTCTGTTAATTCATCTAGCAGAGTTACATCTCTTCCTTCAAGAAGCCTTTCGCTAAGGCTGTTCTTATGGAATTGGCAAAGGGATATTTGGAAGCCCATAGATTGCTATGGTGAAAAAGGAAATATCTTCCGTTCAAAACTGGAAAGAAGCTTTCTGAGAAACTGCTCTGTGTTCTGTTAATTCATCTCACAGAGTTACATCTTTACCTTCAAGAAGCCTTTCGCTAAGGCTGTTCTTGTGGAATTGGCAAAGGGATATTTGGAAGCCCATAGAAGGCTATGGTGAAAAGGGAAATATCTTCCGTTCAAAACTGGAAAGAAGCTTTCTGAGAAACTGCTCTGTGTTCTGTTAATTCATCTCACAGAGTTACATCTTTCCCTTCAGGAAGCCTTTCGCTAAGGCTGTTCTTGTGGAATTGGCAAAGGGATATTTGGAAGCCCATAGAGGGCTATGGTGAAAAAGGAAATATCTTCCGTTCAAAACTGGAAAGAAGCTTTCTGAGAAACTGCTCTGTGTTCTGTTAATTCATCTCACAGAGTTACATCTTTCCCTTCAAGAAGCCTTTCGCTAAGGTTGTTCTTGTGGAATTCGCAAAGGGATATTTGGAAGCCCTTAGAGGGCTATGGTGAAAAAGGAAATATCTTCCGTTCAAAACTGGAAAGAAGCTTTCTGAGAAACTGCTCTGTGTTCTGTTAATTCATCTCACCGAGTTACATCTTTCCCTTCAAGACGCCTTTCGCTAAGGCTGTTCTTGTGGAATTGGCAAAGGGATATTTGGAAGCCCATAGAGGGCTATGGTGAAAAAGGAAATATCTTCCGTTCAAAACTGGAAAGAAGCATTCTGAGAAACTGCTCTGTGTTCTGTTAATTCATCTCACAGAGTTACATCTTTCCCTTCAAGAAGCCTTTCGCTAAGGCTGTTCTTGTGGAATTGGCAAAGGGATATTTGGAAGCCCATAGGGGGCTATGGTGAAAAAGGAAATATCATCCGTTCAAAACTGGAAAGAAGCTTTCTGAGAAACTGCTCTGTGTTCTTTTAATTCGTCTCACAGAATTACATCTTTCCCTTCAAGAAGCCTTTCGCTAAGGCTCTTCTTGTGGAATTGGCAAAGGGATATTTGGAAGCCCATGGAGGGCTATGGTGAAAAAGGAAATATCTTCCGTTCAAAACTGGAAAGAAGCTTTCTGAGAAACTGTTCTATGTTCTGTTAATTCATCTCACAGAGTTACATCTTTCCCTTCAAGAAGCCTTTCGCTAAGGCTGTTCTTGTGGAATTGGCAAAGGGATATTTGGAAGCCCATAGAGGGCTATGGTGAAAAAGGAAATATCTTCCGTTCAAAACTGGAAAGAAGCTTTCTGAGAAACTGCTCTGTGTTCTGTTAATTCATCTCACAGAGTTACATCTTTCCCTTAAAGAAGACTTTCGCTAAGGCTGTTCTTGTGGAATTGGCAAAGGGATATTTGGAAGCCCATAGAGGGCTATGGTGAAAAAGGAAATATCTTCCGTTCAAAACTGGAAAGAAGCTTTCTGAGAAACTGCTCTGTGTTCTGTTAATTCATCTCACAGAGTTACATCTTTCCCTTCAAGAAGCCTTTCTCTAAGGCTGTTCTTGTGGAATTGGCAAAGGGATATTTGGAAGCCCATAGAGGGCTATGGTGAAAAAGGAAATATCTTCCGTTCAAAACTGGAAAGAAGCTTTCTGAGAAACTGCTCTATGTTCTGTTAATTCATCTCACAGAGTTACATATTTCCCTTCAAGAAGCCTTTCGCTAAGGCTGTTTTTGTGGAATTGGCAAAGGGATATTTGGAAGCCCATAGAGGGCTATGGTGAAAAAGGAAATATCCTCCGTTCAAAACTGGAAAGAAGCTTTCTGAGAAACTGCTCTGTGTTCTGTTAATTCATCTCAAAGAGTTACATCTTTAACTACAAGAAGCCTTTCGCTAAGGCTGTTCTTGTGGAATTGGCAAAGGGATATTTGGAAGCCCATAGAGGGCTATGGTGAAAAAGGAAATATCTTCCGTTCAAAACTGGAAACAAACTTTCTGAGAAACTGCTCTGTGTTCTGTTAATTCATCTCACAGAGTTACATCTTTCCCTTCAAGAAGCCTTTCGCTAAGCCTGTTCTTGTGGAATTGGCAAAGGGATATTTGGAAGCCCATAGAGGGCTATGGTGAAAAAGGAAATATCTTCCGTTCAAAACTGGAAAGAAGCTTTCTGAGAAACTGCTCTGTGTTCTGTTAATGCATCTCACAGAGTTACATCTTTAACTTCAAGAAGCCTTTCGCTAAGGCTGTTCTTGTGGAATTGGAAAAGGGATATTTGGAAGCCCATAGAGGGCTATGGTGAAAAAGGAAATATCTTCCGTTCAATACTGGAAAGAAGCTTTCTGAGAAACTGCTCTGTGTTCTCTTATTTCATCTCACAGAGTTACATCTTTCCCTTCAAGAAGCCTTTCGCTAAGGCTGTTCTTGTGGAATTGGCAAAGGGATATTTGGAAGCCCATAGAGGGCTATGGCGAAAAAGGAAATATCTTCCGTTCAAAACTGGAAAGAAGCTTTCTGAGAAACTGTTCTATGTTCTGTTAATTCGTCTCACAGAGTTACATCTTTCCCTTCAAGAAGTCTTTCGCTAGGCTGTTCTTGTGGAATTGGCAAAGGGATATTTGGAAGCCCATAGAGGGCTATGGTGAAAAAGGAAATATCTTCCGTTCAAAACTGGAAAGAAGCTTTCTGAGAAACTGCTCTGTGTTCTGTTAATTCATCTCACCGAGTTACATCTTTCCCTTCAAGAAGCCTTTCGCTTAGGCTGTTCTTGTGGAATTGGTAAAGGGATATTTGGAAGCCCATAGAGGGCTATGTTGAAAAAGGAAATATCTTCCGTTCAAAACTGGAAACAAACTTTCTGAGAAACTGCTCTGTGTTCTGTTAATTCATCTCACAGAGTTACATCTTTCCCTTCAAGAAGCCTTTCGCTAAGCCTGTTCTTGTGGAATTGGCAAAGGGATATTTGGAAGCCCATAGAGGGCTATGGTGAAAAAGGAAATATCTTCCGTTCAAAACTGGAAAGAAGCTTTCTGAGAAACTGCTCTATGTTCTGTTAATGCATCTCACAGAGTTACATCTTTAACTTCAAGAAGCCTTTCGCTAAGGCTGTTCTTGTGGAATTGGCAAAGGGATATTTGGAAGCCCATAGAGGGCTATGGTGAAAAAGGAAATATCTTCCGTTCAAAACTGGAAAGAAGCTTTCTGAGAAACTGCTCTGTGTTCTGTTAATTCATCTCACAGAGTTACATCTTTCCCTTCAAGAAGCCTTTCGCTAAGGCTGTTCTTGTGGAATTGGCAAAGGGATATTTGGAAGCCCATAGAGGGCTATGGTGAAAAAGGAAATATCTTCCGTTCAAAACTGGAAAGAAGCTTTCTGAGAAACTGCTCTGTGTTCTGTTAATTCATCTCACAGAGTTATATCTTTCCCTTCAAGAAGCCTTCCGCTAAGGCTGTTGTTGTGGAATTGGCAAAGGGATATTTGGAAGCCCATAGAGGGCTATGGTGAAAAAGGAAATATCTTCCGTTCAAAACTGGAAAGAAGCTTTCTGAGAAACTGCTCTGTGTTCTGTTAATTCATCTCACTGAGTTACATCTTTCCCTTCAAGAAGCCTTTCGCTAAGGCTGTTCTTGTGGAATTGGCAAAGGGATATTTGGAAGCTCATGGAGGGCTATGGTGAAAAAGGAAATATCTTCCGTTCAAAACTGGAAAGAAGCTTTCTGAGAAACTGCTCTGTGTTCTCTTAATTCATCTCACAGAGTTACATCTTTCCCTTCAAGAAGCCTTTCGCTTAGGCTGTTCTTGTGGAATTGGCAAAGGGATATTTGGAAGCCCATAGAGGGCTATGGTGAAAAAGGAAATATCTTCCGTTCAAAACTGGAAAGAAGCTTTCTGAGAAACTGCTCTGTGTTCTGTTAATTCATCTCACAGAGTTACATCTTTCCCTTCAAGAAGCCTTTCGCTAAGGCTGTTCTTGTGGAATTGGCA
Source organism: Chlorocebus sabaeus (assembly GCF_047675955.1). NCBI lineage: Eukaryota > Metazoa > Chordata > Mammalia > Primates > Cercopithecidae > Chlorocebus > Chlorocebus sabaeus. Next base: position 152,330 of record NW_027327621.1, read on the forward strand.
AAGGGATATTTGGAAGCCCATAGAGGGCTATGGTGAAAAAGGAAATATCTTCCGTTCAAAACTGGAAAGAAGCTTTCTGAGAAACTGCTCTGTGTTCTGTTAATTCATCTCACAGAGTTACATCTTTAACTTCAAGAAGCCTTTCGCTAAGGCTGTTCTTGTGGAATTGGCAAAGGGATATTTGGAAGCCCATAGAGGGCTATGGTGAAAAAGGATATATCTTCCATTCAAAACTGGAAAGAAGCTTTCTGAGAAACTACTCTGTGTTCTGTTAATTCATCTCAAAGAGTTACATCTTTCCCTTCAAGAAGTCTTTCGCTAAGGCTGTTCTTGTGGAATTGGCAAAGGGATATTTGGAAGCCCATATAGGGCTATGGTGAAAAAGGAAATATCTTCCGTTCAAAACTGGAAAGAAGCTTTCTGAGAAACTGCTCTGTGTTCTGTTAATTCATCTCACACAGTTACATCTTTCCCTTCAAGAAGCCTTTCGCTAAGGCTGTTCTTGTGGAATTGGCAAAGGGATATTTGGAAGCCCATAGAGGGCTATGGTGAAAAAGGAAATATCTTCCGTTCAAAACTGGAAAGAAGCTTTCTGAGAAACTGCTCTGTGTTCTGTTAATTCATCTCACAGAGTTACATCTTTAACTTCAAGAAGCCTTTCGCTAAGGCTGTTCTTGTGGAATTGGCAAAGGGATATTTGGAAGCCCATAGAGGGCTATGGAGAAAAAGGAAATATCTTCCGTTCAAAACTGGAAAGAAGCTTTCTGAGAAACTGTTCTATGTTCTGTTAATTCATCTCACAGAGTTACATCTTTCCCTTCAAGAAGCCTTTCGCTAAGGCTGTTCTTGTGGAATTGGCATAGGGATATTTGGAAGCCCATAGAGGGCTATGGTGAAAAAGGAAATATCTTCCGTTCAAAACTGGAAAGATGCTTTCTGAGAAATTGCTCTGTGTTCTGTTAATTCATCTCACAGAGTTACATCTTTCCCTTCAAGAAGCCTTTCGCTAAGCCTGTTCTTGTGGAATTAGCAAAGGGATATTTGGAAGCCCATAGATTGCTATGGTGAAAAAGGAAATATCTTCCGTTCAAAACTGGAAAGATGCATTCTGAGAAACTGCTCTGTGTTCTTTTAATTCATCTCACAGAATTACATCTTTCCCTTCAAGAAGCCTTTCGCTAAGGCTCTTCTTGTGGAATTGGCAAAGGGATATTTGGAAGCCCATGGAGGGCTATGGTGAAAAAGGAAATATCTTCCGTTCAAAAGTGGAAAGAAGCTTTCGGAGAAACTGCTCTGTGTTCTGTTAATTCATCTAGCAGAGTTACATCTCTTCCTTCAAGAAGCCTTTCGCTAAGGCTGTTCTTGTGGAATTGGCAAAGGGATATTTGGAAGCCCATAGATTGCTATGGTGAAAAAGGAAATATCTTCCGTTCAAAACTGGAAAGAAGCTTTCTGAGAAACTGCTCTGTGTTATGTTAATTCATCTCACAGAGTTACATCTTTACCTTCAAGAAGCCTTTCGCTAAGGCTGTTCTTGTGGAATTGGCAAAGGGATATTTGGAAGCCCATAGAGGGCTATGGTGAAAAAGGAAATATCTTCCGTTCAAAACTGGAAAGAAGCTTTCTGAGAAACTGTTCTATGTTCTGTTAATTCGTCTCACAGAGTTACATCTTTCCCTTCAAGAAGTCTTTCGCTAGGCTGTTCTTGTGGAATTGGCAAAGGGATATTTGGAAGCCCATAGAGGGCTATGGTGAAAAAGGAAATATCTTCCGTTCAAAACTGGAAAGAAGCTGTCTGAGAAACTGCTCTGTGTTCTGTTAATTCATCTCACCGAGTTACATCTTTCCCTTCAAGAAGCCTTTCGCTTAGGCTGTTCTTGTGGAATTGGTAAAGGGATATTTGGAAGCCCATAGAGGGCTATGTTGAAAAAGGAAATATCTTCCGTTCAAAACTGGAAAGAAGCTTTCTGAGAAACTGCTCTGTGTTCTGTTAATTCATCTCACAGAGTTATATCTTTCCCTTCAAGAAGCCTTCCGCTAAGGCTGTTCTTGTGGAATTGGTAAAGGGATATTTGGAAGCCCATAGAGGGCTATGGTGAAAAAGGAAATATCTTCCGTTCAAAACTGGAAAGAAGCTTTCTGAGAAACTGCTCTGTGTTCTGTTAATTCATCTCACAGAGTTACATCTTTCCCTTCAAGAAGCCTTTCGCTAAGGCTGTTCTTGTGGAACTGGCAAAGGGATATTTGGAAGCCCATAGAGGGCTATGGTGAAAAAGGAAATATCTTCCGTTCAAAACTGGAAAGAAGCTTTCTGAGAAACTGCTCTGTGTTCTGTAAATTCATCTCACAGAGTTACATCTTTAACTTCAAGAAGCCTTTCGCTTAGGCTGTTCTTGTGGAATTGGCAAAGGGATATTTGGAAGCCCATAGAGGGCTATGGTGAAAAAGGAAATATCTTCCGTTCAAAACTGGAAAGAAGCTTTCTGAGAAACTGCTCTGTGTTCTGTTAATTCATCTCACAGAGTTACATCTTTCCCTTCAAGAAGCCTTTCTCTAAGGCTGTTCTTGTGGAATTGGCAAAGGGATATTTGGAAGCCCATAGAGGGCTATGGTGAAAAAGGAAATATCTTCCGTTCAAAACTGGAAAGAAGCTTTCTGAGAAACTGTTCTATGTTCTGTTAATTCATCTCACAGAGTTACATCTTTCCCTTCAAGAAGCCTTTCGCTAAGGCTGTTCTTGTGGAATTGGCAAAGGGATATTTGGAAGCCCATAGAGGGCTATGGTGAAAAAGGAAATATCTTCCGTTCAAAACTGGAAAGAAGCTTTCTGAGAAACTGCTCTGTGTTCTGTTAATTCATCTCACAGAGTTACATCTTTCCCTTAAAGAAGACTTTCGCTAAGGCTGTTCTTGTGGAATTGGCAAAGGGATATTTGGAAGCCCATAGAGGGCTATGGTGAAAAAGGAAATATCTTCCGTTCAAAACTGGAAAGAAGCTTTCTGAGAAACTGCTCTGTGTTCTGTTAATTCATCTCACAGAGTTACATCTTTCCCTTCAAGAAGCCTTTCTCTAAGGCTGTTCTTGTGGAATTGGCAAAGGGATATTTGGAAGCCCATAGAGGGCTATGGTGAAAAAGGAAATATCTTCCGTTCAAAACTGGAAAGAAGCTTTCTGAGAAACTGCTCTGTGTTCTGTTAATTCATCTCACAGAGTTACATCTTTCCCTTCAAGAAGCCTTTCGCTAAGGTTGTTCTTGTGGAATTCGCAAAGGGATATTTGGAAGCCCTTAGAGGGCTATGGTGAAAAAGGAAATATCTTCCGTTCAAAACTGGAAAGAAGCTTTCTGAGAAACTGCTCTGTGTTCTGTTAATTCATCTCACCGAGTTACATCTTTCCCTTCAAGACGCCTTTCGCTAAGGCTGTTCTTGTGGAATTGGCAAAGGGATATTTGGAAGCCCATAGAGGGCTATGGTGAAAAAGGAAATATCTTCCGTTCAAAACTGGAAAGAAGCATTCTGAGAAACTGCTCTGTGTTCTGTTAATTCATCTCACAGAGTTACATCTTTCCCTTCAAGAAGCCTTTCGCTAAGGCTGTTCTTGTGGAATTGGCAAAGGGATATTTGGAAGCCCATAGGGGGCTATGGTGAAAAAGGAAATATCATCCGTTCAAAACTGGAAAGAAGCTTTCTGAGAAACTGCTCTGTGTTCTTTTAATTCGTCTCACAGAATTACATCTTTCCCTTCAAGAAGCCTTTCGCTAAGGCTCTTCTTGTGGAATTGGCAAAGGGATATTTGGAAGCCCATGGAGGGCTATGGTGAAAAAGGAAATATCTTCCGTTCAAAACTGGAAAGAAGCTTTCTGAGAAACTGTTCTATGTTCTGTTAATTCATCTCACAGAGTTACATCTTTCCCTTCAAGAAGCCTTTCGCTAAGGCTGTTCTTGTGGAATTGGCAAAGGGATATTTGGAAGCCCATAGAGGGCTATGGTGAAAAAGGAAATATCTTCCGTTCAAAACTGGAAAGAAGCTTTCTGAGAAACTGCTCTGTGTTCTGTTAATTCATCTCACAGAGTTACATCTTTCCCTTAAAGAAGACTTTCGCTAAGGCTGTTCTTGTGGAATTGGCAAAGGGATATTTGGAAGCCCATAGAGGGCTATGGTGAAAAAGGAAATATCTTCCGTTCAAAACTGGAAAGAAGCTTTCTGAGAAACTGCTCTGTGTTCTGTTAATTCATCTCACAGAGTTACATCTTTCCCTTCAAGAAGCCTTTCTCTAAGGCTGTTCTTGTGGAATTGGCAAAGGGATATTTGGAAGCCCATAGAGGGCTATGGTGAAAAAGGAAATATCTTCCGTTCAAAACTGGAAAGAAGCTTTCTGAGAAACTGCTCTATGTTCTGTTAATTCATCTCACAGAGTTACATATTTCCCTTCAAGAAGCCTTTCGCTAAGGCTGTTTTTGTGGAATTGGCAAAGGGATATTTGGAAGCCCATAGAGGGCTATGGTGAAAAAGGAAATATCCTCCGTTCAAAACTGGAAAGAAGCTTTCTGAGAAACTGCTCTGTGTTCTGTTAATTCATCTCACAGAGTTACATCTTTCCCTTCAAGAAGCCTTTCGCTAAGGCTGCTCTTGTGGAATTGGCAAAGGGATATTTGGAAGCCCATGGAGGGCTATGGTGAAAAAGGAAATATCTTCCGTTCAAAACTGGAAAGAAGCTTTCTGAGAAACTGTTCTATGTTCTGTTAATTCATCTCACAGAGTTACATCTTTCCCTTCAAGAAGCCTTTCGCTAAGGCTGTTCTTGTGGAATTGGCAAAGGGATATTTGGAAGCCCATAGAGGGCTATGGTGAAAAAGGAAATATCTTCCGTTCAAAACTGGAAAGAAGCTTTCTGAGAAACTGCTCTGTGTTCTGTTAATTCATCTCACAGAGTTACATCTTTAACTTCAAGAAGCCTTTCGCTAAGGCTGTTCTTGTGGAATTGGCAAAGGGATATTTGGAAGCCCATAGAGGGCTATGGTGAAAAAGGAAATATCTTCCGTTCAAAACTGGAAAGAAGCTTTCTGAGAAACTGCTCTGTGTTCTGTTAATTCATCTCACAGAGTTACACCTTTAACTTCAAGAAGCCTTTCTCTAAGGCTGTTCTTGTGGAATTGGCAAAGGGATATTTGGAAGCCCATAGAGGGCTATGTTGAAAAAGGAAATATCTTCCGTTCAAAACTGGAAAGAAGCTTTCTGAGAAACTGCTCTGTGTTCTGTTAATTCATCTCACAGAGTTACATCTTTCCCTTCAAGAAGCCTTTCGCTAAGGCTGTTCTTGTGGAATTGGCAAAGGGATATTTGGAAGCCCATAGAGGGCTATGGTGAAAAAGGAAATATCTTCCGTTCAAAACTGGAAACAAACTTTCTGAGAAACTGCTCTGTGTTCTGTTAATTCATCTCACAGAGTTACATCTTTCCCTTCAAGAAGCCTTTCGCTAAGCCTGTTCTTGTGGAATTGGCAAAGGGATATTTGGAAGCCCATAGAGGGCTATGGTGAAAAAGGAAATATCTTCCGTTCAAAACTGGAAAGAAGCTTTCTGAGAAACTGCTCTGTGTTCTGTTAATTCATCTCACAGAGTTACATCTTTCCCTTCAAGAAGCCTTTCGCTTAGGCTGTTCTTGTGGAATTGGCAAAGGGATATTTGGAAGCCCATAGAGGGCTATGGTGAAAAAGGAAATATCTTCCGTTCAAAACTGGAAAGAAGCTTTCTGAGAAACTGCTCTGTGTTCTGTTAATTCATCTCACAGAGTTACATCTTTCCCTTCAAGAAGCCTTTCGCTAAGGCTGTTCTTGTGGAATTGGCAAAGGGATATTTGGAAGCCCATAGAGGGCTATGGTGAAAAAGGAAATATCTTCCGTTCAAAACTGGAAAGAAGCTTTCTGAGAAACTGCTCTGTGTTCTGTTAATTCATCTCACAGAGTTACATCTTTAACTTCAAGAAGCCTTTCGCTAAGGCTGTTCTTGTGGAATTGGCAAAGGGATATTTGGAAGCCCATAGAGGGCTATGGTGAAAAAGGATATATCTTCCATTCAAAACTGGAAAGAAGCTTTCTGAGAAACTACTCTGTGTTCTGTTAATTCATCTCAAAGAGTTACATCTTTCCCTTCAAGAAGTCTTTCGCTAAGGCTGTTCTTGTGGAATTGGCAAAGGGATATTTGGAAGCCCATATAGGGCTATGGTGAAAAAGGAAATATCTTCCGTTCAAAACTGGAAAGAAGCTTTCTGAGAAACTGCTCTGTGTTCTGTTAATTCATCTCACACAGTTACATCTTTCCCTTCAAGAAGCCTTTCGCTAAGGCTGTTCTTGTGGAATTGGCAAAGGGATATTTGGAAGCCCATAGAGGGCTATGGTGAAAAAGGAAATATCTTCCGTTCAAAACTGGAAAGAAGCTTTCTGAGAAACTGCTCTGTGTTCTGTTAATTCATCTCACAGAGTTACATCTTTAACTTCAAGAAGCCTTTCGCTAAGGCTGTTCTTGTGGAATTGGCAAAGGGATATTTGGAAGCCCATAGAGGGCTATGGAGAAAAAGGAAATATCTTCCGTTCAAAACTGGAAAGAAGCTTTCTGAGAAACTGTTCTATGTTCTGTTAATTCATCTCACAGAGTTACATCTTTCCCTTCAAGAAGCCTTTCGCTAAGGCTGTTCTTGTGGAATTGGCAAAGGGATATTTGGAAGCCCATAGAGGGCTATGGTGAAAAAGGAAATATCTTCCGTTCAAAACTGGAAAGATGCTTTCTGAGAAATTGCTCTGTGTTCTGTTAATTCATCTCACAGAGTTACATCTTTCCCTTCAAGAAGCCTTTCGCTAAGCCTGTTCTTGTGGAATTAGCAAAGGGATATTTGGAAGCCCATAGATTGCTATGGTGAAAAAGGAAATATCTTCCGGTCAAAACTGGAAAGATGCATTCTGAGAAACTGCTCTGTGTTCTTTTAATTCATCTCACAGAATTACATCTTTCCCTTCAAGAAGCCTTTCGCTAAGGCTCTTCTTGTGGAATTGGCAAAGGGATATTTGGAAGCCCATGGAGGGCTATGGTGAAAAAGGAAATATCTTCCGTTCAAAAGTGGAAAGAAGCTTTCGGAGAAACTGCTCTTTGTTCTGTTAATTCATCTAGCAGAGTTACATCTCTTCCTTCAAGAAGCCTTTCGCTAAGGCTGTTCTTGTGGAATTGGCAAAGGGATATTTGGAATCCCATAGATTGCTATGGTGAAAAAGGAAATATCTTCCGTTCAAAACTGGAAAGAAGCTTTCTGAGAAACTGCTCTGTGTTATGTTAATTCATCTCACAGAGTTACATCTTTACCTTCAAGAAGCCTTTCGCTAAGGCTGTTCTTGTGGAATTGGCAAAGGGATATTTGGAAGCCCATAGAGGGCTATGGTGAAAAAGGAAATATCTTCCGTTCAAAACTGGAAAGAAGCTTTCTGAGAAACTGTTCTATGTTCTGTTAATTCGTCTCACAGAGTTACATCTTTCCCTTCAAGAAGTCTTTCGCTAGGCTGTTCTTGTGGAATTGGCAAAGGGATATTTGGAAGCCCATAGAGGGCTATGGTGAAAAAGGAAATATCTTCCGTTCAAAACTGGAAAGAAGCTGTCTGAGAAACTGCTCTGTGTTCTGTTAATTCATCTCACCGAGTTACATCTTTCCCTTCAAGAAGCCTTTCGCTTAGGCTGTTCTTGTGGAATTGGTAAAGGGATATTTGGAAGCCCATAGAGGGCTATGTTGAAAAAGGAAATATCTTCCGTTCAAAACTGGAAACAAACTTTCTGAGAAACTGCTCTGTGTTCTGTTAATTCATCTCACAGAGTTACATCTTTCCCTTCAAGAAGCCTTTCGCTAAGCCTGTTCTTGTGGAATTGGCAAAGGGATATTTGGAAGCCCATAGAGGGCTATGGTGAAAAAGGAAATATCTTCCGTTCAAAACTGGAAAGAAGCTTTCTGAGAAACTGCTCTATGTTCTGTTAATGCATCTCACAGAGTTACATCTTTAACTTCAAGAAGCCTTTCGCTAAGGCTGTTCTTGTGGAATTGGCAAAGGGATATTTGGAAGCCCATAGAGGGCTATGGTGAAAAAGGAAATATCTTCCGTTCAGAACTGGAAAGAAGCTTTCTGAGAAACTGCTCTGTGTTCTGTTAATTCATCTCACAGAGTTACATCTTTCCCTTCAGGAAGCCTTTCGCTAAGCCTGTTCTTGTGGAATTGGCAAAGGGATATTTGGAAGCCCTTAGAGGGCTATGGTGAAAAAGGAAATATCTTCCGTTCAAAACTGGAAAGAAGCTTTCTGAGAAACTGCTCTGTGTTCTGTTAATTCATCTCACAGAGTTACATCTTTCCCTTCAAGAAGCCTTTCGCTAAGGTTGTTCTTGTGGAATTGGCAAAGGGATATTTGGAAGCCCATAGAGGGCTATGGTGAAAAAGGAAATATCTTCCGTTCAAAACTGGAAAGAAGCTTTCTGAGAAACTGTTCTATGTTCTATTAATTCATCTCACAGAGTTACATCTTTCTCTTCAAGAAGCCTTTCGCTAAGGCTGTTCTTGTGGAATTGGCAAAGGGATATTTGGAAGCCCATAGAGGGCTATGGTGAAAAAGGAAATATCTTCCGTTCAAAAATGGAAAGAAGCTTTCTGAGAAACTGCTCTGTGTTCTGTTAATTCATCTCACAGAGTTACATCTTTCCCTTCAAGAAACCTTTCGCTAAGCCTGTTCTTGTGGAATTGGCAAAGGGATATTTGGAAGCCCATAGAGGGCTATGGTGAAAAAGTAAATATCTTCCGTTCAAAACTGGAAAGAAGCTTTCTGAGAAACTGCTCTGTGTTCTGTTAATTCATCTCAACGAGTTACATCTTTCCCTTTAAGAAGCCTTTCGCTTAGGCTGTTCTTGTGGAATTGGCAAAGGGATATTTGGAAGCCCATAGAGGGCTATGTTGAAAAAGGAAATATCTTCCGTTCAAAACTGGAAAGAAGCTTTCTGAGAACCTGCTCTGTGTTCTGTTAATTCATCTCACAGAGTTACATCTTTCCCTTCAAGAAGCCTTTCGCTAAGCCTGTTCTTGTGGAATTGGCAAAGGGATATTTGGAAGCCCATAGAGGGCTATGTTGAAAAAGGAAATATCTTCCGTTCAAAACTGGAAAGAAGCTTTCTGAGAAACTGCTCTGTGTTCTGTTAATTCATCTCACAGAGTTACATCTTTCCCTTCAAGAAGCCTTTCGCTAAGGCTGTTCTTGTGGAATTGGCAAAGGGATATTTGGAAGCCCATAGAGGGCTATGGTGAAAAAGGAAATATCTTCCGTTCAAAACTGGAAAGAAGCTTTCTGAGAAACTGCTCTGTGTTCTGTTAATTCATCTCACAGAGTTACATCTTTCCCTTCAAGAAGCCTTTCGCTAAGGCTGTTCTTGTGGAATTGGCAAAGGGATATTTGGAAGCCCATAGAGGGCTATGGTGAAAAAGGAAATATCTTCCGTTCAAAACTGGAAAGAAGCTTTCTGAGAAACTGCTCTGTGTTCTGTTAATTCATCTCACAGAGTTACATCTTTCCCTTCAAGAAGCCTTTCGCTAAGGCTGTTCTTGTGGAATTGGCAAAGGGATATTTGGAAGCCCATAGAGGGCTATGGTGAAAAAGGAAATATCTTCCGTTCAAAACTGGAAAGACGCTTTCTGAGAAACTGTTCTATGTTCTGTTAATTCATCTCACAGAGTTACATCTTTCCCTTCAAGAAGCCTTTCGCTAAGCCTGTTCTTGTGGAATTAGCAAAGGGATATTTGGAAGCCCATAGATTGCTATGGTGAAAAAGGAAATATCTTCCGTTCAAAACTGGAAAGATACATTCTGAGAAACTGCTCTGTGTTCTTTTAATTCATCTCACAGAATTACATCTTTCCCTTCAAGAAGCCTTTCGCTAAGGCTCTTCTTGTGGAATTGGCAAAGGGATATTTGGAAGCCCATGGAGGGCTATGGTGAAAAAGGAAATATCTTCCGTTCAAAAGTGGAAAGAAGCTTTCGGAGAAACTGCTCTGTGTTCTGTTAATTCATCTAGCAGAGTTACATCTCTTCCTTCAAGAAGCCTTTCGCTAAGGCTGTTCTTGTGGAATTGGCAAAGGGATATTTGGAAGCCCATAGATTGCTATGGTGAAAAAGGAAGTATCTTCCGTTCAAAACTGGAAAGAAGCTTTCTGAGAAACTGCTCTGTGTTATGTTAATTCATCTCACAGAGTTACATCTTTACCTTCAAGAAGCCTTTCGCTAAGGCTGTTCTTGTGGAATTGGCAAAGGGATATTTGGAAGCCCATAGAGGGCTATGGTGAAAAAGGAAATATCTTCCGTTCAAAACTGGAAAGAAGCTTTCTGAGAAACTGTTCTATGTTCTGTTAATTCGTCTCACAGAGTTACATCTTTCCCTTCAAGAAGTCTTTCGCTAGGCTGTTCTTGTGGAATTGGCAAAGGGATATTTGGAAGCCAATAGAGGGCTATGGTGAAAAAGGAAATATCTTCCGTTCAAAACTGGAAAGAAGCTGTCTGAGAAACTGCTCTGTGTTCTGTTAATTCATCTCACCGAGTTACATCTTTCCCTTCAAGAAGCCTTTCGCTTAGGCTGTTCTTGTGGAATTGGTAAAGGGATATTTGGAAGCCCATAGAGGGCTATGTTGAAAAAGGAAATATCTTCCGTTCAAAACTGGAAACAAACTTTCTGAGAAACTGCTCTGTGTTCTGTTAATTCATCTCACAGAGTTACATCTTTCCCTTCAAGAAGCCTTTCGCTAAGCCTGTTCTTGTGGAATTGGCAAAGGGATATTTGGAAGCCCATAGAGGGCTATGGTGAAAAAGGAAATATCTTCCGTTCAAAACTGGAAAGAAGCTTTCTGAGAAACTGCTCTATGTTCTGTTAATGCATCTCACAGAGTTACATCTTTAACTTCAAGAAGCCTTTCGCTAAGGCTGTTCTTGTGGAATTGGCAAAGGGATATTTGGAAGCCCATAGAGGGCTATGGTGAAAAAGGAAATATCTTCCGTTCAGAACTGGAAAGAAGCTTTCTGAGAAACTGCTCTGTGTTCTGTTAATTCATCTCACAGAGTTACATCTTTCCCTTCAAGAAGCCTTTCGCTAAGGTTGTTCTTGTGGAATTGGCAAAGGGATATTTGGAAGCCCATAGAGGGCTATGGTGAAAAAGGAAATATCTTCCGTTCAAAACTGGAAAGAAGCTTTCTGAGAAACTGTTCTATGTTCTATTAATTCATCTCACAGAGTTACATCTTTCTCTTCAAGAAGCCTTTCGCTAAGGCTGTTCTTGTGGAATTGGCAAAGGGATATTTGGAAGCCCATAGAGGGCTATGGTGAAAAAGGAAATATCTTCCGTTCAAAAATGGAAAGAAGCTTTCTGAGAAACTGCTCTGTGTTCTGTTAATTCATCTCACAGAGTTACATCTTTCCCTTCAAGAAGCCTTTCGCTAAGCCTGTTCTTGTGGAATTGGCAAAGGGATATTTGGAAGCCCATAGAGGGCTATGGTGAAAAAGGAAATATCTTCCGTTCAAAACTGGAAAGAAGCTTTCTGAGAAACTGCTCTGTGTTCTGTTAATTCATCTCAACGAGTTACATCTTTCCCTTTAAGAAGCCTTTCGCTTAGGCTGTTCTTGTGGAATTGGCAAAGGGATATTTGGAAGCCCATAGAGGGCTATGTTGAAAAAGGAAATATCTTCCGTTCAAAACTGGAAAGAAGCTTTCTGAGAAACTGCTCTGTGTTCTGTTAATTCATCTCACAGAGTTACATCTTTCCCTTCAAGAAGCCTTTCGCTAAGCCTGTTCTTGTGGAATTGGCAAAGCGATATTTGGAAGCCCATAGAGGGCTATGGTGAAAAAGGAAATATCTTCCGTTCAAAACTGGAAAGAAGCTTTCTGAGAAACTGCTCTGTGTTCTGTTAATTCATCTCACAGAGTTACATCTTTCCCTTCAAGAAGCCTTTCGCTAAGGCTGTTCTTGTGGAATTGGCAAAGGGATATTTGGAAGCCCATAGAGGGCTATGGTGAAAAAGGAAATATCTTCCGTTCAAAACTGGAAAGAAGCTTTCTGAGAAACTGCTCTGTGTTCTGTTAATTCATCTCACAGAGTTACATCTTTGCCTTCAAGAAGCCTTTCGCTAAGGCTGTTCTTGTGGAATTGGCAAAGGGATATTTGGAAGCCCATAGAGGGCTATGGTGAAAAAGGAAATATCTTCCGTTCAGAACTGGAAAGAAGCTTTCTGAGAAACTGCTCTGTGTTCTGTTAATTCATCTCACAGAGTTACATCTTTCCCTTCAGGAAGCCTTTCGCTAAGCCTGTTCTTGTGGAATTGGCAAAGGGATATTTGGAAGCCCTTAGAGGGCTATGGTGAAAAAGGAAATATCTTCCGTTCAAAACTGGAAAGAAGCTTTCTGAGAAACTGCTCTGTGTTCTGTTAATTCATCTCACAGAGTTACATCTTTCCCTTCAAGAAGCCTTTCGCTAAGGTTGTTCTTGTGGAATTGGCAAAGGGATATTTGGAAGCCCATAGAGGGCTATGGTGAAAAAGGAAATATCTTCCGTTCAAAACTGGAAAGAAGCTTTCTGAGAAACTGTTCTATGTTCTATTAATTCATCTCACAGAGTTACATCTTTCTCTTCAAGAAGCCTTTCGCTAAGGCTGTTCTTGTGGAATTGGCAAAGGGATATTTGGAAGCCCATAGAGGGCTATGGTGAAAAAGGAAATATCTTCCGTTCAAAAATGGAAAGAAGCTTTCTGAGAAACTGCTCTGTGTTCTGTTAATTCATCTCACAGAGTTACATCTTTCCCTTCAAGAAACCTTTCGCTAAGCCTGTTCTTGTGGAATTGGCAAAGGGATATTTGGAAGCCCATAGAGGGCTATGGTGAAAAAGTAAATATCTTCCGTTCAAAACTGGAAAGAAGCTTTCTGAGAAACTGCTCTGTGTTCTGTTAATTCATCTCAACGAGTTACATCTTTCCCTTTAAGAAGCCTTTCGCTTAGGCTGTTCTTGTGGAATTGGCAAAGGGATATTTGGAAGCCCATAGAGGGCTATGTTGAAAAAGGAAATATCTTCCGTTCAAAACTGGAAAGAAGCTTTCTGAGAACCTGCTCTGTGTTCTGTTAATTCATCTCACAGAGTTACATCTTTCCCTTCAAGAAGCCTTTCGCTAAGCCTGTTCTTGTGGAATTGGCAAAGGGATATTTGGAAGCCCATAGAGGGCTATGTTGAAAAAGGAAATATCTTCCGTTCAAAACTGGAAAGAAGCTTTCTGAGAAACTGCTCTGTGTTCTGTTAATTCATCTCACAGAGTTACATCTTTCCCTTCAAGAAGCCTTTCGCTAAGGCTGTTCTTGTGGAATTGGCAAAGGGATATTTGGAAGCCCATAGAGGGCTATGGTGAAAAAGGAAATATCTTCCGTTCAAAACTGGAAAGAAGCTTTCTGAGAAACTGCTCTGTGTTCTGTTAATTCATCTCACAGAGTTACATCTTTCCCTTCAAGAAGCCTTTCGCTAAGGCTGTTCTTGTGGAATTGGCAAAGGGATATTTGGAAGCCCATAGAGGGCTATGGTGAAAAAGGAAATATCTTCCGTTCAAAACTGGAAAGAAGCTTTCTGAGAAACTGCTCTGTGTTCTGTTAATTCATCTCACAGAGTTACATCTTTCCCTTCAAGAAGCCTTTCGCTAAGGCTGTTCTTGTGGAATTGGCAAAGGGATATTTGGAAGCCCATAGAGGGCTATGGTGAAAAAGGAAATATCTTCCGTTCAAAACTGGAAAGACGCTTTCTGAGAAACTGTTCTATGTTCTGTTAATTCATCTCACAGAGTTACATCTTTCCCTTCAAGAAGCCTTTCGCTAAGCCTGTTCTTGTGGAATTAGCAAAGGGATATTTGGAAGCCCATAGATTGCTATGGTGAAAAAGGAAATATCTTCCGTTCAAAACTGGAAAGATACATTCTGAGAAACTGCTCTGTGTTCTTTTAATTCATCTCACAGAATTACATCTTTCCCTTCAAGAAGCCTTTCGCTAAGGCTCTTCTTGTGGAATTGGCAAAGGGATATTTGGAAGCCCATGGAGGGCTATGGTGAAAAAGGAAATATCTTCCGTTCAAAAGTGGAAAGAAGCTTTCGGAGAAACTGCTCTGTGTTCTGTTAATTCATCTAGCAGAGTTACATCTCTTCCTTCAAGAAGCCTTTCGCTAAGGCTGTTCTTGTGGAATTGGCAAAGGGATATTTGGAAGCCCATAGATTGCTATGGTGAAAAAGGAAGTATCTTCCGTTCAAAACTGGAAAGAAGCTTTCTGAGAAACTGCTCTGTGTTATGTTAATTCATCTCACAGAGTTACATCTTTACCTTCAAGAAGCCTTTCGCTAAGGCTGTTCTTGTGGAATTGGCAAAGGGATATTTGGAAGCCCATAGAGGGCTATGGTGAAAAAGGAAATATCTTCCGTTCAAAACTGGAAAGAAGCTTTCTGAGAAACTGTTCTATGTTCTGTTAATTCGTCTCACAGAGTTACATCTTTCCCTTCAAGAAGTCTTTCGCTAGGCTGTTCTTGTGGAATTGGCAAAGGGATATTTGGAAGCCAATAGAGGGCTATGGTGAAAAAGGAAATATCTTCCGTTCAAAACTGGAAAGAAGCTGTCTGAGAAACTGCTCTGTGTTCTGTTAATTCATCTCACCGAGTTACATCTTTCCCTTCAAGAAGCCTTTCGCTTAGGCTGTTCTTGTGGAATTGGTAAAGGGATATTTGGAAGCCCATAGAGGGCTATGTTGAAAAAGGAAATATCTTCCGTTCAAAACTGGAAACAAACTTTCTGAGAAACTGCTCTGTGTTCTGTTAATTCATCTCACAGAGTTACATCTTTCCCTTCAAGAAGCCTTTCGCTAAGCCTGTTCTTGTGGAATTGGCAAAGGGATATTTGGAAGCCCATAGAGGGCTATGGTGAAAAAGGAAATATCTTCCGTTCAAAACTGGAAAGAAGCTTTCTGAGAAACTGCTCTATGTTCTGTTAATGCATCTCACAGAGTTACATCTTTAACTTCAAGAAGCCTTTCGCTAAGGCTGTTCTTGTGGAATTGGCAAAGGGATATTTGGAAGCCCATAGAGGGCTATGGTGAAAAAGGAAATATCTTCCGTTCAGAACTGGAAAGAAGCTTTCTGAGAAACTGCTCTGTGTTCTGTTAATTCATCTCACAGAGTTACATCTTTCCCTTCAAGAAGCCTTTCGCTAAGGTTGTTCTTGTGGAATTGGCAAAGGGATATTTGGAAGCCCATAGAGGGCTATGGTGAAAAAGGAAATATCTTCCGTTCAAAACTGGAAAGAAGCTTTCTGAGAAACTGTTCTATGTTCTATTAATTCATCTCACAGAGTTACATCTTTCTCTTCAAGAAGCCTTTCGCTAAGGCTGTTCTTGTGGAATTGGCAAAGGGATATTTGGAAGCCCATAGAGGGCTATGGTGAAAAAGGAAATATCTTCCGTTCAAAAATGGAAAGAAGCTTTCTGAGAAACTGCTCTGTGTTCTGTTAATTCATCTCACAGAGTTACATCTTTCCCTTCAAGAAGCCTTTCGCTAAGCCTGTTCTTGTGGAATTGGCAAAGGGATATTTGGAAGCCCATAGAGGGCTATGGTGAAAAAGGAAATATCTTCCGTTCAAAACTGGAAAGAAGCTTTCTGAGAAACTGCTCTGTGTTCTGTTAATTCATCTCAACGAGTTACATCTTTCCCTTTAAGAAGCCTTTCGCTTAGGCTGTTCTTGTGGAATTGGCAAAGGGATATTTGGAAGCCCATAGAGGGCTATGTTGAAAAAGGAAATATCTTCCGTTCAAAACTGGAAAGAAGCTTTCTGAGAAACTGCTCTGTGTTCTGTTAATTCATCTCACAGAGTTACATCTTTCCCTTCAAGAAGCCTTTCGCTAAGCCTGTTCTTGTGGAATTGGCAAAGCGATATTTGGAAGCCCATAGAGGGCTATGGTGAAAAAGGAAATATCTTCCGTTCAAAACTGGAAAGAAGCTTTCTGAGAAACTGCTCTGTGTTCTGTTAATTCATCTCACAGAGTTACATCTTTCCCTTCAAGAAGCCTTTCGCTAAGGCTGTTCTTGTGGAATTGGCAAAGGGATATTTGGAAGCCCATAGAGGGCTATGGTGAAAAAGGAAATATCTTCCGTTCAAAACTGGAAAGAAGCTTTCTGAGAAACTGCTCTGTGTTCTGTTAATTCATCTCACAGAGTTACATCTTTGCCTTCAAGAAGCCTTTCGCTAAGGCTGTTCTTGTGGAATTGGCAAAGGGATATTTGGAAGCCCATAGAGGGCTATGGTGAAAAAGGAAATATCTTCCGTTCAAAACTGGAAAGAAGCTTTCTGAGAAACTGCTCTGTGTTCTGTTAATTCATCTCACAGAGTTACATCTTTCCCTTCAAGAAGCCTTTCGCTAAGGCTGTTCTTGTGGAATTGGCAAAGGGATATTTGGAAGCCCATAGAGGGCTATGGTGAAAAAGGAAATATCTTCCGTTCAAAACTGGAAAGACGCTTTCTGAGAAACTGTTCTATGTTCTGTTAATTCATCTCACAGAGTTACATCTTTCCCTTCAAGAAGCCTTTCGCTAAGGCTGTTCTTGGGGAATTGGCAAAGGGATATTTGGAAGCCCATAGAGGGCTATGGTGAAAAAGGAAATATCTTCCGTTCAAAACTGGAAAGAAGCTTTCTGAGAAACTGCTCTGTGTTCTGTTAATTCATCTCACAGAGTTACATCTTTAACTTCAAGAAGCCTTTCGCTAAGGCTGTTCTTGTGGAATTGGCAAAGGGATATTTGGAAGCCCATAGAGGGCTATGGTGAAAAAGGAAATATCTTCCGTTCAAAACTGGAAAGAAGCTTTCTGAGAAACTGCTCTGTGTTCTGTTAATTCATCTCACAGAGTTACATCTTTCCCTTCAAGAAGCCTTTCGCTAAGGCTGTTCTTGTGGAATTGGCAAAGGGATATTTGGAAGCCCATAGAGGGCTATGGTGAAAAAGGAAATATCTTCCGTTCAAAACTGGAAAGAAGCTTTCTGAGAAACTGCTCTGTGTTCTGTTAATTCATCTCACAGAGTTATATCTTTCCCTTCAAGAAGCCTTCCGCTAAGGCTGTTGTTGTGGAATTGGCAAAGGGATATTTGGAAGCCCATAGAGGGCTATGTTGAAAAAGGAAATATCTTCCGTTCAAAACTGGAAAGAAGCTTTCTGAGAAACTGCTCTGTGTTCTGTTATTTCATCTCACAGAGTTACATCTTTCCCTTCAAGAAGCCTTTCGCTAAGGCTGTTCTTGTGGAATTGGCAAAGGGATATTTGGAAGCCCATAGAGGGCTATGGTGAAAAAGGAAATATCTTCCGTTCAAAACTGGAAAGAAGCTTTCTGAGAAACTGCTCTGTGTTCTGTTAATTCATCTCACAGAGTTACATCTTTCCCTTCAAGAAGCCTTTCGCTTAGGCTGTTCTTGTGGAATTGGCAAAGGGATATTTGGAAGCCCATAGAGGGCTATGGTGAAAAAGGAAATATCTTCCGTTCAAAACTGGAAAGATGCATTCTGAGAAACTGCTCTGTGTTCTTTTAATTCATCTCACAGACTTACATCTTTCCCTTCAAGAAGCCTTTCGCTAAGGCTCTTCTTGTGGAATTGGCAAAGGGATATTTGGAAGCCCATGGAGGGCTATGGTGAAAAAGGAAATATCTTCCGTTCAAAAGTGGAAAGAAGCTTTCGGAGAAACTGCTCTGTGTTCTGTTAATTCATCTAGCAGAGTTACATCTCTTCCTTCAAGAAGCCTTTCGCTAAGGCTGTTCTTGTGGAATTGGCAAAGGGATATTTGGAAGCCCATAGATTGCTATGGTGAAAAAGGAAATATCTTCCGTTCAAAACTGGAAAGAAGCTTTCTGAGAAACTGCTCTGTGTTCTGTTAATTCATCTCACAGAGTTACATCTTTACCTTCAAGAAGCCTTTTGCTAAGGCTGTTCTTGTGGAATTGGCAAAGGGATATTTGGAAGCCCATAGAGGGCTATGTTGAAAAAGGAAATATCTTCTGTTCAAAACTGGAAAGAAGCTTTCTGAGAAACTGCTCTGTGTTCTGTTAATTCATCTCACAGAGTTACATCTTTCCCTTCAGGAAGCCTTTCGCTAAGGCTGTTCTTGTGGAATTGGCAAAGGGATATTTGGAAGCCCATAGAAGGCTATGGTGAAAATTGAAATATCTTCCGTTCAAAACTAGAAAGAAGCTTTCTGAGAAACTGCTCTGTGTTCTGTTAATTCATCTCACAGAGTTACATCTTTCCCTTCAGGAAGCCTTTCGCTAAGGCTGGTCTTGTGGAATAGGCAAAGGGATATTTGGAAGCCCATAGAGGGCTATGGTGAAAAAGGAAATATCTTCCGTTCAAAACTGGAAAGAAGCTTTCTGAGAAACTGCTCTGTGTTCTGTTAATTCATCTCACAGAGTTACATCTTTCCCTTCAAGAAGCCTTTCGCTAAGGTTGTTCTTGTGGAATTGGCAAAGGGATATTTGGAAGCCCTTAGAGGGCTATGGTGAAAAAGGAAATATCTTCCGTTCAAAACTGGAAAGAAGCTTTCTGAGAAACTGCTCTGTGTTCTGTTAATTCATCTCACCGAGTTACATCTTTCCCTTCAAGACGCCTTTCGCTAAGGCTGTTCTTGTGGAATTGGCAAAGGGATATTTGGAAGCCCATAGAGGGCTATGGTGAAAAAGGAAATATCTTCCGTTCAAAACTGGAAAGAAGCATTCTGAGAAACTGCTCTGTGTTCTGTTAATTCATCTCACAGAGTTACATCTTTCCCTTCAAGAAGCCTTTCGCTAAGGCTGTTCTTGTGGAATTGGCAAAGGGATATTTGGAAGCCCATAGGGGGCTATGGTGAAAAAGGAAATATCATCCGTTCAAAACTGGAAAGAAGCTTTCTGAGAAACTGCTCTGTGTTCTTTTAATTCATCTCACAGAATTACATCTTTCCCTTCAAGAAGCCTTTCGCTAAGGCTCTTCTTGTGGAATTGGCAAAGGGATATTTGGAAGCCCTTGGAGGGCTATGGTGAAAAAGGAAATATCTTCCGTTCAAAACTGGAAAGAAGCTTTCTGAGAAACTGTTCTATGTTCTGTTAATTCATCTCACAGAGTTACATCTTTCCCTTCAAGAAGCCTTTCGCTAAGGCTGTTCTTGTGGAATTGGCAAAGGGATATTTGGAAGCCCATAGAGGGCTATGGTGAAAAAGGAAATATCTTCCGTTCAAAACTGGAAACAAACTTTCTGAGAAACTGCTCTGTGTTCTGTTAATTCATCTCACAGAGTTACATCTTTCCCTTCAAGAAGCCTTTCGCTAAGCCTGTTCTTGTGGAATTGGTAAAGGGATATTTGGAAGCCCATAGAGGGCTATGGTGAAAAAGGAAATATCTTCCGTTCAAAACTGGAAAGAAGCTTTCTGAGAAACTGCTCTGTGTTCTGTTAATGCATCTCACAGAGTTACATCTTTAACTTCAAGAAGCCTTTCGCTAAGGCTGTTCTTGTGGAATTGGCAAAGGGATATTTGGAAGCCCATAGAGGGCTATGGTGAAAAAGGAAATATCTTCCGTTCAAAACTGGAAAGAAGCTTTCTGAGAAACTGCTCTGTGTTCTCTTATTTCATCTCACAGAGTTACATCTTTCCCTTCAAGAAGCCTTTCGCTAAGGCTGTTCTTGCGGAATTGGCAAAGGGATATTTGGAAGCCCATAGAGGGCTATGGCGAAAAAGGAAATATCTTCCGTTCAAAACTGGAAAGAAGCTTTCTGAGAAACTGTTCTATATTCTGTTAATTCGTCTCACAGAGTTACATCTTTCCCTTCAAGAAGTCTTTCGCTACGCTGTTCTTGTGGAATTGGCAAAGGGATATTTGGAAGCCCATAGAGGGCTATGGTGAAAAAGGAAATATCTTCCGTTCAAAACTGGAAAGAAGCTTTCTGAGAAACTGCTCTGTGTTCTGTTAATTCATCTCACAGAGTTACATCTTTGCCTTCAAGAAGCCTTTCGCTAAGGCTGTTCTTGTGGAATTGGCAAAGGGATATTTGGAAGCCCATAGAGGGCTATGGTGAAAAAGGAAATATCTTCCGTTCAAAACTGGAAAGAAGCTTTCTGAGAAACTGCTCTGTGTTCTGTTAATTCATCTCACAGAGTTACATCTTTGCCTTCAAGAAGCCTTTCGCTAAGGCTGTTCTTGTGGAATTGGCAAAGGGATATTTGGAAGCCCATAGAGGGCTATGGTGAAAAAGGAAATATCTTCCGTTCAAAACTGGAAAGAAGCTTTCTGAGAAACTGCTCTGTGTTCTGTTAATTCATCTCACAGAGTTACATCTTTCCCTTCAAGAAGCCTTTCGCTAAGGCTGTTCTTGTGGAATTGGCAAAGGGATATTTGGAAGCCCATAGATTGCTATGGTGAAAAAGGAAATATCTTCCGTTCAAAACTGGAAAGAAGCTTTCTGAGAAACTGCTCTGTGTTCTGTTAATTCATCTCACAGAGTTACATCTTTACCTTCAAGAAGCCTTTCGCTAAGGCTGTTCTTGTGGAATTGGCAAAGGGATATTTGGAAGCCCATAGAGGGCTATGTTGAAAAAGGAAATATCTTCCGTTCAAAACTGGAAAGAAGCTTTCTGAGAAACTGCTCTGTGTTCTGTTAATTCATCTCACAGAGTTACATCTTTCCCTTCAAGAAGCCTTTCGCTAAGGCTGTTATTGTGGAATTGGCAAAGGGATATTTGGAAGCCCATAGAAGGCTATGGTGAAAAGGGAAATATCTTCCGTTCAAAACTGGAAAGAAGCTTTCTGAGAAACTGCTCTGTGTTCTGTTAATTCATCTCACAGAGTTACATCTTTCCCTTCAGGAAGCCTTTCGCTAAGGCTGTTCTTGTGGAATTGGCAAAGGGATATTTGGAAGCCCATAGAGGGCTATGGTGAAAAAGGAAATATCTTCCGTTCAAAACTGGAAAGAAGCTTTCTGAGAAACTGCTCTGTGTTCTGTTAATTCATCTCACAGAGTTACATCTTTCCCTTCAAGAAGCCTTTCGCTAAGGTTGTTCTTGTGGAATTGGCAAAGGGATATTTGGAAGCCCTTAGAGGGCTATGGTGAAAAAGGAAATATCTTCCGTTCAAAACTGGAAAGAAGCTTTCTGAGAAACCGCTCTGTGTTCTGTTAATTTTTCTCACCGAGTTACATCTTTCCCTTCAAGACGCCTTTCGCTAAGGCTGTTCTTGTGGAATTGGCAAAGGGATATTTGGAAGCCCATAGAGGGCTATGGTGAAAAAGGAAATATCTTCCGTTCAAAACTGGAAAGAAGCTTTCTGAGAAACTGCTCTGTGTTCTGTTAATTCATCTCACAGAGTTACATCTTTCCCTTCAAGAAGCCTTTCGCTAAGGCTGTTCTTGTGGAATTGGCAAAGGGATATTTGGGAGCCCATAGGGGGCTATGGTGAAAAAGGAAATATCATCCGTTCAAAACTGGAAAGAAGCTTTCTGAGAAACTGCTCTGTGTTCTTTTAATTCATCTCACAGAATTACATCTTTCCCTTCAAGAAGCCTTTCGCTAAGGCTCTTCTTGTGGAATTGGCAAAGGGATATTTGGAAGCCCATAGAGGGCTATGGTGAAAAAGGAAATATCTTCCGTTCAAAACTGGAAAGAAGCTTTCTGAGAAACTGTTCTATGTTCTGTTAATTCATCTCACAGAGTTACATCTTTCCCTTCAAGAAGTCTTTCGCTAAGGCTGTTCTTGTGGAATTGGCAAAGGGATATTTGGAAGCCCATAGAGGGCTATGGTGAAAAAGGAAATATCTTCCGTTCAAAACTGGAAAGAAGCTTTCTGAGAAACTGCTCTGTGTTCTGTTAATTCATCTCACAGAGTTACATCTTTCCCTTAAAGAAGACTTTCGCTAAGGCTGTTCTTGTGGAATTGGCAAAGGGATATTTGGAAGCCCATAGAGGGCTATGGTGAAAAAGGAAATATCTTCCGTTCAAAACTGGAAAGAAGCTTTCTGAGAAACTGCTCTGTGTTCTGTTAATTCATCTCACAGAGTTACATCTTTAACTTCAAGAAGTCTTTCGCTTAGGCTGTTCTTGTGGAATTGGCAAAGGGATATTGGGAAGCCCATAGAGGGCTATGGTGAAAAAGGAAATATCTTCCGTTCAAAACTGGAAAGAAGCTTTCTGAGAAACTGCTCTGTGTTCTGTTAATGCATCTCACAGAGTTACATCTTGAACTTCAAGAAGCCTTTCGCTAAGGCTGTTCTTGTGGAATTGGCAAAGGGATATTTGGAAGCCCATAGAGGGCTATGGTGAAAAAGGAAATATCTTCCGTTCAAAACTGGAAAGAAGCTTTCTGAGAAACTGCTCTGTGTTCTCTTAATTCATCGCACAGAGTTACATCTTTCCCTTCAAGAAGCCTTTCGCTAAGGCTGTTCTTGTGGAATTGGCAAAGGGATATTTGGAAGCCCATAGAGGGCTATGGCGAAAAAGGAAATATCTTCCGTTCAAAACTGGAAAGAAGCTTTCTGAGAAACTGTTCTATGTTCTGTTAATTCGTCTCACAGAGTTACATCTTTCCCTTCAAGAAGTCTTTCGCTAGGCTGTTCTTGTGGAATTGGCAAAGGGATATTTGGAAGCCCATAGAGGGCTATGGTGAAAAAGGAAATATGTTCTGTTCAAAACTGGAAAGAAGCTTTCTGAGAAACTGCTCTGTGTTCTGTTAATTCATCTCACCGAGTTACATCTTTCCCTTCAAGAAGCCTTTCGCTTAGGCTGTTCTTGTGGAATTGGCAAAGGGATATTTGGAAGCCCATAGAGGGCTCTGTTGAAAAAGGAAATATCTTCCGTTCAAAACTGGAAACAAACTTTCTGAGAAACTGCTCTGTGTTCTGTTAATTCATCTCACAGAGTTACATCTTTCCCTTCAAGAAGCCTTTCGCTAAGCCTGTTCTTGTGGAATTGGCAAAGGGATATTTGGAAGCCCATAGAGGGCTATGGTGAAAAAGGAAATATCTTCCGTTCAAAACTGGAAAGAAGCTTTCTGAGAAACTGCTCTGTGTTCTGTTAATTCATCTCACAGAGTTACATCTTTCCCTTCAAGAAGCCTTTCGCTAAGCCTGTTCTTGTGGAATTGGCAAAGGGATATTTGGAAGCCCATAGAGGGCTATGGTGAAAAAGGAAATATCTTCCGTTCAAAACTGGAAAGAAGCTTTCTGAGAAACTGCTCTGTGTTCTGTTAATTCATCTCACAAAGTTACATCTTTCCCTTCAAGAAGCCTTTCGCTAAGGCTGTTCTTGTGGAATTGGCAAAGGGATATTTGGAAGCCCATAGAGGGCTATGGTGAAAAAGGAAATATCTTCCGTTCAAAACTGGAAAGAAGCTTTCTGAGAAACTGCTCTGTGTTCTGTTAATTCATCTCACAGAGTTACATCTTTGACTTCAAGAAGCCTTTCGCTAAGGCTGTTCTTGTGGAATTGGCAAAGGGATATTTGGAAGCCCATAGAGGGCTATGGTGAAAAAGGAAATATCTTCCGTTCAAAACTGGAAAGAAGCTTTCTGAGAAACTGCTCTGTGTTCTGTTAATTCATCTCACAGAGTTACATCTTTCCCTTCAAGAAGCCTTTCGCTAAGGCTGTTCTTGTGGAATTGGCAAAGGGATATTTGGAAGCCCATAGAGGGCTATGGTGAAAAAGGATATATCTTCCATTCAAAACTGGAAAGAAGCTTTCTGAGAAACTGCTCTGTGTTCTGTTAATTCATCTCAAAGAGTTACATCTTTCCCTTCAAGAAGTCTTTCGCTAAGGCTGTTCTTGTGGAATTGGCAAAGGGATATTTGGAAGCCCATAGAGGGCTATGGTGAAAAAGGAAATATCTTCCGTTCAAAACTGGAAAGAAGCTTTCTGAGAAACCGCTCTGTGTTCTGTTAATTCATCTCACAGAGTTACATCTTTCCCTTCAAGAAGCCTTTCGCTAAGGCTGTTCTTGTGGAATTGGCAAAGGGATATTTGGAAGCCCATAGAGGGCTATGGTGAAAAAGGAAATATCTTCCGTTCAAAACTGGAAAGAAGCTTTCTGAGAAACTGCTCTGTGTTCTGTTAATTCATCTCACAGAGTTACATCTTTACCTTCAAGAAGCCTTTCGCTAAGGCTCTTCTTGTGGAATTGGCAAAGGGATATTTGGAAGCCCATGGAGGGCTATGGTGAAAAAGGATATATCTTCCGTTCAAAAGTGGAAAGAAGCTTTCTGAGAAACTGCTCTGTGTTCTGTTAATTCATCTAGCAGAGTTACATCTCTTCCTTCAAGAAGCCTTTCGCTAAGGCTGTTCTTGTGGAATTGGCAAAGGGATATTTGGAAGCCCATATAGGGCTATGGTGAAAAAGGAAATATCTTCCGTTCAAAACTGGAAAGAAGCTTTCTGAGAAACTGCTCTGTGTTCTGTTAACTCATCTCACAGAGTTACATCTTTCCCTTAAAGAAGCCTTTCGCTAAGGCTGTTCTTGTGGAATTGGCAAAGGGATATTTGGAAGCCCATAGAGGGCTATGGTGAAAAAGGAAATATCTTCCGTTCAAAACTGGAAAGAAGCTTTCTGAGAAACTGCTCTGTGTTCTTTTAATTCATCTCACAGAATTACATCTTTCCCTTCAAGAAGCCTTTCGCTAAGGCTCTTCTTGTGGAATTGGCAAAGGGATATTTGGAAGGCCATAGAGGGCTATGGTGAAAAAGGAAATATCTTCCGTTCAAAACTGGAAAGAACCGTTCTGAGAAACTGCTCTGTGTTCTGTTAATTCATCTCACAGAGTTACATCTTTAACTTCAAGAAGCCGTTCTCTAAGGCTGTTGTTGTGGAATTGGCAAAGGGATATTTGGAAGCCCATAGAGGGCTATGTTGAAAAAGGAAATATCTTCCGTTCAAAACTGGAAAGAAGCTTTCTGAGAAACTGCTCTGTGTTCTGTTAATTCAACTCACAGAGTTACATCTTTAACTTCAAGAAGCCTTTCGCTAAGGCTGTTCTTGTGGAATTGGCAAAGGGATATTTGGAAGCCCATAGAGGGCTATGGTGAAAAAGGAAATATCTTCCGTTCAAAACTGGAGAGAAGCTTTCTGAGAAACTGATCTGTGTTCTGTTAATTCATCTCACAGAGTTACATCTTTACCTTCAAGAAGCCTTTCGCTAAGGCTCTTCTTGTGGAATTGGCAAAAGGATATTTGGAAGCCCATACAGGGCTATGGTGAAAAAGGAAATATCTTCCGTTCAAAACTGGAAAGAAGCTTTCTGAGAAACTGCTCCGTGTTCTGTTAATTCATCTCACAGAGTTACATCTTTCCCTTCAAGAAGCCTTTCGCTAAGGCTGTTCTTGTGGAATTGGCAAAGGGATATTTGGAAGCCCATAGAGGGCTATGGTGAAAAAGGAAATATCTTCCGTACAAAACTGGAAAGAAGCTTTCTGAGAAACTGCTCTGTGTTCTGTTAATTCATCTCACAGAGTTACATCTTTCCCTTCAAGAAGCCTTTCGCTAAGCCTGTTCTTGTGGAATTGGCAAAGGGATATTTGGAAGCCCATAGAGGGCCATGGTGAAAAAGGAAATATCTTCCGTTGAAAACTGGAAAGAAGATTTCTGAGAAACTGCTCTGTGTTCTTTTAATTCATCTCACACAATTACATCTTTCCCTTCAAGAAGCCTTTCGCTAAGGCTCTTCTTGTGGAATTGGCAAAGGGATATTTGGAAGCCCATGGAGGGCTATGGTGAAAAGGGAAATATCTTCCGTTCAAAACTGGAAAGAAGCTTTCTGAGAAACTGCTCTGTGTTCTGTTAATTCATCTAGCAGAGTTACATCTCTTCCTTCAAGAAGCCTTTCGCTAAGGCTGTTCTTGTGGAATTGGCAAAGGGATATTTGGAAGCCCTTAGAGGGCTATGGTGAAAAAGGAAATATCTTCCGTTCAAAACTGGAAAGAAGCTTTCTGAGAAACTGCTCTGTGTTCTGTTAATTCATCTCACAGAGTTACATCTTTCCCTTCAGGAAGCCTTTCGCTAAGGCTGTTCTTGTGGAATTGGCAAAGGGATATTTGGAAGCCCATAGAGGGCTATGTTGAAAAAGGAAATATCTTCCGTTCAAAACTGGAAAGAAGCTTTCTGAGAAACTGCTCTGTGTTCTGTTAATTCATCTCACAGAGTTACATCTTTCCCTTCAAGAAGCCTTTCGCTAAGGTTGTTCTTGTGGAATTGGCAAAGGGATATTTGGAAGCCCATAGAGGGCTATGGTGAAAAAGGAAATATCTTCCGTTCAAAACTGGAAAGAAGCTTTCTCAGAAACTGTTCTATGTTCTGTTAATTCATCCCACAGAGTTACATCTTTCTCTTCAAGAAGCCTTTCGCTAAGGCTGTTCTTGTGGAATTGGCAAAGGGATATTTGGAAGCCCATAGAGGGCTATGGTGAAAAAGGAAATATCTTCCGTTCAAAAATGGAAAGAAGCTTTCTGAGAAACTGCTCTGTGTTCTGTTAATTCATCTCACAGAGTTACATCTTTCCCTTCAAGAAGCCTTTCGCTAATGCTGTTCTTGTGGAATTGGCAAAGGGATATTTGGAAGCCCATAGAGGGCTATGGTGAAAAAGGAAATATCTTCCGTTCAAAACTGGAAAGAAGCTTTCTGAGAAACTGCTCTGTGTTCTGTTAATTCATCTCACAGAGTTACATCTTTCCCTTCAAGAAGCCTTTCGCTAAGGCTGTTCTTGTGGAATTGGCAAAGGGATATTTGGAAGCCCATAGAGGGCTATGGTGAAAAAGGAAATATCTTCCGTTCAAAACTGGAAAGAAGCTTTCTGAGAAACTGCTGTGTGTTCTGTTAATTCATCTCACAGAGTTATATCTTTCCCTTCAAGAAGCCTTCCGCTAAGGCTGTTCTTGTGGAATTGGCAAAGGGATATTTGGAAGCCCATAGAGGGCTATGGTGAAAAAGGAAATATCTTCCGTTCAAAACTGGAAAGAAGCTTTCTGAGAAACTGCTCTGTGTTCTGTTAATTCATCTCACAGAGTTACATCTTTGCCTTCAAGAAGCCTTTCGCTAAGGCTGTTCTTGTGGAATTGGCAAAGGGATATTTGGAAGCCCATAGAGGGCCATGGTGAAAAAGGAAATATCTTCCGTTCAAAACTGGAAAGATGCTTTCTGAGAAATTGCTCTGTGTTCTGTTAATTCATCTCACAGAGTTACATCTTTCCCTTCAAGAAGCCTTTCGCTAAGGCTGTTCTTGTGGAATTGGCAAAGGGATATTTGGAAGCCCATAGAGGGCTATGGTGAAAAAGGAAATATCTTCCGTTCAAAACTGGAAAGAAGCTTTCTGAGAAACTGCTCTGTGTTCTGTTAATTCATCTCACAGAGTTACATCTTTAACTTCAAGAAGCCTTTCGCTAAGGGTGTTCTTGTGGAATTGGCAAAGGGATATTTGGAAGCCCATAGAGGGCTATGGTGAAAAAGGAAATATCTTCCGTTCAAAACTGGAAAGAAGCTTTCTGAGAAACTGATCTGTGTTCTGTTAATTCATCTCACAGAATTACATCTTTCCCTTCAAGAAGCCTTTCGCTAAGGCTCTTCTTGTGGAATTGGCAAAGGGATATTTGGAAGGCCATAGAGGGCTATGGTGAAAAAGGAAATATCTTCCGTTCAAAACTGGAAAGAACCGTTCTGAGAAACTGCTCTGTGTTCTGTTAATTCATCTCACAGAGTTACATCTTTAACCTCAAGAAGCCGTTCTCTAAGGCTGTTGTTGTGGAATTATCAAAGGGATATTTGGAAGCCCATAGAGGGCTATGTTGAAAAAGGAAATATCTTCCGTTCAAAACTGGAAAGAAGCTTTCTGAGAAACTGCTCTGTGTTCTGTTAATTCAACTCACAGAGTTACATCTTTAACTTCAAGAAGCCTTTCGCTAAGGCTGTTCTTGTGGAATTGGCAAAGGGATATTTGGAAGCCCATAGAGGGCTATGGTGAAAAAGGAAATATCTTCCGTTCAAAACTGGAGAGAAGCTTTCTGAGAAACTGATCTGTGTTCTGTTAATTCATCTCACAGAGTTACATCTTTACCTTCAAGAAGCCTTTCGCTAAGGCTCTTCTTGTGGAATTGGCAAAAGGATATTTGGAAGCCCATACAGGGCTATGGTGAAAAAGGAAATATCTTCCGTTCAAAACTGGAAAGAAGCTTTCTGAGAAACTGCTCCGTGTTCTGTTAATTCATCTCACAGAGTTACATCTTTCCCTTCAAGAAGCCTTTCGCTAAGGCTGTTCTTGTGGAATTGGCAAAGGGATATTTGGAAGCCCATAGAGGGCTATGGTGAAAAAGGAAATATCTTCCGTACAAAACTGGAAAGAAGCTTTCTGAGAAACTGCTCTGTGTTCTGTTAATTCATCTCACAGAGTTACATCTTTCCCTTCAAGAAGCCTTTCGCTAAGCCTGTTCTTGTGGAATTGGCAAAGGGATATTTGGAAGCCCATAGAGGGCCATGGTGAAAAAGGAAATATCTTCCGTTGAAAACTGGAAAGAAGATTTCTGAGAAACTGCTCTGTGTTCTTTTAATTCATCTCACACAATTACATCTTTCCCTTCAAGAAGCCTTTCGCTAAGGCTCTTCTTGTGGAATTGGCAAAGGGATATTTGGAAGCCCATGGAGGGCTATGGTGAAAAGGGAAATATCTTCCGTTCAAAACTGGAAAGAAGCTTTCTGAGAAACTGCTCTGTGTTCTGTTAATTCATCTAGCAGAGTTACATCTCTTCCTTCAAGAAGCCTTTCGCTAAGGCTGTTCTTGTGGAATTGGCAAAGGGATATTTGGAAGCCCTTAGAGGGCTATGGTGAAAAAGGAAATATCTTCCGTTCAAAACTGGAAAGAAGCTTTCTGAGAAACTGCTCTGTGTTCTGTTAATTCATCTCACAGAGTTACATCTTTCCCTTCAGGAAGCCTTTCGCTAAGGCTGTTCTTGTGGAATTGGCAAAGGGATATTTGGAAGCCCATAGAGGGCTATGTTGAAAAAGGAAATATCTTCCGTTCAAAACTGGAAAGAAGCTTTCTGAGAAACTGCTCTGTGTTCTGTTAATTCATCTCACAGAGTTACATCTTTCCCTTCAAGAAGCCTTTCGCTAAGGTTGTTCTTGTGGAATTGGCAAAGGGATATTTGGAAGCCCATAGAGGGCTATGGTGAAAAAGGAAATATCTTCCGTTCAAAACTGGAAAGAAGCTTTCTCAGAAACTGTTCTATGTTCTGTTAATTCATCCCACAGAGTTACATCTTTCTCTTCAAGAAGCCTTTCGCTAAGGCTGTTCTTGTGGAATTGGCAAAGGGATATTTGGAAGCCCATAGAGGGCTATGGTGAAAAAGGAAATATCTTCCGTTCAAAAATGGAAAGAAGCTTTCTGAGAAACTGCTCTGTGTTCTGTTAATTCATCTCACAGAGTTACATCTTTCCCTTCAAGAAGCCTTTCGCTAAGCCTGTTCTTGTGGAATTGGCAAAGGGATATTTGGAAGCCCATAGAGGGCTATGGTGAAAAAGGAAATATCTTCCGTTCAAAACTGGAAAGAAGCTTTCTGAGAAACTGCTCTGTGTTCTGTTAATTCATCTCACAGAGTTACATCTTTCCCTTCAAGAAGCCTTTCGCTAAGGCTGTTCTTGTGGAATTGGCAAAGGGATATTTGGAAGCCCATAGAGGGCTATGGTGAAAAAGGAAATATCTTCCGTTCAAAACTGGAAAGAAGCTTTCTGAGAAACTGCTGTGTGTTCTGTTAATTCATCTCACAGAGTTATATCTTTCCCTTCAAGAAGCCTTCCGCTAAGGCTGTTCTTGTGGAATTGGCAAAGGGATATTTGGAAGCCCATAGAGGGCTATGGTGAAAAAGGAAATATCTTCCGTTCAAAACTGGAAAGAAGCTTTCTGAGAAACTGCTCTGTGTTCTGTTAATTCATCTCACAGAGTTACATCTTTGCCTTCAAGAAGCCTTTCGCTAAGGCTGTTCTTGTGGAATTGGCAAAGGGATATTTGGAAGCCCATAGAGGGCCATGGTGAAAAAGGAAATATCTTCCGTTCAAAACTGGAAAGATGCTTTCTGAGAAATTGCTCTGTGTTCTGTTAATTCATCTCACAGAGTTACATCTTTCCCTTCAAGAAGCCTTTCGCTAAGGCTGTTCTTGTGGAATTGGCAAAGGGATATTTGGAAGCCCATAGAGGGCTATGGTGAAAAAGGAAATATCTTCCGTTCAAAACTGGAAAGAAGCTTTCTGAGAAACTGCTCTGTGTTCTGTTAATTCATCTCACAGAGTTACATCTTTAACTTCAAGAAGCCTTTCGCTAAGGCTGTTCTTGTGGAATTGGCAAAGGGATATTTGGAAGCCCATAGAGGGCTATGGTGAAAAAGGAAATATCTTCCGTTCAAAACTGGAAAGAAGCTTTCTGAGAAACTGCTCTGTGTTCTGTTAATTCATCTCACAGAGTTACATCTTTCCCTTCAAGAAGCCTTTCGCTAAGGCTGTTCTTGTGGAATTGGAAAAGGGATATTTGGAAGCCCATAGAGGGCTACGGTGAAAAAGGAAATATCTTCCGTTCAAAAGTGGAAAGAAGCTTTCTGAGAAACTGCTGTGTGTTCTGTTAATTCATCTCACAAAGTTATATCTTTCCCTTCAAGAAGCCTTCCGCTAAGGCTGTTGTTGTGGAATTGGCAAAGGGATATTTGGAAGCCCATAGAGGGCTATGGTGAAAAAGGAAATATCTTCCGTTCAAAACTGGAAAGAAGCTTTCTGAGAAACTGCTCTGTGTTCTGTTAATTCATCTCACAGAGTTACATCTTTCCCTTCAAGAAGCCTTTCGCTAAGGCTGTTCTTGTGGAATTGGCAAAGGAATATTTGGAAGCCCATAGAGGGCTATGGTGAAAAAGGAAATATCTTCCGTTCAAAACTGGAAAGACGCTTTCTGAGAAACTGTTCTATGTTCTGTTAATTCATCTCACAGAGTTACATCTTTCCCTTCAAGAAGCCTTTCGCTAAGGCTGTTCTTGTGGAATTGGCAAAGGGATATTTGGAAGCCCATAGAGGGCTATGGTGAAAAAGGAAATATCTTCCGTTCAAAACTGGAAAGAAGCTTTCTGAGAAACTGCTCTGTGTTCTGTTAATTCATCTCACAGAGTTACATCTTTAACTTCAAGAAGCCTTTCGCTAAGGCTGTTCTTGTGGAATTGGCAAAGGGATATTTGGAAGCCCATAGAGGGCTATGGTGAAAAAGGAAATATCTTCCGTTCAAAACTGGAAAGAAGCTTTCTGAGAAACTACTCTGTGTTCTGTTAATTCATCTCACAGAGTTACATCTTTCCCTTCAAGAAGCCTTTCGCTAAGGCTGTTCTTGTGGAATTGGCAAAGGGATATTTGGAAGCCCATAGAGGGCTATGGTGAAAAAGGAAATATCTTCCGTTCAAAACTGGAAAGAAGCTTTCTGAGAAACTGCTCTGTGTTCTGTTAATTCATCTCACAAAGTTATATCTTTCCCTTCAAGAAGCCTTCCGCTAAGGCTGTTCTTGTGGAATTGGCAAAGGGATATTTGGAAGCCCATAGAGGGCTATGATGAAAAAGGAAATATCTTCCGTTCAAAACTGGAAAGAAGCTTTCTGAGAAACTGCTCTGTGTTCTGTTAATTCATCTCACAGAGTTACATCTTTCCCTTCAAGAAGCCTTTCGCTAAGGCTGTTCTTGTGGAATTGGCAAAGGGATATTTGGAAGCCCATAGAGGGCTATGGTTAAAAAGGAAATATCTTCCGTTCAAAACTGGAAAGAAGCTTTCTGAGAAACTGCTCTGTGTTCTGTTAATTCATCTCACAGAGTTACATCTTTAACTTCAAGAAGCCTTTCGTTAAGGCTGTTCTTGTGGAATTGGCAAAGGGATATTTGGAAGCCCATAGAGGGCTATGGAGAAAAAGGAAATATCTTCCGTACAAAACTGGAAAGAAGCTTTCTGAGAAACTGTTCTATGTTCTGTTAATTCATCTCACAGAGTTACATCTTTCCCTTCAAGAAGCCTTTCGTTAATGCTGTTCTTGTGGAATTGGCAAAGGGATATTTGGAAGCCCATAGAGGGCTATGGTGAAAAAGGAAATATCTTCCGTTCAAAACTGGAAAGAAGCTTTCTGAGAAACTGCTCTGTGTTCTGTTAATTCATCTCACAGAGTTACATCTTTCCCTTCAAGAAGCCTTTCGCTAAGGCTGTTCTTGTGGAATTGGCAAAGGGATATTTGGAAGCCCATAGAGGGCTATGGCGAAAAAGGAAATATCTTCCGTTCAAAACTGGAAAGAAGCTTTCTGAGAACCTGTTCTATGTTCTGTTAATTCGTCTCACAGAGTTACATATTTCCCTTCAAGAAGTCTTTCGCTAGGCTGTTCTTGTGGAATTGGCAAAGGGATATTTGGAAGCCCATAGAGGGCTATGGTGAAAAAGGAAATATCTTCCGTTCAAAACTGGAAAGAAGCTTTCTGAGAAACTGCTCTGTGTTCTGTTAATTCATCTCACCGAGTTACATCTTTCCCTTCAAGAAGCCTTTCGCTTAGGCTGTTCTTGTGGAATTGGCAAAGGGATATTTGGAAGCCCATAGAGGGCTATGTTGAAAAAGGAAATATCTTCCGTTCAAAACTGGAAACAAACTTTCTGAGAAACTGCTCTGTGCTCTGTTAATTCATCTCACAGAGTTACATCTTTCCCTTCAAGAAGCCTTTCGCTAAGCCTGTTCTTGTGGAATTGGCAAAGGGATATTTGGAAGCCCATAGAGGGCTATGGTGAAAAAGGAAATATCTTCCGTTCAAAACTGGAAAGAAGCTTTCTGAGAAACTGCTCTATGTTCTGTTAATGCATCTCACAGAGTTACATCTTTAACTTCAAGAAGCCTTTCGCTAAGGCTGTTCTTGTGGAATTGGCAAAGGGATATTTGGAAGCCCTTAGAGGGCTATGGTGAAAAAGGAAATATCTTCCGTTCAAAACTGGAAAGAAGCTTTCTGAGAAACTGCTCTGTGTTCTCTTAATTCATCTCACAGAGTTACATCTTTCCCTTCAAGAAGCCTTTCGCTAATGCTGTTCTTGTGGAATTGGCAAAGGGATATTTGGAAGCCCATAGAGGGCTATGGTGAAAAAGGAAATATCTTCCGTTCAAAACTGGAAAGAAGCTTTCTGAGAAACTGCTCTGTGTTCTGTTAATTCATCTCACAGAGTTACATCTTTCCCTTCAAGAAGCCTTTCTCTAAGGCTGTTCTTGTGGAATTGGCAAAGGGATATTTGGAAGCCCATAGAGGGCTATGGTGAAAAAGGAAATATCTTCCGTTCAAAACTGGAAAGAAGCTTTCTGAGAAACTGCTCTATGTTCTGTTAATTCACCTCACAGAGTTACATATTTCCCTTCAAGAAGCCTTTCGCTAAGGCTGTTTTTGTGGAATTGGCAAAGAGATATTTGGAAGCCCATAGAGGGCTATGGTGAAAAAGGAAATATCCTCCGTTCAAAACTGGAAAGAAGCTTTCTGAGAAACTGCTCTGTGTTCTGTTAATTCATCTCACAGAGTTACATCTTTCCCTTCAAGAAGCCTTTCGCTAAGGCTGTTCTTGTGGAATTGGCAAAGGGATACTTGGAAGCCCATGGAGGGCTATGGTGAAAAAGGAAATATCTTCCGTTCAAAACTGGAAAGAAGCTTTCTGAGAAACTGTTCTATCTTCTGTTAATTCATCTCACAGAGTTACATCTTTCCCTTCAAGAATCCTTTCGCTAAGGCTGTTCTTGTGGAATTGGCAAAGGGATATTTGGAAGCCCATAGAGGGCTATGGTGAAAAAGGAAATATCTTCCGTTCAAAATTGGAAAGAAGCTTTCTGAGAAACTGCTCTGTGTTCTGTTAATTCATCTCACAGAGTTACATCTTTAACTTCAAGAAGCCTTTCGCTAAGGCTGTTCTTGTGGAATTGGCAAAGGGATATTTGGAAGCCCATAGAGGGCTATGGTGAAAAAGGAAATATCTTCCGTTCAAAACTGGAAAGAAGCTTTCTGAGAAACTGCTCTGTGTTCTGTTAATTCATCTCACAGAGTTACATCTTTAACTTCAAGAAGCCTTTCTCTAAGGCTGTTCTTGTGGAATTGGCAAAGGGATATTTTGAAGCCCATAGAGGGCTATGGTGAAAAAGGAAATATCTTCCGTTCAAAACTGGAAAGAAGCTTTCTGAGAAACTGCTCTGTGTTCTGTTAATTCATCTCACAGAGTTACATCTTTCCCTTCAAGAAGCCTTTCGCTAAGGCTGTTCTTGTGGAATTGGCAAAGGGATATTTGGAAGCCCATAGAGGGCTATGGTGAAAAAAGAAATATCTTCCGTTCAAAACTGGAAAGAAGCTTTCTGAGAAACTGCTCTGTGTTCTGTTAATTCATCTCACAGAGTTACATCTTTCCCTTCAAGAAGCCTTTCGCTAAGGCTGTTCTTGTGGAATTGGCAAAGGGATATTTGGAAGCCCATAGAGGGCTATGGTGAAAAAGGAAATATCTTCCGTTCAAAACTGGAAAGAAGCTTTCTGAGAAACTGCTCTGTGTTCTGTTAATTCATCTCACAGAGTTACATCTTTATCTTCAAGAAGCCTTTCGCTAAGGCTCTTCTTGTGGAATTGGCAAAGGGATATTTGGAAGCCCATGGAGGGCTATGGTGAAAAAGGAAATATCTTCCGTTCAAAAGTGGAAAGAAGCTTTCTGAGAAACTGCTCTGTGTTCTGTTAATTCATCTAGCAGAGTTACATCTCTTCCTTCAAGAATCCTTTCGCTAAGGCTGTTCTTGTGGAATTGGCAAAGGGATATTTGGAAGCCCATATAGGGCTATGGTGAAAAAGGAAATATCTTCCGTTCAAAACTGGAAAGAAGCTTTCTGAGAAACTGCTCTGTGTTCTGTTAACTCATCTCACAGAGTTACATCTTTCCCTTAAAGAAGCCTTTCGCTAAGGCTGTTCTTGTGGAATTGGCAAAGGGATATTTGGAAGCCCATAGAGGGCTATGGCGAAAAAGGAAATATCTTCCGTTCAAAACTGGAAAGAAGCTTTCTGATAAACTGTTCTATGTTCTGTTAATTCGTCTCACAGAGTTACATCTTTCCCTTCAAG
Source organism: Chlorocebus sabaeus (assembly GCF_047675955.1). NCBI lineage: Eukaryota > Metazoa > Chordata > Mammalia > Primates > Cercopithecidae > Chlorocebus > Chlorocebus sabaeus. The sequence goes on from NW_027327621.1 coordinate 187,547, forward strand.
AAGTCTTTCGCTAGGCTGTTCTTGTGGAATTGGGAAAGGGATATTTGGAAGCCCATAGAGGGCTATGGTGAAAAAGGAAATATCTTCCGTTCAAAACTGGAAAGAAGCTTTCTGAGAAACTGCTCTGTGTTCTGTTAATTCATCTCACCGAGTTACATCTTTCCCTTCAAGAAGCCTTTCGCTTAGGCTGTTCTTGTGGAATTGGCAAAGGGATATTTGGAAGCCCATAGAGGGCTATGTTGAAAAAGGAAATATCTTCCGTTCAAAACTGGAAACAAACTTTCTGAGAAACTGCTCTGTGTTCTGTTAATTCATCTAACAGAGTTACATCTTTCCCTTCAAGAAGCCTTTCGCTAAGCCTGTTCTTGTGGAAATGGCAAAGGGATATTTGGAAGCCCATAGAGGGCTATGGTGAAAAAGGAAATATCTTCCGTTCAAAACTGGAAAGAAGCTTTCTGAGAAACTGCTCTGTGTTCTGTTAATGCATCTCACAGAGTTACATCTTTAACTTCAAGAAGCCTTTCGCTAAGGCTGTTCTTGTGGAATTGGCAAAGGGATATTTGGAAGCCCATAGAGGGCTATGGTGAAAAAGGAAATATCTTCCGTTCAAAACTGGAAAGAAGCTTTCTGAGAAACTGCTCTGTGTTCTCTTAATTCATCTCACAGAGTTACATCTTTCCCTTCAAGAAGCCTTTCGCTAAGGCTGTTCTTGTGGAATTGGCAAAGGGATATTTGGAAGCCCATAGAGGGCTATGGTGAAAAAGGAAATATCTTCCGTTCAAAACTGGAAAGAAGCTTTCTGAGAAACTGCTCTGTGTTCTGTTAATTCATCTCACAGAGTTACATCTTTCCCTTCAAGAAGCCTTTCGCTAAGGCTGTTCTTGTGGAATTGGCAAAGGGATATTTGGAAGCCCATAGAGGGCTATGGTGAAAAAGGAAATAACTTCCATTCAAAACTGGAAAGAAGCTTTCTGAGAAACTGCTCTGTGTTCTCTTAATTCATCTCACAGAGTTACATCTTTCCCTTCAAGAAGCCTTTCGCTAAGGCTGTTCTTGTGGAAATGGCAAAGGGATATTTGGAAGCCCATAGAGGGCTATGGTGAAAAAGGAAATATCTTCCGTTCAAAACTGGAAAGAAGCTTTCTGAGAAACTGCTCTGTGTTCTGTTAATTCATCTCACAGAGTTACATCTTTAACTTCAAGAAGCCTTTCGCTAAGGCTGTTCTTGTGGAATTGGCAAAGGGATATTTGGAAGCCCCTAGAGGGCTACGGTGAAAAAGGAAATATCTTCCGTTCAAAACTGGAGAGAAGCTTTCTGAGAAACTGCTCTGTGTTCTGTTAATTCATCTCACAGAGTTACATCTTTACCTTCAAGAAGGCTTTCGCTAAGGCTCTTCTTGTGGAATTGGCAAAGGGATATTTGGAAGCCCTTAGAGGGCTATGGTGAAAAAGGATATATCTTCCGTTCAAAAGTGGAAAGAAGCTTTCTGAGAAACTGCTCTGTGTTCTGTTAATTCATCTAGCAGAGTTACATCTCTTCCTTCAAGAAGCCTTTCGCTAAGGCTGTTCTTGTGGAATTGGCAAAGGGATATTTGGAAGCCCATATAGGGCTATGGTGAAAAAGGAAATATCTTCCGTTCAAAACTGGAAAGAAGCTTTCTGAGAAACTGCTCTATGGTCTGTTAATTCATCTCACAGAGTTACATATTTCCCTTGAAGAAGCCTTTCGCTAAGGCTGTTTTTGTGGAATTGGCAAAGGGATATTTGGAAGCCCTTAGAGGGCTATGGTGAAAAAGGAAATATCTTCCGTTCAAAATTGGAAAGAAGCTTTCTGAGAAACTGCTCTGTGTTCTGTTAATTCATCTCACAGAGTTACATCTTTCCCTTCAAGAAGCCTTTCGCTAAGGCTGTTCTTGTGGAATTGGCAAAGGGATATTTGGAAGCCCATGGAGGGCTATGGTGAAAAAGGAAATATCTTCCGTTCAAAACTGGAAAGAAGCTTTCTGAGAAACTGTTCTATGTTCTGTAAATTCATCTCACAGAGTTACATCTTTCCCTTCAAGAAGCCTTTCTCTAAGGCTGTTCTTGTGGAATTGGCAAAGGGATATTTGGAAGCCCATAGAGGGCTATGGTGAAAAAGGAAATACCTTCCGTTCAAAACTGGAAAGAAGCTTTCTGAGAAACTGCTCTGTGTTCTGTTAATTCATCTCACAGAGTTACATCTTTCCCTTCAAGAAGCCTTTCGCTAAGGCTGTTCTTGTGGAATTGGCAAAGGGATATTTGGAAGCCCATAGAGGGCTATGGTGAAAAAGGAAATATCTTCCGTTCAAAACTGGAAAGAAGCTTTCTGAGAAACTGCTCTGTGTTCTGTTAATTCATCTCACAGAGTTACATCTTTAACTTCAAGAAGCCTTTCGATAAGGCTGTTCTTGTGGAATTGGCAAAGGGATATTTGGAAGCCCATAGAGGGCTATGGCGAAAAAGGAAATATCTTCCGTTCAAAACTGGAAAGAAGCTTTCTGAGAAACTGTTCTATGTTCTGTTAATTCGTCTCACAGAGTTACATCTTTCCCTTCAAGAAGTCTTTCGCTAGGCTGTTCTTGTGGAATTGTCAAAGGGATATTTGGAAGCCCATAGAGGGCTATGATGAAAAAGGAAATATCTTTCGTTCAAAACTGGAAAGAAGCTTTCTGAGAAACTGCTCTGTGTTCTGTTAATTCATCTCACAGAGTTACATCTTTAACTTCAAGAAGCCTTTCGCTAAGGCTGTTCTTGTGGAATTGGCAAAGGGATATTTGGAAGCCCATAGAGGGCTATGGTGAGAAAGGAAATATCTTCCGTTCAAAACTGGAAACAAACTTTCTGAGAAACTGCTCTGTGTTCTGTTAATTCATCTCACAGAGTTACATCTTTCCCTTCAAGAAGCCTTTCGCTAAGCCTGTTCTTGTGGAATTGGCAAAGGGATATTTGGAAGCCCATAGAGGGCTATGGTGAAAAAGGAAATATCTTCCGTTCAAAACTGGAAAGAATCTTTCTGAGAAACTGCTCTGTGTTCTGTTAATGCATCTCACAGAGTTACATCTTTAACTTCAAGAAGCCTTTCGCTAAGGCTGTTCTTGTGGAATTGGCAAAGGGATATTTGGAAGCCCATAGAGGCCTATGGTGAAAAAGGAAATATCTTCCGTTCAAAACTGGAAAGAAGCTTTCTGAGAAACTGCTCTGTGTTCTGTTAATTCATCTCACAGAGTTACATCTTTCCCTTAAAGAAGTCTTTCGCTCGGCTGTTCTTGTGGAATTGGCAAAGGGATATTTGGAAGCCCATAGAGGGCTAAGGTGAAAAAGGAAATATCTTCCGTTCAAAAGTGGAAAGAAGCTTTCTGAGAAACTGCTCTGTGTTCTGTTAATTCATCTCACCGAGTTACATCTTTCCCTTCAAGAAGCCTTTCGCTTAGGCTGTTCTTGTGGAATTGGCAAAGGGATATTTGGAAGCCCATAGAGGGCTATGTTGAAAAAGTAAATATCTTCCGTTCAAAACTGGAAACAAACTTTCTGAGAAACTGCTCTGTGTTCTGTTAATTCATCTAACAGAGTTACATCTTTCCCTTCAAGAAGCCTTTCGCTAAGCCTGTTCTTGTGGAATTGGCAAAGGGATATTTGGAAGCCCATAGAGGGCTATGGTGAAAAAGGAAATATCTTCCGTTCAAAACTGGAAAGAAGCTTTCTGAGAAACTGCTCTGTGTTCTGTTAATGCATCTCACAGAGTTACATCTTTAACTTCAAGAAGCCTTTCGCTAAGGTTGTTCTTGTGGAATTGGCAAAGGGATATTTGGAAACCCATAGAGGGCTATGGTGAAAAAGGAAATATCTTCCGTTCAAAACTGGAAAGAAGCTTTCTGAGAAACTGCTCTGTGTTCTCTTAATTCATCTCACAGAGTTACATCTTTCCCTTCAAGAAGCCTTTCGCTAAGGCTGTTCTTGTGGAATTGGCAAAGGGATATTTGGAAGCCCATAGAGGGCTATGGTGAAAAAGGAAATATCTTCCGTTCAAAACTGGAAAGAAGCTTTCTGAGAAACTGCTCTGTGTTCTGTTAATTCATCTCACAGAGTTACATCTTTCCCTTCAAGAAGCCTTTCTCTAAGGCTGTTCTTGTGGAATTGGCAAAGGGATATTTGGAAGCCCATAGAGGGCTATGGTGAAAAAGGAAATATCTTCCGTTCAAAACTGGAAAGAAGCTTTCTGAGAAACTGCTCTGTGTTCTGTTAATTCATCTCACAGAGTTACATCTTTCCCTTCAAGAAGCCTTTCGCTAAGGCTGTTCTTGTGGAATTGGCAAAGGGATATTTGGAAGCCCATAGAGGGCTATGGTGAAAAAGGAAATATCTTCCGTTCAAAACTGGAAAGAAGCTTTCTGAGAAACTGTTCTATGTTCTGTTAATTCATCTCACAGAGTTACATCTTTCCCTTCAAGAAGCCTTTCGCTAAGGCTGTTCTTGTGGAATTGGCAAAGGGATATTTGGAAGCCCATAGAGGGCTATGGTGAAAAAGGAAATATCTTCCGTTCAAAACTGGAAAGAAGCTTTCTGAGAAACTGCTCTGTGTTCTGTTAATTCATCTCACAGAGTTACATCTTTCCCTTCAAGAAGCCTTTCGCTAAGGCTGTTCTTGTGGAATTGGCAAAGGGATTTTGGAAGCCCTTAGAAGGCTATGGTGAAAAAGGAAATATCTTCCGTTCAAAACTGGAAAGAAGCTTTCTGAGAAACTGCTCTGTGTTCTGTTAATTCATCTCACAGAGTTACATCTTTAACTTCAAGAAGCCTTTCGCTAAGGCTGTTCTTGTGAAATTGGCAAAGGGATATTTGGAAGCCCATAGAGGGCTATGGTGAAAAAGGAAATATCTTCCGTTCAAAATTGGAAAGAAGCTTTCTGAGAAACTGCTCTGTGTTCTGTTAATTCATCTCACAGAGTTACATCTTTCCCTTCAAGAAGCCTTTCGCTAATGCTGTTCTTGTGGAATTGGAAAGGGATATTTGGAAGCCCATAGAGGGCTATGGTGAAAAAGGAAATATCTTCCGTTCAAAACTGGAAAGAAGCTTTCTGAGAAACTGCTCTGTGTTCTGTTAATTCATCTCACAGAGTTACATCTTTCCCTTCAAGAAGCCTTTCGCTAAGGCTGTTCTTGTGGAATTGGCAAAGGGATATTTGGAAGCCCATAGAGGGCTATGGTGAAAAAGGAAATATCTTCCGTTCAAAAGTGGAAAGAAGCTTTCTGAGAAACTGCTCTGTATTCTGTTAATTCATCTAGCAGAGTTACATCTCTTCCTTCAAGAAGCCTTTCGCTAAGGCTGTTCTTATGGAATTGGCAAAGGGATATTTGGAAGCCCATAGAGGGCTACGGTAAAAAAGGAAATATCTTCCGTTCAAAACTGGAAAGAAGCTTTCTGAGAAACTGCTCTGTGTTCTGTTAATTCATCTCACAGAGTTACATCTTTCCCTTCAAGAAGCCTTTGGCTAAGGCTGCTCTTGGGGAATTGGCAAAGGGATATTTGGAAGCCCATAGAGGGCTATGGTGAAAAAGGAAATATCTTCCGTTCAAAAATGGAAAGAAGCTTTCTGAGAAACTGCTCTGTGTTCTGTTAATTCATCTCACAGAGTTACATCTTTCCCTTCAAGAAGTCTTTCGCTAAGGCTGTTCTTGTGGAATTGGCAAAGGGATATTTGGAAGCCCATAGAGGGCTATGGTGAAAAAGGAAATATCTTCCGTTCAAAACTGGAAAGAAGCTTTCTGAGAAACTGCTCTGTGTTCTGTTAATTCATCTCACAGAGTTACATCTTTCCCTTCAAGTAGCCTTTCGCTAAGGCTGTTTTTGTGGAATTGTCAAAGGGTTATTTTGAAGCCCTTAGAGGGCTATGGTGAAAAAGGAAATATCTTCCGTTCAAAACTGGAAAGAAGCTTTCTGAGAAACTGCTCTGTGTTCTGTTAGTTCATCTAACAGAGTTACATCTTTAACTTCAAGAAGCCTTTCGCTAAGGCTGTACTTGTGTAATTGGCAAAGGGATATTTGGAAGCCCGTAGAGGGCTATGGTGAAAAAGGAAATACCTTCCGTTCAAAATTGGAAAGAAGCTTTCTGAGAAACTGCTCTGTGTTCTGTTAATTCATCTCACAGAGTTACATCTTTCCCTTCAAGAAGCCTTTCGCTAAGGCTGTTCTTGTGGAATTGGCAAAGGGATATTTGGAAGCCCATAGAGGGCTATGGTGAAAAAGGAAATATCTTCCGTTCAAAACTGGAAAGAAGCTTTCTGAGAAACTGCTCTGTGTTCTGTTAATTCATCTCACAGAGTTACATCTTTCCCTTCAAGAAGCCTTTCGCTAAGGCTGTTCTTGTGGAATTGGCAAAGGGATATTTGGAAGCCCATAGAGGGCTATGGTGGAAAAGGAAATATCTTCCGTTCAAAAGTGGAAAGAAGCTTTCTGAGAAACTGCTCTGTGTTCTGTTAATTCATCTCACAGAGTTACATCTTTCCCTTCAAGAAGCCTTTCGCTAAGGCTGTTCTTGTGGAATTGGCAAAGGGATATTTGGAAGCCCATAGAGGGCTATGGTGAAAAAGGAAATATCTTCCGTTCAAAACTGGAAAGAAGCTTTCTGAGAAACTGTTCTATGTTCTGTTAATTCATCTCACAGAGTTACATCTTTCCCTTCAAGAAGCCTTTCGCTAAGGCTGTTCTTGTGGAATTGGCAAAGGGATATTTGGAAGCCCATAGAGGGCTATGGTGAAAAAGGAAATATCTTCCGTTCAAAACTGGAAAGAAGCTTTCTGAGAAACTGCTCTGTGTTCTGTTAATTCATCTCACAGAGTTACATCTTTCCCTTCAAGAAGCCTTTCCCTAAGGCTGTTCTTGTGGAATTGGCAAAGGGATTTTGGAAGCCCTTAGAAGGCTATGGTGAAAAAGGAAATATCTTCCGTTCAAAACTGGAAAGAAGCTTTCTGAGAAACTGCTCTGTGTTCTGTTAATTCATCTCACAGAGTTACATCTTTAACTTCAAGAAGCCTTTCGCTAAGGCTGTTCTTGTGAAATTGGCAAAGGGATATTTGGAAGCCCATAGAGGGCTATGGTGAAAAAGGAAATATCTTCCGTTCAAAATTGGAAAGAAGCTTTCTGAGAAACTGCTCTGTGTTCTGTTAATTCATCTCACAGAGTTACATCTTTCCCTTCAAGAAGCCTTTCGCTAAGGCTGTTCTTGTGGAATTGGAAAGGGATATTTGGAAGCCCATAGAGGGCTATGGTGAAAAAGGAAATATCTTCCGTTCAAAACTGGAAAGAAGCTTTCTGAGAAACTGCTCTGTGTTCTGTTAATTCATCTCACAGAGTTACATCTTTCCCTTCAAGAAGCCTTTCGCTAAGGCTGTTCTTGTGGAATTGGCAAAGGGATATTTGGAAGCCCATAGAGGGCTATGGTGAAAAAGGAAATATCTTCCGTTCAAAACTGGAAAGAAGCTTTCTGAGAAACTGCTCTGTATTCTGTTAATTCATCTAGCAGAGTTACATCTCTTCCTTCAAGAAGCCTTTCGCTAAGGCTGTTCTTATGGAATTGGCAAAGGGATATTTGGAAGCCCATAGAGGGCTATGGTAAAAAAGGAAATATCTTCCGTTCAAAACTGGAAAGAAGCTTTCTGAGAAACTGCTCTGTGTTCTGTTAATTCATCTCACAGAGTTACATCTTTCCCTTCAAGAAGCCTTTGGCTAAGGCTGCTCTTGGGGAATTGGCAAAGGGATATTTGGAAGCCCATAGAGGGCTATGGTGAAAAAGGAAATATCTTCCGTTCAAAACTGGAAAGAAGCTTTCTGAGAAACTGCTCTGTGTTCTGTTAATTCATCTCACAGAGTTACATCTTTCCCTTCAAGAAGTCTTTCGCTAAGGCTGTTCTTGTGGAATTGGCAAAGGGATATTTGGAAGCCCATAGAGGGCTATGGTGAAAAAGGAAATATCTTCCGTTCAAAACTGGAAAGAAGCTTTCTGAGAAACTGCTCTGTGTTCTGTTAATTCATCTCACAGAGTTACATCTTTCCCTTCAAGTAGCCTTTCGCTAAGGCTGTTTTTGTGGAATTGTCAAAGGGTTATTTTGAAGCCCTTAGAGGGCTATGGTGAAAAAGGAAATATCTTCCGTTCAAAACTGGAAAGAAGCTTTCTGAGAAACTGCTCTGTGTTCTGTTAGTTCATCTAACAGAGTTACATCTTTAACTTCAAGAAGCCTTTCGCTAAGGCTGTTCTTGTGGAATTGGCAAAGGGATATTTGGAAGCCCGTAGAGGGCTATGGTGAAAAAGGAAATACCTTCCGTTCAAAATTGGAAAGAAGCTTTCTGAGAAACTGCTCTGTGTTCTGTTAATTCATCTCACAGAGTTACATCTTTCCCTTCAAGAAGCCTTTCGCTAAGGCTGTTCTTGTGGAATTGGCAAAGGGATATTTGGAAGCCCATAGAGGGCTATGGTGAAAAAGGAAATATCTTCCGTTCAAAACTGGAAAGAAGCTTTCTGAGAAACTGCTCTGTGTTCTGTTAATTCATCTCACAGAGGTACATCTTTCCCTTCAAGAAGCCTTTCGCTAAGGCTGTTCTTGTGGAATTGGCAAAGGGATATTTGGAAGCCCATAGAGGGCTATGGTGAAAAAGGAAATATCTTCCGTTCAAAACTGTAAAGAAGCTTTCTGAGACACTGCTCTGTGTTCTGTTAATTCATCTCACAGAGTTACATCTTTCCCTTCAAGAAGTCTTTCGCTAAGGCTGTTCTTGTGGAATTGGCAAAGGGATATTTGGAAGCCCATAGAGGGCTATGGTGAAAAAGGAAATATCTTCCGTTCAAAACTGGAAAGAAGCTTTCTGAGAAACTGCTCTGTGTTCTGTTAATTCATCTCACAGAGTTACATCTTTCCCTTCAAGAAGCCTTTCGCTAAGGCTGTTTTTGTGGAATTGGCAAAGGGATATTTGGAAGACCATAGAGGGCTATGGTGAAAAAGGAAATATCTTCCGTACAAAACTGGAAAGAAGATTTCTGAGAAACTGCTCTGTGTTCTGTTAATTCATCTCACAGAGTTACATCTTTCCCTTCAAGAAGCCTTTCGCTAAGGCTGTTCTTGTGGAATTGGCAAAGGGATATTTGGAAGCCCATAGAGGGCTATGGTGAAAAAGGAAATATCTTCCGTTCAAAACTGGAAAGAAGCTTTCTGAGAAACTGCTCTGTGTTCTGTTAATTCATCTCACAGAGTTACATCTTTCCCTTCAAGAAGCCTTTCGCTAAGGCTGTTCTTGTGGAATTGGCAAAGGGATATTTGGAAGCCCATAGAGGTCTATGGTGAAAAAGGAAATATCTTCCGTTCAAAACTGGAAAGAAGCTTTCTGAGAAACTGCTCTGTGTTCTGTTAATTCATCTCACAGAGTTACATCTTTAACTTCAAGAAGCCTTTCGCTAAGGCTGTTCTTGTGGAATTGGCAAAGCGATATTTGGAAGCCCATAGAGGGCTATGGTGAAAAAGGAAATATCTTCCGTTCAAAACTGGAAAGAAGCTTTCTGAGAAACTGCTCTGTGTTCTGTTAATTCATCTCACAGAGTTACATCTTTCCCTTCAAGAAGCCTTTCGCTAAGGCTGTTCTTGTGGAATTGGCAAAGGGATATTTGGAAGCCCATAGAGGGCTATGGTGAAAAAGGAAATATCTTCCGTTCAAAACGGGAAAGAAGCTTTCTGAGACACTGCTCTGTGTTCTGTTAATTCATCTCACAGAGTTACATCTTTCCCTTCAAGAAGTCTTTCGCTAAGGCTGTTCTTGTGGAATTGGCAAAGGGATATTTGGAAGCCCATAGAGGGCTATGGTGAAAAAGGAAATATCTTCCGTTCAAAACTGGAAAGAAGCTTTCTGAGAAACTGCTCTGTGTTCTGTTAATTCATCTCACAGAGTTACATCTTTCCCTTCAAGAAGCCTTTCGCTAAGGCTGTTCTTGTGGAATTGGCAAAGGGATATTTGGAAGACCATAGAGGGCTATGGTGAAAAAGGAAATATCTTCCGTTCAAAACTGGAAAGAAGCTTTCTGCGAAACTGCTCTGTGTTCTGTTAATTCATCTCACAGAGTTACATCTTTCCCTTCAAGAAGCCTTTCGCTAAGGCTGTTCTTGTGGAATTGGCAAAGGGATATTTGGAAGCCCATAGAGGGCTATGGTGAAAAAGGAAATATCTTCCGTTCAAAACTGGAAAGAAGCTTTCTGAGAAACTGCTCTGTGTTCTCTTAATTCATCTCACAGAGTTACATCTTTCCCTTCAAGAAGCCTTTCGCTAAGGCTGTTCTTGTGGAATTGGCAAAGGGATATTTGGAAGCCCATAGAGGTCTATGGTGAAAAAGGAAATATCTTCCGTTCAAAACTGGAAAGAAGCTTTCTGAGAAACTGCTCTGTGTTCTGGTAATTCATCACACAGAGTTACATCTTTCCCTTCAAGAAGCCTTTCGCTAAGGCTGTTCTTGTGGAATTGGCAAAGGGATATTTGGAAGCCCATAGAGGGCTATGGTGAAAAAGGAAATATCTTCCGTTCAAAAGTGGAAAGAATCTTTCTGAGAATCTGCTCTGTGTTCTGTTAATTCATCTCACAGAGTTACATCTTTCCCTTCAAGAAGCCGTTCGCTAAGGCTGTTCTTGTGGAATTGGCAAAGGGATATTTGGAAGCCCATAGAGGGCTATGGTGAAAAAGGAAATATCATCAGTACAAAACTGGAAAGAAGCTTTCTGAGAAACTGCTCTGTGTTCTTTTAATTCATCTCACAGAGTTACATCTTTCCCTTCAAGAAGGCTTTCGCTAAGGCTCTTCTTGTGGAATTAGCAAAGGGATATTTTGAAGCCCATGGAGGGCTATGGTGAAAAAGGAAATATCTTCCGTTCAAAAGTGGAAAGAAGCTTTCTGAGAAACTGCTCTGTGTTCTGTTAATTCATCTAGCAGAGTTACATCTCTTCCTTCAGGAAGCCTTTCGCTAAGGCTGTTCTTGTGGAATTGGCAAAGGGATATTTGGAAGCCCATAGAGGGCTATGGGAAAAAGGAAATATCTTCCGTTCAAAACTGGAAAGAAGCTTTCTGAGAAACTGCTCTGTGTTCTGTTAATTCATCTCACAGAGTTACATATTTCCCTTCAAGAAACATTTCGCTAAGGCTGTTTTTGTGGAATTGTCAAAGGGATATTTGGAAGCCCATAGAGGGCTATGGTGAAAAAGGAAATATCTTCCGTTCAAAACTGGAGAGAAGCTTTCTGAGAAACTGCTCTGTGTTCTGTTAAATCATCTTACAGAGTTACATCTTTCCCTTCAAGAAGCCTTTCGCTAAGGCTGTTCTTGTGGAATTGGCAAAGGGATATTTGGAAGCCCATAGAGGGCTATGGTGAAAAAGGAAATATCTTCCGTTCAAAACTGGAAAGAAGCTTTCTGAGAAACTGTTCTATGTTCTGTTAATTCATCTCACAGAGTTACATCTTTCCCTTCAAGAAGCCTTTCGCTAAGGCTGTTCTTGTGGAATTGGCAAAGGGATATTTGGAAGCCCATAGAGGGCTATGGTGAAAAAGGAAATATCTTCCGTTCAAAACTGGAAAGAAGGTTTCTGAGAAACTGCTCTGTGTTCTGTTAATTCATCTCACAGAGTTACATCTTTAACTTCAAGACGCCTTTCGCTAAGGCTGTTCTTGTGGAATTGGCAAAGGGATATTTGGAAGCCCATAGAGGGCTATGGTGAAAAAGGAAATATCTTCCGTTCAAAACTGGAAAGAATGTTTCTGAGAAACTGCTCTGTGTTCTGTTAATTCATCTCACAGAGTTACATCTTTAACTTCAAGAAGCCTTTCGCTAAGGCTGTTCTTGTGGAATTGGCAAAGGGATATTTGGAAGCCCATAGAGGGCTATGGTGAAAAAGGAAATATCTTCCGTTCAAAATTGGAAAGAAGCTTTCTGAGAAACTCCTCTGTGTTCTGTTAATTCATCTCACAGAGTTACATCTTTCCCTTCAAGAAGCCTTTCGCTAAGGCTGTTCTTGTGGAATTGGAAAGGGATATTTGGAAGCCCATAGATGGCTATGGTGAAAAAGGAAATATCTTCGGTTCAAAACTGGAAAGAAGCTTTCTGAGAAACTGCTCTGTGTTCTGTTAATTCATCTCACAGAGTTACATCTTTCCCTTCAAGAAGCCTTTCGCTAAGGCTGTTCTTGTGGAATTGGCAAAGGGATATTTGGAAGCCCATAGAGGGCTATGGTGAAAAAGGAAATACCTTCCGTTCAAAAGTGGAAAGAAGCTTTCTGAGAAACTGCTCTGTATTCTGTTAATTCATCTAGCAGAGTTACATCTCTACCTTCAAGAAGCCTTTCGCTAAGGCTGTTCTTGTGGAATTGGCAAAGGGATATTTGGAAGCCCATAGAGGGCCATGGTGAAAAAGGAAATATCTTCCGTTCAAAACTGGAAAGAAGCTTTCTGAGAAACTGCTCTGTGTTCTGTTAATTCATCTCACAGAGTTACATCTTTCCCTTTAAGAAGCCTTTGGCTAAGGCTGCTCTTGGGGAATTGGCAAAGGGATATTTGGAAGCCCATAGAGGGCTATGGTGAAAAAGGTAATATCTTCCGTTCAAAACTGGAAAAAAGCTTTCTGAGAAACTGCTCTGTGTTCTGTTAATTCATCTCACAGAGTTACATCTTTCCCCTCAAGGAGCCTTTCGCTAAGGCTGTTCTTGTGGAATTGGCAAAGGGATATTTGGAAGCCCATAGAGGGCTATGGTGAAAAAGGAAATATCTTCCGTTCAAAACTGGAAAGAAGCTTTCTGAGAAACTGCTCTGTGTTCTGTTAATTCATCTCACAGAGTTACATCTTTCCCTTCAAGAAGCCTTTCGCTAAGGCTGTTCTTGTGGAATTGGCAAAGGGATATTTGGAAGCCCATAGAGGGCTATGTTGAAAAAGGAAATATCTTAAGTTCAAAAGTGGAAAGAAGCTTTCTGAGAAACTGCTCTGTGTTCTGTTATTTCATCTAGCAGAGTTACATCTCTTCCTTCAAGAAGCCTTTCGCTAAGGCTGTTCTTGTGGAATTGGCAAAGGGATATTTGGAAGCCCATAGAGGGCTATGGTGAAAAAGGAAATATCTTCCGTTCAAAACTGGAAAGAAGCTTTCTGAGAAACTGCTCTGTGTTCTGTTAATTCATCTCACAGAGTTACATCTTTCCCTTCAAGAAGCCTTTGGCTAAGGCTGCTCTTGGGGAATTGGCAAAGGGATATTTGGAAGCCCATAGAGGGCTATGGTGAAAAAGGAAATATCTTCCGTTCAAAACTGGAGAGAAGCTTTCTGAGAAACTGCTCTGTGTTCTGTTAATTCATCTCACAGAGTTACATCTTTCCCTTCAAGGAGCCTTTCGCTAAGGCTGTTCTTGTGGAATTGGCAAAGGGATATTTGGAAGCCCATAGAGGGCTATGGTGAAAAAGGAAATATCTTCCGTTCAAAACTGGAAAGAAGCTTTCTGAGAAACTGCTCTGTGTTCTGTTAATTCATCTCACAGAGTTACATCTTTAACTTCAAGAAGCCTTTCGCTAAGGCTGTTCTTGTGGAATTGGCAAAGGGATATTTGGAAGCCCATAGAGGGCTATGGTGAAAAAGGAAATATCTTCCGTTCAAAACTGGAAAGAAGCTTTTTGAGAAACTGCTCTGTGTTCTGTTAATTCATCTCACAGAGTTACATCTTTAACTTCAAGAAGCCTTTCGCTAAGGCTGTTCTTGTGGAATTGGCAAAGGGATATTTGGAAGCCCATAGAGGGCTATGGTGAAAAAGGAAGTATCTTCCGTTCAATACTGGAAAGAAGCTTTCTGAGAAACTGCTCTGTGTTCTGTTAATTCATCTCATAGAGTTACATCTTTCCCTTCAAGAAGCCTTTCGCTAAGGCTGTTCTTGTGGAATTGGCAAAGGGATATTTGGAAGCCCATAGAGGGCTATGGTGAAAAAGGAAATATCTTCCGTTCAAAACTGTAAAGAAGCTTTCTGAGACACTGCTCTGTGTTCTGTTAATTCATCTCACAGAGTTACATCTTTCCCTTCAAGAAGCCTTTCGCTAAGGCTGTTCTTGTGGAATTGGCAAAGGGATATTTGGAAGCCCATAGAGGGCTATGGTGAAAAAGGAAATATCTTCCGTTCAAAACTGGAAAGAAGCTTTCTGAGAAACTGCTCTGTGTTCTGTTAATTCATCTCACAGAGTTACATCTTTCCCTTCAAGAAGCCTTTCGCTAAGCCTGTTCTTGTGGAATTGGCAAAGGGATATTTGGAAGCCCATAGAGGGCTATGGTGAAAAAGGAAATATCATCCGTTCAAAACTGGAAAGAAGCTTTCTGAGAAACTGCTCTGTGTTCTGTTAATTCATCTCACCGAGTTACATCTTTCCCTTCAAGAAGGCTTTCGCCAAGGCTCTTCTTGTGGAATTGGCAAAGGGATATTTTGAAGCCCATGGAGGGCTATGGTGAAAAAGGAAATATCTTCCGTTCAAAACTGGAAAGAAGCTTTCTGAGAAACTGCTCTGTGTTCTGTTAATTCATCTAGCAGAGTTACATCTCTTCCTTCAGGAAGCCTTTCGCTAAGGCTGTTCTTGTGGAATTGGCAAAGGGATATTTGGAAGCCCATAGAGGGCTATGGGAAAAAGGAAATATCTTCCGTTCAAAACTGGAAAGAAGCTTTCTGAGAAACTGCTCTCTGTTCTGTTAATTCATCTCACAGCGTTACATCTTAAACTTCAAGAAGCCTTTCGCTAAGGCTGTTCTTGTGGAATTGGGAAAGGGATATTTGGAAGCCCATAGAGGGCCATGGTGAAAAAGGAAATATCTTCCGTTCAAAACTGGAAAAAAGCTTTCTGAGAAACTGCTCTGTGTTCTGTTAATTCATCTCACAGAGTTACATATTTACCTTCAAGAAGCCTTTCGCTAAGGCTGTTTTTGTGGAATTGTCAAAGGGTTATTTGGAAGCCCATAGAGGGCTATGGTGAAAAAGGAAATATCTTCCGTTCAAAACTGGAGAGAAGCTTTCTGAGAAACTGCTCTGTGTTCTGTTAATTCATCTCACAGAGTTACATCTTTCCCTTCAAGAAGCCTTTCGCTAAGGCTGTTCTTGTGGAATTGGCAAAGGGATATTTGGAAGCCCATAGAGGGCTATGGTGAAAAAGGAAATATCTTCCGTTCAAAACTGGAAAGAAGCTTTCTGAGAAACTGTTCTATGTTCTGTTAATTCATCTCACAGAGTTACATCTTTCCCTTCAAGAAGCCTTTCGCTAAGGCTGTTCTTGTGGAATTGGCAAAGGGATATTTCGAAGCCCATAGAGGGCTATGGTGAAAAAGGAAATATCTTCCGTTCAAAACTGGAAAGAAGCTTTCTGAGAAACTGCTCTGTGTTCTGTTAATTCATCTCACAGAGTTACATCTTTAACTTCAAGAAGCCTTTCGCTAAGGCTGTTCTTGTGGAATTGGCAAACGGATATTTGGAAGCCCATAGAGGGCTACGGTGAAAAACGAAATATCTTCCGTTCAAAATTGGAAAGAAGCTTTCTGAGAAACTGCTCTGTGTTCTGTTAATTCATCTCACAGAGTTACATCTTTCCCTTCAAGAAGCCTTTCGCTAAGGCTGTTCTTGTGGAATTGGAAAGGGATATTTGGAAGCCCATAGAGGGCTATGGTGAAAAAGGAAATATCTTCCGTTCAAAACTGGAAAGAAGCTTTCTGAGAAACTGCTCTGTGTTCTGTTAATTCATCTCACAGAGTTACATCTTTCCCTTCAAGAAGCCTTTCGCTAAGGCTGTTCTTGTGGAATTGGCAAAGGGATATTTGGAAGCCCATAGAGGGCTATGGTGAAAAAGGAAATATCTTCCGTTCAAAAGTGGAAAGAAGCTTTCTGAGAAACTGCTCTGTATTCTGTTAATTCATCTAGCAGAGTTACATCTCTTCCTTCAAGAAGCCTTTCGCTAAGGCTGTTCTTGTGGAATTGGCAAAGGGATATTTGGAAGCCCATAGAGGGCTATGGTGAAAAAGGAAATATCTTCCGTTCAAAACTGGAAAGAAGCTTTCTGAGAAACTGCTCTGTGTTCTGTTAATTCATCTCACAGAGTTACATCTTTCCCTTCAAGAAGCCTTTGGCTAAGGCTGCTCTTGGGGAATTGGCAAAGGGATATTTGGAAGCCCATAGAGGGCTATGGTGAAAAAGGAAATATCTTCCGTTCAAAACTGGAAAAAAGCTTTCTGAGAAACTGCTCTGTGTTCTGTTAATTCATCTCACAGAGTTACATCTTTCCCTTCAAGGAGCCTTTCGCTAAGGCTGTACTTGTGGAATTGGCAAAGGGATATTTGGAAGCCCATAGAGGGCTATGGTGAAAAAGGAAATATCTTCCGTTCAAAACTGGAAAGAAGCTGTCTGAGAAACTGCTCTGTGTTCTGTTAATTCATCTCACAGAGTTACATCTTTAACTTCAAGAAGCCTTTCGCTAAGGCTGTTCTTGTGGAATTGGCAAAGGGATATTTGGAAGCCCATAGAGGGCTATGGTGAAAAAGGAAATATCTTCAGTTCAAAACTGGAAAGAAGCTTTCTGAGAAACTGCTCTGTGTTCTGTTAATTCATCTCACAGAGTTACATCTTTCCCTTCAAGAAGTCTTTCGCTAAGGCTGTTCTTGTGGAATTGGCAAAGGGATATTTGGAAGCCCATAGAGGGCTACGGTGAAAAAGGAAATATCTTCCGTTCAAAACTGGAAAGAAGCTTTCTGAGAAACTGCTCTGTGTTCTGTTAATTCATCTCACAGAGTTACATCTTTCCCTTCAAGAAGCCTCTCGCTAAGGCTGTTCTTGTGGAATTGGCAAAGGGATATTTGGAAGACCATAGAGGGCTATGGTGAAAAAGGAAATATCTTCCGTTCAAAACTGGAAAGAAGCTTTCTGAGAAACTGCTCTGTGTTCTGTTAATTCATCTCACAGAGTTACATCTTTCCCTTCAAGAAGCCTTTCGCTAAGGCTGTTCTTGTGGAATTGGCAAAGGGATATTTGGAAGCCCATAGAGGGCTATGGTGAAAAAGGAAATATCTTCCGTTCAAAACTGGAAAGAAGCTTTCTGAGAAACTGCTCTGTGTTCTGTTAATTCATCTCACAGAGTTACATCTTTCCCTTCAAGAAGCCTTTCTCTAAGGCTGTTCTTGTGGAATTGGCAAAGGGATATTTGGAAGCCCATAGAGGGCTATGGTGAAAAAGGAAATATCTTCCGTTCAAAACTGGAAAGAAGCTTTCTGAGAAACTGCTCTGTGTTCTGTTAATTCATCTCACAGAGTTACATCTTTCCCTTCAAGAAGCCTTTCGCTAAGGCTGTTCTTGTGGAATTGGCAAAAGGATATTTGGAAGCCCATAGAGGGCTATCGTGAAAAAGGAAATATCTTCCGTTCAAAACTGGAAAGAAGCTGTCTGAGAAACTGCTCTGTGTTCTGTTAATTCATCTCACAGAGTTACATCTTTCACTTCAAGAAGCCTTTCTCTAAGGCTGTTCTTGTGGAATTGGCAAACGGATATTTGGAAGCCCATAGAGAGCTATGGTGAAAAAGGAAATATCTTCCGTTCAAAACTGGAAAGAAGCTTTCTGAGAAACTGCTCTATGGTCTGTTAATTCATCTCACAGAGTTACATATTTCCCTTGAAGAAGCCTTTCGCTAAGGCTGTTTTTGTGGAATTGGCAAAGGGATATTTGGAAGCCCTTAGAGGGCTATGGTGAAAAAGGAAATATCTTCCGTTCAAAACTGGAAAGAAGCTTTCTGAGAAACTGCTCTGTGTTCTGTTAATTCATCTCACAGAGTTACATCTTTCCCTTCAAGAAGCCTTTCGCTAAGGCTGTTCTTGTGGAATTGGCAAAGGGATATTTGGAAGCCCATGGAGGGCTATGGTGAAAAAGGAAATATCTTCCGTTCAAAACTGGAAAGAAGCTTTCTGAGAAACTGTTCTATGTTCTGTAAATTCATCTCACAGAGTTACATCTTTCCCTTCAAGAAGCCTTTCTCTAAGGCTGTTCTTGTGGAATTGGCAAAGGGATATTTGGAAGCCCATAGAGGGCTATGGTGAAAAAGGAAATATCTTCCGTTCAAAACTGGAAAGAAGCTTTCTGAGAAACTGCTCTGTGTTCTGTTAATTCATCTCACAGAGTTACATCTTTCCCTTAAAGAAGCCTTTCGCTAAGGCTGTTCTTGTGGAATTGGCAAAGGGATATTTGGAAGCCCATACAGGGCTATGGCGAAAAAGGAAATATCTTCCGTTCAAAACTGGAAAGAAGCTTTCTGAGAACCTGTTCTATGTTCTGTTAATTCGTCTCACAGAGTTACATCTTTCCCTTCAAGAAGTCTTTCGCTAGGCTGTTCTTGTGGAATTGGCAAAGGGATATTTGGAAGCCCATAGAGGGCTTCGGTGAAAAAGGAAATATCTTCCGTTCAAAACTGGAAAGAAGCTTTCTGAGAAACTGCTCTGTGTTCTGTTAATTCATGTCACAGAGTTACATCTTTAACTTCAAGAAGCCTTTCGCTAAGGCTGTTCTTGTGGAATTGGCAAAGGGATATTTGGAAGCCCATAGAGGGCTATGGTGAGAAAGGAAATATCTTCCGTTCAAAACTGGAAACAAACTTTCTGAGAAACTGCTCTGTGTTCTGTTAATTCATGTCACAGAGTTACATCTTTCCCTTCAAGAAGCCTTTCGCTAAGCCTGTTCTTGTGGAATTGGCAAAGGGATATTTGGAAGCCCATAGAGGGCTATGGTGAAAAAGGAAATATCTTCCGTTCAAAACTGGAAAGAAGCTTTCTGAGAAACTGCTCTGTGTTCTGTTAATGCATCTCACAGAGTTACATCTGTAACTTCAAGAAGCCTTTCGCTAAGGCTGTTCTTGTGGAATTGGCAAAGGGATATTTGGAAGCCCATAGAGGCCTATGGTGAAAAAGGAAATATCTTCCGTTCAAAACTGGAAAGAAGCTTTCTGAGAAACTGCTGTATGTTCTGTTAATGCATCTCACAGAGTTACATCTTTAACTTCAAGAAGCCTTTCGCTAAGGCTGTTCTTGTGGAATTGGCAAAGGGATATTTGGAAGCCCATAGAGGGCTATGGTGAAAAAGGAAATATCTTCCGTTCAAAACTGGAAAGAAGCTTTCTGAGAAACTGCTCTGTGTTCTCTTAATTCATCTCACAGAGTTACATCTTTCCCTTCAAGAAGCCTTTCGCTAAGGCTGTTCTTGTGGAATTGGCAAAGGGATATTTGGAAGCCCATAGAGGGCTATGGTGAAAAAGGAAATATCTTCCGTTCAAAACTGGAAAGAAGCTTTCTGAGAAACTGCTCTGTGTTCTGTTAATTCATCTCACAGAGTTACATCTTTCCCTTCAAGAAGCCTTTCTCTAAGGCTGTTCTTGTGGAATTGGCAAAGGGATATTTGGAAGCCCATAGAGGGCTATGGTGAAAAAGGAAATATCTTCCGTTCAAAACTGGAAAGAAGCTTTCTGAGAAACTGCTCTATGTTCTGTTAATTCATCTCACAGAGTTACATATTTCACTTCAAGAAGCCTTTCGCTAAGGCTGTTTTTGTGGAATTGGCAAAGGGATATTTGGAAGCCCATAGAGGGCTATGGTGAAAAAGGAAATATCTTCCGTTCAAAACTGGAAAGAAGCTTTCTGAGAAACTGCTCTGTGTTCTCTTAATTCATCTCACAGAGTTACATCTTTCCCTTCAAGAAGCCTTTCGCTAAGGCTGTTCTTGTGGAATTGGCAAAGGGATATTTGGAAGCCCATGGAGGGCTATGCTGAAAAAGGAAATATCTTCCGTTCAAAACTGGAAAGAAGCTTTCTGAGAAACTGTTCTATGTTCTGTTAATTCATCTCACAGAGTTACATCTTTCCCTTCAAGAAGCCTTTCGCTAAGGCTGTTCTTGTGGAATTGGCAAAGGGATATTTGGAAGCCCATAGAGGGCTATGGTGAAAAAGGAAATATCTTAAGTTCAAAACTGGAAAGAAGCTTTCTGAGAAACTGCTCTGTGTTCTGTTAATTCATCTCACAGAGTTACATCTTTCCCTTAAAGAAGCCTTTCGCTAAGGCTGTTCTTGTGGAATTGGCAAAGGGATATTTGGAAGCCCATAGAGGGCTATGGTGAAAAAGGAAATATCTTCCGTTCAAAACTGGAAAGAAGCTTTCTGAGAAACTGCTCTGTGTTCTGTTAATTTATCTCACAGAGTTACATCTTTAACTTCAAGAAGCCTTTCGCTAAGGCTGTTCTTGTGGAATTGGCAAAGGGATATTTGGAAGCCCATAGAGGGCTATGGCGAAAAAGGAAATATCTTCCGTTCAAAACTGGAAAGAAGCTTTCTGAGAAACTGTTCTATGTTCTGTTAATTCGTCTCACAGAGTTACATCTTTCCCTTCAAGAAGTCTTTCGCTCGGCTATTCTTGTGGAATTGGCAAAGGGATATTTGGAAGCCCATAGAGGGCTATGGTGAAAAAGGAAATATCTTCCGTTCAAAACTGGAAAGAAGCTTTCTGAGAAACTGCTCTGTGTTCTGTTAAATCATCTCACCGAGTTACATCTTTCACTTCAAGAAGCCTTTCGCTTAGGCTGTTCTTGTGGAATTGGCAAAGGGATATTTGGAAGCCCATAGAGGGCTATGTTGAAAAAGGAAATATCTTCCGTTCAAAACTGGAAACAAACTTTCTGAGAAACTGCTCTGTGTTCTGTTAATTCATCTAACAGAGTTACATCTTTCCCTTCAAGAAGCCTTTCGCTAAGCCTGTTCTTGTGGAATTGGCAAAGGGATATTTGGAAGCCCATAGAGGGCTATGGTCTAAAAGGAAATATCTTCCGTTCAAAACTGGAAAGAAGCTTTCTGAGAAACTGCTCTGTGTTCTCTTAATTCATCTCACAGAGTTACATCTTTCCCTTCAAGAAGCCTTTCGCTAAGGCTGTTCTTGTGGAATTGGCAAAGGGATATTTGGAAGCCCATAGAGGGCTATGGTGAAAAAGGAAATATCTTCCGTTCAAAACTGGAAAGAAGCTTTCTGAGAAACTGCTCTGTGTTCTGTTAATTCATCTCACAGACTTACATCTTTCCCTTCAAGAAGCCTTTCTCTAAGGCTGTTCTTGTGGAATTGGCAAAGGGATATTTGGAAGCCCATAGAGGGCTATGGTGAAAAAGGAAATATCTTCCGTTCAAAACTGGAAAGAAGCTTTCTGAGAAACTGCTCTGTGTTCTGTTAATTCATCTCACAGAGTTACATCTTTCCCTTCAAGAAGCCTTTCGATAAGGCTGTTCTTGTGGAATTGGCAAAGGGATATTTGGAAGCCCATAGAGGGCTATCGTGAAAAAGGAAATATCTTCCGTTCAAAACTGGAAAGAAGCTTTCTGAGAAACTGCTCTGTGTTCTGTTAATTCATCTCACAGAGTTACATCTTTCCCTTCAAGAAGCCTTTCGCTAAGGCTGTTCTTGTGGAATTGGCAAAGGGATATTTGGAAGCCCATAGAGAGCTAAGGTGAAAAAGGAAATATCTTCCGTTCAAAACTGGAAAGAAGCTTTCTGAGAAACTGCTCTATGTTCTGTTAATTCATCTCACAGAGTTACATATTTCCCTTGAAGAAGCCTTTCCCTAAGGCTGTTTTTGTGTAATTGGCAAAGGGATATTTGGAAGCCCTTAGAGGGCTATGGTGAAAAAGGAAATATTTTCCGTTCAAAACTGGAAAGAAGCTTTCTGAGAAACTGCTCTGTGTTCTGTTAATTCATCTCACAGAGTTACATCTTTCCCTTCAAGAAGCCTTTCGCTAAGGCTGTTCTTGTGGAATTGGCAAAGGGATATTTGGAAGCCCATAGAGGGCTATGGTGAAAAAGGAAATATCTTCCGTTCAAAACTGGAAAGAAGCTTTCTGAGAAACTGTTCTATGTTCTGTAAATTCATCTCACAGAGTTACATCTTTCCCTTCAAGAAGCCTTTCTCTAAGGCTGTTCTTGTGGAATTGGCAAAGGGATATTTGGAAGCCCATAGAGGGCTATGGTGAAAAAGGAAATATCTTCCGTTCAAAACTGGAAAGAAGCTTTCTGAGAAACTGCTCTGTGTTCGGTTAATTCATCTCACAGAGTTACATCTTTCCCTTCAAGAAGCCTTTCGCTAAGGCTGTTCTTGTGGAATTGGCAAAGGGATATTTGGAAGCCCATAGAGGGCTATGGTGAAAAAGGAAATATCTTCCGTTCAAAACTGGAAAGAAGCTTTCTGAGAAACTGCTCTGTGTTCTGTTAATTCATCTCACAGAGTTACATCTTTAACTTCAAGAAGCCTTTCGATAAGGCTGTTCTTGTGGAATTGGCAAAGGGATATTTGGAAGCCCATAGAGGGCTATGGCGAAAAAGGAAATATCTTCCGTTCAAAACTGGAAAGAAGCTTTCTGAGAAACTGTTCTATGTTCTGTTAATTCGTCTCACAGAGTTACATCTTTCCCTTCAAGAAGTCTTTCGCTAGGCTGTTCTTGTGGAATTGGCAAAGGGATATTTGGAAGCCCATAGAGGGCTATGGTGAAAAAGGAAATATCTTCCGTTCAAAACTGGAAAGAAGCTTTCTGAGAAACTGCTCTGTGTTCTGTTAATTCATCTCACAGAGTTAAATCTTTAACTTCAAGAAGCGTTTCGCTAAGGCTGTTCTTGTGGAATTGGCAAAGGGATATTTGGAAGCCCATAGAGGGCTATGGTGAAAAAGGAAATATCTTCCGTTCAAAACTGGAAACAAACTTTCTGAGAAACTGCTCCGTGTTCTGTTAATTCATCTCACAGAGTTACATCTTTCCCTTCAAGAAGCCTTTCGCTAAGCCTGTTCTTGTGGAATTGGCAAAGGGATATTTGGAAGCCCATAGAGGGCTATGGTGAAAAAGGAAATATCTTCCGTTCAAAACTGGAAGGAAGCTTTCTGAGAAACTGCTCTGTGTTCTGTTAATGCATCTCACAGAGTTACATCTTTAACTTCAAGAAGCCTTTCGCTAAGGCTGTTCTTGTGGAATTGGCAAAGGGATATTTGGAAGCCCATAGAGGGCTATGGTGAAAAAGGAAATATCTTCCGTTCAAAACTGGAAAGAAGCTTTCTGAGAAACTGCTCTATGTTCTGTTAATTCATCTCACAGAGTTACATCTTTAACTTCAAGAAGCCTTTCGCTAAGGCTGTTCTTGTGGAATTGGCAAAGGGATATTTGGAAGCCCATAGAGGGCTATGGTGAAAAAGGAAATATCTTCCGTTCAAAACTGGAAAGAAGCTTTCTGAGAAACTGCTCTGTGTTCTGTTAATTCATCTCACAGAGTTACATCTTTCCCTTAAAGAAGCCTTTCGCTAAGGCTGTTCTTGTGGAATTGGCAAAGGGATATTTGGAAGCCCATAGAGGGCAATGGTGAAAAAGGAAATATCTTCCGTTCAAAACTGGAAAGAAGCTTTCTGAGAAACTGCTCTGTGTTCTGTTAATTCATCTCACAGAGTTACATCTTTAACTTCAAGAAGCCTTTCGATAAGGCTGTTCTTGTGGAATTGGCAAAGGGATATTTGGAAGCCCATAGAGGGCTATGGCGAAAAAGGAAATATCTTCCGTTCAAAACTGGAAAGAAGCTTTCTGAGAAACTGTTCTATGTTCTGTTAATTCGTCTCACAGAGTTACATCTTTCCCTTCAAGAAGTCTTTCGCTCGGCTGTTCTTGTGGAATTGGCAAAGGGATATTTGGAAGCCCATAGAGGGCTATGGTGAAAAAGGAAATATCTTCCGTTCAAAACTGGAAAGAAGCTTTCTGAGAAACTGCTCTGTGTTCTGTTAATTCATCTCACCGAGTTACATCTTTCCCTTCAAGAAGCCTTTCGCTTAGGCTGTTCTTGTGGAATTGGCAAAGGGATATTTGGAAGCCCATATAGGGCTATGTTGAAAAAGGAAATATCTTCCGTTCAAAACTGGAAACAAACTTTCTGAGAAACTGCTCTGTGTTCTGTTAATTCATCTAACAGAGTTACATCTTTCCCTTCAAGAAGCCTTTCGCTAAGCCTGTTCTTGTGGAATTGGCAAAGGGATATTTGGAAGCCCATAGAAGGCTATGGTGAAAAATGAAATATCTTCAGTTCAAAACTGGAAAGAAGCTTTCTGAGAAACTGCTCTGTGTTCTGTTAATGCATCTCACAGAGTTACATCTTTAACTTCAAGAAGCCTTTCGCTAAGGTTGTTCTTGTGGAATTGGCAAAGGGATATTTGGAAGCCCATAGAGGGCTATGGTGAAAAAGGAAATATCTTCCGTTCAAAACTGGAAAGAAGCTTTCTGAGAAACTGCTCTGTGTTCTCTTAATTCATATGACAGTGTTACATCTTTCCCTTCAAGAAGCCTTTCGCTAAGGCTGTTCTTGTGGAATTGGCAAAGGGATATTTGGAAGCCCATAGAGGGCTATCGTGAAAAAGGAAATATCTTCCGTTCAAAACTGGAAAGAAGCTTTCTGAGAAACTGCTCTGTGTTCTGTTAATTCATCTCACAGAGTTACATCTTTCCCTTCAAGAAGCCTTTCTCTAAGGCTGTTCTTGTGGAATTGGCAAAGGGATATTTGGAAGCCCATAGAGAGCTATGGTGAAAAAGGAAATATCTTCCGTTCAAAACTGGAAAGAAGCTTTCTGAAAAACTGCTCTATGTTCTGTTAATTCATCTCACAGAGTTACATATTTCCCTTCAAGAAGCCTTTCGCTAAGGCTGTTTTTGTGGAATTGGCAAAGGGATATTTGGAAGCCCTTAGAGGGCTATGGTGAAAAAGGAAATATCTTCCATTCAAAACTGGAAAGAAGCTTTCTGAAAAACTGCTCTGTGTTCTGTTAATTCATCTCACAGAGTTACATCTTTCCCATCAAGAAGCCTTTCGCTAAGGCTGTTCTTGTGGAATTGGCAAAGGGATATTTGGAAGCCCATGGAGGGCTATGGTGAAAAAGGAAATATCTTCCGTTCAAAACTGGAAAGAAGCTTTCTGAGAAACTGTTCTATGTTCTGTTAATTCATCTCACAGAGTTACATCTTTCCCTTCAAGAAGCCTTTCGCTAAGGCTGTTCTTGTGGAATTGGCAAAGGGATATTTGGAAGCCCATAGAGGGCTATGGTGAAAAAGGAAATATCTTCCGTTCAAAACTGGAAAGAAGCTTTCTGAGAAACTGCTCTGTGTTCTGTTAACTCATCTCACAGAGTTACATCTTTCCCTTCAAGAAGTCTTTCGCTAAGGCTGTTCTTGTGGAATTGGCAAAGGGATATTTGGAAGCCCATAGAGGGCTATGGTGAAAAAGGAAATATCTTCCGTTCAAAACTGGAAAGAAGCTTTCTGAGAAACTGCTCTGTGTTCTGTTAATTCATCTCACAGAGTTACATCTTTCCCTTAAAGAAGCCTTTCGCTAAGGCTGTTCTTGTGGAATTGGCAAAGGGATATTTGGAAGCCCATAGAGGGCTACGGTGAAAAAGGAAATATCTTCCGTTCAAAACTGGAAAGAAGCTTTCTGAGAAACTGCTCTGTGTTCTGTTAATTCATCTCACAGAGTTACATCTTTCCCTTCAAGAAGCCTTTCGATAAGGCTGTTCTTGTGGAATTGGCAAAGGGATATTTGGAAGCCCATAGAGGGCTATGGCGA
This sequence comes from Chlorocebus sabaeus, assembly GCF_047675955.1. Taxonomy (NCBI): domain Eukaryota; kingdom Metazoa; phylum Chordata; class Mammalia; order Primates; family Cercopithecidae; genus Chlorocebus; species Chlorocebus sabaeus. The sequence continues at coordinate 213,232 of NW_027327621.1, forward strand.
AAAAGGAAATATCTTCCGTTCAAAACTGGAAAGAAGCTTTCTGAGAAACTGTTCTATGTTCTGTTAATTCGTCTCACAGAGTTACATCTTTCCCTTCAAGAAGTCTTTCGCTAAGCTGTTCTTGTGGAATTGGGAAAGGGATATTTGGAAGCCCATAGAGGGCTATGTTGAAAAAGGAAATATCTTCCGTTCAAAACTGGAAAGAAGCTTTCTGAGAAACTGCTCTGTGTTCTGTTAATTCATCTCACAGAGTTACATCTTTAACTTCAAGAAGCCTTTCGCTAAGGCTGTTCTTGTGGAATTGGCAAAGGGATATATGGAAGCCCATAGAGGGCTATGGTGAAAAAGGAAATATCTTCCGTTCAAAACTGGAAAGAAGCTTTCTGAGAAACTGCTCTGTGTTCTGTTAATTCATCTCACAGAGTTACATCTTTCCCTTCAAGAAGCCTTTCGCTAAGGCTGTTCTTGTGGAATTGGCAAAGGGATATTTGGAAGCCCATGGAGGGCTATGGTGAAAAAGGAAATATCTTCCGTTCAAAACTGGAAAGAAGCTTTCTGAGAAACTGTTCTATGTTCTGTTAATTCATCTCACAGAGTTACATCTTTCCCTTCAAGAAGCCTTTCGCTAAGGCTGTTCTTGTGGAATTGGCAAAGGGATATTTGGAAGCCCATAGAGGGCTATGGTGAAAAAGGAAATATCTTCCGTTCAAAACTGGAAAGAAGCTTTCTGAGAAACTGCTCTGTGTTCTCTTAATTCATCTCACAGAGTTACATCTTTAACTTCAAGAAGCCTTTCGCTAAGGCTGTTCTTGTGGAATTGGCAAAGGGATATTTGGAAGCCCATAGAGGGCTATGGTGAAAAAGGAAATATCTTCCGTTCAAAACTGGAAAGAAGCTTTCTGAGAAACTGCTCTGTGTTCTGTTAATTCATCTCACAGAGTTACATCTTTAACTTCAAGAAGCCTTTCGCTAAGGCTGTTCTTGTGGAATTGGCAAAGGGATATTTGGAAGCCCATAGAGGGCTATGGTGAAAAAGGAAATATCTTCCGTTCAAAACTGGAGAGAAGCTTTCTGAGAAACTGCTCTGTGTTCTGTTAATTCATCTCACAGAGTTACATCTTTCCCTTCAAGAAGCCTTTCGCTAAGGCTGTTCTTGTGGAATTGGCAAAGGGATATTTGGAAGCCCATAGAGGGCTATGGTGAAAAAGGAAATATCTTCCGTTCAAAACTGGAAAGAAGCTTTCTGAGAAACTGCTCTGTGTTCTGTTAATTCATCTCACAGAGTTACATCTTTCCCTTCAAGAAGCCTTTCGCTAAGGCTGTTCTTTTGGAATTGGCAAAGGGATATTTGGAAGCCCATAGAGGGCTATGGTGAAAAAGGAAATATCTTCCGTTCAAAACTGGAAAGAAGCGTTCTGAGAAACTGCTCTGTGTTCTGTTAATTCATCTCACCGAGTTACATCTTTAACTTCAAGAAGTCTTTCGCTAAGGCTGTTCTTGTGGAATTGGCAAAGGGATATTTGGAAGCCCTTAGAGGGCTATGGAGAAAAAGGAAATATCTTCCGTTCAAAACTGGAAAGAAGCTTTCTGAGAAACTGCTCTGTGTTCTGTTAATTCATGTCACAGAGTTACATCTTTCCCTTCAAGAAGCCTTTCGATAAGGCTGTTCTTGTGGAATTGGCAAAGGGATATTTGGAAGCCCATAGAGGGCTATGGCGAAAAAGGAAATATCTTCCGTTCAAAACTGGAAAGAAGCTTTCTGAGAAACTGTTCTATGTTCTGTTAATTCGTCTCACAGAGTTACATCTTTCCCTTCAAGAAGTCTTTCGCTAAGCTGTTCTTGTGGAATTGGGAAAGGGATATTTGGAAGCCCATAGAGGGCTATGGTGAAAAAGGAAATATCTTCCGTTCAAAACTGGAAAGAAGCTTTCTGAGAAACTGCTCTGTGTTCTGTTAATTCATCTCACAGAGTTACATCTTTAACTTCAAGAAGCCTTTCGCTAAGGCTGTTCTTGTGGAATTGGCAAAGGGATATTTGGAAGCCCATAGAGGGCTATGGTGAAAAAGGAAATATCTTCCGTTCAAAACTGGAAAGAAGCTTTCTGAGAAACTGCTCTGTGTTCTGTTAATTCATCTCACAGAGTTACATCTTTCCCTTCAAGAAGCCTTTCGCTGAGGCTGTTCTTGTGGAATTGGCAAAGGGATATTTGGAAGCCCATAGAGGGCTATGGTGAAAAAGGAAATATCTTCCGTTCAAAACTGGAAAGAAGCTTTCTGAGAAACTGCTCTGTGTTCTGTTAATTCATCTCACAGAGTTACATCTTTAACTTCAAGAAGCCTTTCGCTAAGGCTGTTCTTGTGGAATTGGCAAAGGGATATTTGGAAGCCCATAGAGGGCTATGGTGAAAAAGGAAATATCTTCCGTTCAAAACTGGAAAGAAGCTTTCTGAGAAACTGCTCTGTGTTCTGTTAATTCATCTCACAGAGTTACATCTTTAACTTCAAGAAGCCTTTCGCTAAGGCTGTTCTTGTGGAATTGGCAAAGGGATATTTGGAAGCCCATAGAGGGCTATGGTGAAAAAGGAAATATCTTATGTTCAAAACTGGAGAGAAGCTTTCTGAGAAACTGCTCTGTGTTCTGTTAATTCATCTCACAGAGTTACATCTTTCCCTTCAAGAAGCCTTTCGCTAAGGATGTTCTTGTGGAATTGGCAAAGGGATATTTGGAAGCCCATAGAGGGCTATGGTGAAAAAGGAAATATCTTCCGTTCAAAACTGGAAAGAAGCTTTCTGAGAAACTGCTCTGTGTTCTGTTAATTCATCTCACAGAGTTACATCTTTCCCTTCAAGAAGCCTTTCGCTAAGGCTGTTCTTTTGGAATTGGCAAAGGGATATTTGGAAGCCCATAGAGGGCTATGGTGAAAAAGGAAATATCTTCCGTTCAAAACTGGAAAGAAGCTTTCTGAGAAACTGCTCTGTGTTCTGTTAATTCATCTCACCGAGTTACATCTTTAACTTTAAGAAGTCTTTCGCTAAGGCTGTTCTTGTGGATTTGGCAAAGGGATATTTGGAAGCCCTTAGAGGGCTATGGAGAAAAAGGAAATATCTTCCGTTCAAAACTGGAAAGAAGCTTTCTGAGAAACTGTTCTATGTTCTGTTAATTCATCTCACAGAGTTACATCTTTCCCTTCAAGAAGCCTTTCGCTAAGGCTGTTCTTGTGGAATTGGCAAAAGGATATTTGGAAGCCCATAGAGGGTTACGGTGAAAAAGGAAAAATCTTCCGTTCAAAACTGGAAAGAAGCTTTCTGAGAAACTGCTCTGTGTTCTCTTAATTCATCTCACAGAGTTACATCTTTCCCTTCAAGAAGCCTTTCGCTAAGGCTGTTCTTGTGGAATTGGCAAAGGGATATTTGGAAGCCCATAGAGGGCTATGGTGAAAAAGGAAATATCTTCCGTTCAAAACTGGAGAGAAGCTTTCTGAGAAACTGCTCTGTGTTCTGTTAATTTATCTCACAGAGTTACATCTTTACCTTCAAGAAGCCTTTCGCTAAGGCTGTTCTTGTGGAATTGGCAAAGGGATATTTGGAAGCCCATAGAGGGCAATGGTGAAAAAGGAAATATCTTCCGTTCAAAACTGGAAAGAAGCTTTCTGAGAAACTGCTCTGTGTTCTGTTAATTCATCTCACAGAGTTACATCTTTCCCTTCAAGAAGCCTTTCGCTAAGGCTGTTCTTGTGGAATTGGCAAAGGGATATTTGGAAGCCCATACAGGGCTATGGTGAAAAAGGAAATATCTTCCGTTCAAAACTGGAAAGAAGCTTTCTGAGAAACTGTTCTATCTTCTGTTAATTCATCTCACAGAGTTACATCTTTCCCTTCAAGAAGCCTTTCGCTAAGGCTGTTCTTGTGGAATTGGCAAAGGGATATTTGGAAGCCCATAGAGGGCTATGGTGAAAAAGGAAATATCTTCCGTTCAAAACCGGAAAGAAGCTTTCTGAGAAACTGCTATGTGTTCTTTTAATTCATCTCACAGAGTTACATCTTTCCCTTCAAGAAGGCTTTCGCTAAGGCTCTTCTTGTGGAATTGGCAAAGGGATATTTTGAAGCCCATGGAGGGCTATGGTGAAAAAGGAAATATCTTCCGTTCAAAAGTGGAAAGAAGCTTTCTGAGAAACTGCTCTGTGTTCTGTTAATTCATCTAGCAGAGTTACATCTCTTCCTTCAGGAAGCCTTTCGCTAAGGCTGTTCTTGTGGAATTGGCAAAGGGATATTTGGAAGCCCATAGAGGGATACGGTGAAAAAGGAAAAATCTTCCGTTCAAAACTGGAAAGAAGCTTTCTGAGAAACTGCTCTGTGTTCTCTTAATTCATCTCACAGAGTTACATCTTTCCCTTCAAGAAGCCTTTCGCTAAGGCTGTTCTTGTGGAATTGGCAAAGGGATATTTGGAAGCCCATAGAGGGCTATGGTGAAAAAGGAAATATCTTCCGTTCAAAACTGGAGAGAAGCTTTCTGAGAAACTGCTCTGTGTTCTGTTAATTTATCTCACAGAGTTACATCTTTACCTTCAAGAAGCCTTTCGCTAAGGCTGTTCTTGTGGAATTGGCAAAGGGATATTTGGAAGCCCATAGAGGGCAATGGTGAAAAAGGAAATATCTTCCGTTCAAAACTGGAAAGAAGCTTTCTGAGAAACTGCTCTGTGTTCTGTTAATTCATCTCACAGAGTTACATCTTTCCCTTCAAGAAGCCTTTCGCTAAGGCTGTTCTTGTGGAATTGGCAAAGGGATATTTGGAAGCCCATAGAGGGCTATGGTGAAATAGGAAATATCTTCCGTTCAAAACTGGAAAGAAGCTTTCTGAGAAACTGCTCTGTGTTCTGTTAATTCATCTCACAGAGTTACATCTTTCCCTTCAAGAAGCCTTTCGCTAAGGCTGTTCTTGTGGAATTGGCAAAGGGATATTTGGAAGCCCATAGAAGGCTATGGTGAAAAAGGAAATATCTTCCGTTCAAAACTGGAAAGAAGCTTTCTGAGAAACTGCTCTGTGTTCTGTTAATTCATCTCACAGAGTTACATCTTTAACTTCAAGAAGCCTTTCGCTAAGGCTGTTCTTGTGGAATTGGCAAAGGGATATTTGGAAGCCCATAGAGGGCTATGGTGAAAAAGGAAATATCTTCCGTTCAAAATTGGAAAGAAGCTTTCTGAGAAACTGCTCTGTGTTCTGTTAATTCATCTCACAGAGTTACATCTTTCCCTTCAAGAAGCCTTTCGCTAAGGCTGTTCTTGTGGAATTGGAAAGGGATATTTGGAAGCCCATAGAGGGCTATGGTGAAAAAGGAAATATCTTCCGTTCAAAACTGGAAAGAAGCTTTCTGAGAAACTGTTCTGTGTTCTGTTAATTCATCTCACAGAGTTACATCTTTCCCTTCAAGAAGCCTTTCGCTAAGGCTGTTCTTGTGGAATTGGCAAAGGGATATTTGGAAGCCCATAGAGGGCTATGGTGAAAAAGGAAATATCTTCCGTTCAAAAGTGGAAAGAAGCTTTCTGTGAAACTGCTCTGTATTCTGTTAATTCATCTAGCAGAGTTACATCTCTTCCTTCAAGAAGCCTTTCGCTAAGGCTGTTCTTGTGGAATTGGCAAAGGGATATTTGGAAGCCCATAGAGGGCTATGGTGAAAAAGGAAATATCTTCCGTTCAAAACTGGAAAGAAGCTTTCTGAGAAACTGCTCTGTGTTCTGTTAATTCATCTCACAGAGTTACATCTTTCCCTTCAAGAAGCCTTTGGCTAAGGCTGCTCTTGGGGAATTGGCAAAGGGATATTTGGAAGCCCATAGAGGGCTATGGTGAAAAAGGAAATATCTTCCGTTCAAAACTGGAAAGAAGCTTTCTGAGAAACTGCTCTGTGTTCTGTTAATTCATCTCACAGAGTTACATCTTTCCCTTCAAGAAGTCTTTCGCTAAGGCTGTTCTTGTGGAATTGGCAAAGGGATATTTGGAAGCCCATAGAGGGCTATGGTGAAAAAGGAAATATCTTCCGTTCAAAACTGGAAAGAAGCTTTCTGAGAAACTGCTCTGTGTTCTGTTAATTCATCTCACAGAGTTACATCTTTCCCTTCAAGTAGCCTTTCGCTAAGGCTGTTCTTGTGGAATTGGCAAAGGGATATTTGGAAGACCATAGAGGGCTATGGTGAAAAAGGAAATATCTTCCGTTCAAAACTGGAAAGAAGCTTTCTGAGAAACTGCTCTGTGTTCTGTTAATTCATCTCACAGAGTTACATCTTTCCCTTCAAGAAGCCTTTCGCTAAGGCTGTTCTTGTGGAATTGGCAAAGGGATATTTGGAAGCCCATAGAGGGCTATGGTGAAAAAGGAAATATCTTCCGTTCAAAACTGGAAAGAAGCTTTCTGAGAAACTGCTCTGTGTTCTCTTAATTCATCTCACAGAGTTACATCTTTCCCTTCAAGAAGCCTTTCGCTAAGGCTGTTCCAGTGGAATTGGCAAAGGGATATTTGGAAGCCCATAGAGGTCTATGGTGAAAAAGGAAATATCTTCCGTTCAAAACTGGAAAGAAGCTTTCTGAGAAACTGCTCTGTGTTCTGTTAATTAATCTCACAGAGTTACATCTTTCCCTTCAAGAAGCCTTTCGCTAAGGCTGTTCTTGTGGAATTGGCAAAGGGATATTTCGAAGCCCATAGAGGGCTATGGTGAAAAAGGAAATATCTTCCGTTCAAAAGTGGAAAGAAGCTTTCTGAGAATCTGCTCTGTGTCCTGTTAATTCATCTCACAGAGTTACATCTTTCCCTTTAAGAAGCCTTTCGCTAAGGCTGTTCTTGTGGAATTGGCAAAGGGATATTTGGAAGCCCATAGAGGGCTATGGTAAAAAAGGAAATATCTTCCGTTCAAAACTGGAAAGAAGCTTTCTGAGAAACTGCTCTGTGTTCTGTTAATTCATCTCACAGCGTTACATCTTTAACTTCAAGAAGCCTTTCGCTAAGGTTGTTCTTGTGGAATTGGGAAAGGGATATTTGGAAGCCCATAGAGGGCTATGGTGAAAAAGGAAATATCTTCCGTTCGAAACTGGAAAGAAGCTTTCTGAGAAACTGCTCTGTGTTCTGTTAATTCATCTCACAGAGTTACATCTTTAACTTCAAGAAGCCTTTCGCTATGGCTCTTCTTGTGGAATTGGCAAAGGGATATTTGGAAGCCCATAGAGGGCTATGGTGAAAAAGGAAATATCTTCCGTTCAAAAGTGGAAAGAAGCTTTCTGAGAAACTGCTCTGTGTTCTGTTAATTCATCTCACAGAGTTACATCTTTCCCTTCAAGAAGCCTTTCACTAAGGCTGTTCTTGTGGAATTGGCAAAGGGATATTTGGAAGCCCTTAGAGGGCCATGGTGAAAAACGAAATATCTTCCGTTCAAAACTGGAAAAAAGCTTTCTGAGAAACTGCTCTGTGTTCTGTTAATTCACCTCACAGAGTTACATATTTCCCTTCAAGAAGCCTTTCGCTAAGGCTGTTTTTGTGGAATTGTCAAAGGGATATTTGGAAGCCCATAGAGGGCTATGGTGAAAAAGGAAATATCTTCCGTTCAAAACTGGAAAGAAGCTTTCCGTGAAACTGCTCTGTGTTCTGTTAATTCATCTCACAGAGTTACATCTTTCCCTTCAAGAAGCCTTTCGCTAAGGCTGTTCTTGTGGAATTGGCAAAGGGATATTTGGAAGCCCATAGAGGGCTATGGTGAAAAAGGAAATATCTTCCGTTCAAAACTGGAAAGAAGCTTTCTGAGAAACTGTTCTATGTTCTGTTAATTCATCTCACAGAGTTACATCTTTCCCTTCAAGAAGCCTTTCGCTAAGGCTGTTCTTGTGGAATTGGCAAAGGGATATTTGGAAGCACATAGAGGGCTATGGTGAAAAAGGAAATATCTTCCGTTCAAAACTGGAAAGAAGCTTTCTGAGAAACTGCTCTGTGTTCTGTTAATTCATCTCACAGAGTTACATCTTTCCCTTCAAGAAGCCTTTCGCTAAGGCTGTTCTTGTGGAATTGGCAAAGGGATATTTGGAAGCCCATAGAGGGCTATGGTGAAAAAGGAAATATCTTCCGTTCAAAATTGGAAAGAAGCTTTCTGAGAAACTGCTCTGTGTTCTGTTAATTCATCTCACAGAGTTACATCTTTCGCTTCAAGAAGCCTTTCGCTAAGGCTGTTCTTGTGGAATTGGAAAGGGATATTTGGAAGCCCATAGAGGGCTATGGTGAAAAAGGAAATATCTTCCGTTCAAAACTGGAAAGAAGCTTTCTGAGAAACTGCTCTGTGTTCTGTTAATTCATCTCACAGAGTTACATCTTTCCCTTCAAGAAGCCTTTCGCTAAGGCTGTTCTTGTGGAATTGGCAAAGGGATATTTGGAAGCCCATAGAGGGCCATGGTGAAAAAGGAAATATCTTCCGTTCAAAACTGGAAAGAAGCTTTCTGAGAAACTGCTCTGTGTTCTGTTAATTCACCTCACAGAGTTACATATTTCCCTTCAAGAAGCCTTTCGCTAACGCTGTTTTTGTGGAATAGTCAAAGGGATATTTGGAAGCCCATAGAGGGCTATGGTGAAAAAGGAAATATCTTCCGTTCAAAACTGGAAAGAAGCTTTCTGAGAAACTGTTCTATGTTCTGTTAATTCATCTCACAGAGTTACATCTTTCCCTTCAAGAAGCCTTTCGCTAAGGCTGTTCTTGTGGAATTGGCAAAGGGATATTTGGAAGCCCATAGAGGGCTATGGTGAAAAAGGAAATATCTTCCGTTCAAAACTGGAAAGAAGCTTTCTGAGAAACTGCTCTGTGTTCTGTTAATTCATCTCACAGAGTTACATCTTTCCCTTCAAGAAGCCTTTCGCTAAGGCTGTTCTTGTGGAATTGGCAAAGGGATATTTGGAAGCCCATAGAAGGCTATGGTGAAAAAGGAAATATCTTCCGTTCAAAACTGGAAAGAAGCTTTCTGAGAAACTGCTCTGTGTTCTGTTAATTCATCTCACAGGGTTACATCTTTAACTTCAAGAAGCCTTTCGCTAAGGCTGTTCTTGTGGAATTGGCAAAGGGATATTTGGAAGCCCATAGAGGGCTATGGTGAAAAAGGAAATATCTTCCGTTCAAAATTGGAAAGAAGCTTTCTGAGAAACTGCTCTGTGTTCTGTTAATTCATCTCACAGAGTTACATCTTTCCCTTCAAGAAGCCTTTCGCTAAGGCTGTTCTTGTGGAATTGGAAAGGGATATTTGGAAGCTCATAGAGGGCTATGGTGAAAAAGGAAATATCTTCCGTTCAAAACTGGAAAGAAGCTTTCTGAGAAACTGCTCTGTGTTCTGTTAATTCATCTCACAGAGTTACATCTTTCCCTTCAAGAAGCCTTTCGCTAAGGCTGTTCTTGTGGAATTGGCAAAGGGATATTTGGAAGCCCATAGAGGGCTATGGTGAAAAAGGAAATATCTTCCGTTCAAAAGTGGAAAGAAGCTTTCTGAGAAACTGCTCTGTATTCTGTTAATTCATCTAGCAGAGTTACATCTCTTCCTTCAAGAAGCCTTTCGCTAAGGCTGTTCTTGTGGAATTGGCAAAGGGATATTTGGAAGCCCATAGAGGGCTATGGTGAAAAAGGAAATATATTCCGTTCAAAACTGGAAAGAAGCTTTCTGAGAAACTGCTCTGTGTTCTGTTAATTCATCTCACAGAGTTACATCTTTCCCTTCAAGTAGCCTTTCGCTAAGGCTGTTCTTGTGGAATTGGCAAAGGGATATTTGGAAGACCATAGAGGGCTATGGTGAAAAAGGAAATATCTTCCGTTCAAAACTGGAAAGAAGCTTTCTGAGAAACTGCTCTGTGTTCTGTTAATTCATCTCACAGAGTTACATCTTTCCCTTCAAGAAGCCTTTTGCTAAGGCTGTTCTTGTGGAATTGGCAAAGGGATATTTGGAAGCCCATAGAGGGCTATGGTGAAAAAGGAAATATCTTCCGTTCAAAACTGGAAAGAAGCTTTCGGAGAAACTGCTCTGTGTTCTCTTAATTCATCTCACAGAGTTACATCTTTCCCTTCAAGAAGCCTTTCGCTAAGGCTGTTCTTGTGGAATTGGCAAAGGGATATTTGGAAGCCCATAGAGGGCTATGGTGAAAAAGGAAATATCTTCCGTTCAAAACTGGAAAGAAGCTTTCTGAGAAACTGTTCTATGTTCTGTTAATTCATCTCACAGAGTTACATCTTTCCCTTAAAGAAGCCTTTCGCTAAGGCTGTTCTTGTGGAATTGGCAAAGGGATATTTGGAAGCACATAGAGGGCTATGGTGAAAAAGGAAATATCTTCCGTTCAAAACTGGAAAGAAGCTTTCTGAGAAACTGCTCTGTGTTCTGTTAATTCATCTCACAGAGTTACATCTTTCCCTTCAAGTAGCCTTTCGCTAAGGCTGTTCTTGTGGAATTGGCAAAGGGATATTTGGAAGACCATAGAGGGCTATGGTGAAAAAGGAAATATCTTCCGTTCAAAACTGGAAAGAAGCTTTCTGAGAAACTGCTCTGTGTTCCGTTAATTCATCTCACAGAGTTACATCTTTCCCTAAAAAAGCCTTTCGCTAAGGCTGTTCTTGTGGAATTGGCAAAGGGATATTTGGAAGCCCATAGAGGGCTATGGTGAAAAAGGAAATATCTTCCGTTCAAAACTGGAAAGAAGCTTTCTGAGAAACTGCTCTGTGTTCTCTTAATTCATCTCACAGAGTTACATCTTTCCCTTCAAGAAGCCTTTCGCTAAGGCTGTTCTAGTGGAATTGGCAAAGGGATATTTGGAAGCCCATAGAGGTCTATGGTGAAAAAGGAAATATCTTCCGTTCAAAAGTGGAAAGAAGCTTTCTGAGAAACTGCTCTGTGTTCTGTTAATTCATCTCACAGAGTTACATCTTTCCCTTCAAGAAGCCTTTCGCTAAGGCTGTTCTTGTGGAATTGGCAAAGGGATATTTCGAAGCCCATAGAGGGCTATGGTGAAAAAGGAAATATCTTCCGTTCAAAAGTGGAAAGAAGCTTTCTGAGAATCTGCTCTGTGTTCTGTTAATTCATCTCACAGAGTTACATCTTTCCCTTTAAGAAGCCTTTCGCTAAGGCTGTTCTTGTGGAATTGGCAAAGGGATATTTGGAAGCCCATAGAGGGCTATGGTGAAAAAGGAAATATCTTCCGTTCAAAACTGGAAAAAAGCTTTCTGAGAAACTGCTCTGTGTTCTGTTAATTCATCTCACAGAGTTACATCTTTCCCTTCAAGAAGCCTTTCGCTAAGGCTGTTTTTGTGGAATTGTCAAAGGGTTATTTTGAAGCCCTTAGAGGGCTATGGTGAAAAAGGAAATATCTTCCGTTCAAAACTGGAAAGAAGCTTTCTGAGAAACTGCTCTGTGTTCTGTTAGTTCATCTAACAGAGTTACATCTTTAACTTCAAGAAGACTTTCGCTAAGGCTGTTCTTGTGGAATTGGCAAAGGGATATTTGGAAGCCCGTAGAGGGCTATGGTGAAAAAGGAAATACCTTCCGTTCAAAATTGGAAAGAAGCTTTCTGAGAAACTGCTCTGTGTTCTGTTAATTCATCTCACAGAGTTACATCTTTCCCTTCAAGAAGCCTTTCGCTAAGGCTGTTCTTGTGGAATTGGCAAAGGGATATTTGGAAGCCCATAGAGGGCTATGGTGAAAAAGGAAATATCTTCCGTTCAAAACTGGAAAGAAGCTTTCTGAGAAACTGCTCTGTGTTCTGTTAATTCATCTCACAGAGTTACATCTTTCCCTTCAAGAAGCCTTTCGCTAAGGCTGTTCTTGTGGAATTGGCAAAGGGATATTTGGAAGCCCATAGAGGGCTATGGTGGAAAAGGAAATATCTTCCGTTCAAAACTGGAAAGAAGCTTTCTGAGAAACTGCTCTGTGTTCTGTTAATTCATCTCACAGAGTTACATCTTTCCCTTCAAGAAGCCTTTCGCTAAGGCTGTTCTTGTGGAATTGGCAAAGGGATATTAGGAAGCCCATAGAGGGCTATGGTGAAAAAGGAAATATCTTCCGTTCAAAACTGAAAAAAGCTTTCTGAGAAACAGCTCTGTGTTATGTTAATTCATCTCACAGAGTTACATATTTCCCTTCAAGAAGCCTTTCGCTAAGGCTGTTTTTGAGGAATTGGCAAAGGGATATTTGGAAGCCCATAGAGGGCTATGGTGAAAAAGGAAATATCTTCCGTTCAAAACTGGAAAGAAGCTTTCTGAGAAACTGCTCTGTGTTCTCTTAATTCATCTCACAGAGTTACATCTTTCCCTTCAAGGAGCCTTTCGCTAAGGCTGTTCTTGTGGAATTGGCAAAGGGATATTTGGAAGCCCATAGAGGTCTATGGTGAAAAAGGAAATATCTTCCGTTCAAAACTGGAAAGAAGCTTTCTGAGAAACTGCTCTGTGTTCTATTAATTCATCTCACAGAGTTACATCTTTAACTTCAAGAAGCCTTTCGCTAAGGCTGTTCTTGTGGAATTGGCAAAGGGATATTTGGAAGCCCATAGAGGGCTATGGTGAAAAAGGAAATATCTTCCGTTCAAACCTGGAAAGAAGCTTTCTGAGAAACTGCTCTGTGTTCTGTTAATTCATCTCACAGAGTTACAAGTTTCCCTTCAAGAAGCCTTTCGCTAAGGCTGTTCTTGTGGAATTGGCAAAGGGATATTTGGAAGCCCATAGAGGGCTATGGTGAAAAAGGAAATATCTTCCGTTCAAAACTGTAAAGAAGCTTTCTGAGACACTGCTCTGTGTTCTGTTAATTCATCTCACAGAGTTACATCTTTCCCTTCAAGAAGTCTTTCGCTAAGGCTGTTCTTGTGGAATTGGCAAAGGGATATTTGGAAGCCCATAGAGGGCTATGGTGAAAAAGGAAATATCTTCCGTTCAAAACTGGAAAGAAGCTTTCTGAGAAACTGCTCTGTGTTCTGTTAATTCATCTCACAGAGTTACATCTTTCCCTTCAAGAAGACTTTCGCTAAGGCTGTTTTTGTGGAATTGGCAAAGGGATATTTGGAAGACCATAGAGGGCTATGGTGAAAAAGGAAATATCTTCCGTTCAAAACTGGAAAGAAGCTTTCTGAGAAACTGCTCTGTGTTCTGTTAATTCATCTCATAGAGTTACATCTTTCCATTCAAGAAGCCTTTCGCTAAGGCTGTTCTTGTGGAATTGGCAAAGGGATATTTGGAAGCCCATAGAGGGCTATGGTGAAAAAGGAAATATCTTCCGTTCAAAACTGGAAAGAAGCTTTCTGAGAAACTGCTCTGTGTTCTGTTAATTCATCTCACAGAGTTACATCTTTCCCTTCAAGAAGCCTTTCGCTAAGGCTGTTCTTGTGGAATTGGCAAGGGGATATTTGGAAGCCCATAGAGGTCTATGGTGAAAAAGGAAATATCTTCCGTTCAAAACTGGAAAGAAGCTTTCTGAGAAACTGCTCTGTGTTCTGTTAATTCATCTCACAGAGTTACATCTTTAACTTCAAGAAGCCTTTCGCTAAGGCTGTTCTTGTGGAATTGGCAAAGGGATATTTGGAAGCCCATAGAGGGCTATGGTGAAAAACGAAATATCTTCCGTTCAAAACTGGAAAGAAGCTTTCTGAGAAACTGCTCTGTGTTCTGTTAATTCATCTCACAGAGTTACATCTTTCCCTTCAAGAAGCCTTTCGCTAAGGCTGTTCTTGTGGAATTGGCAAAGGGATATTTGGAAGCCCATAGAGGGCTATGGTGAAAAAGGAAATATCTTCCGTTCAAAACTGTAAAGAAGCTTTCTGAGACACTGCTCTGTGTTCTGTTAATTCATCTCACAGAGTTACATCTTTCCCTTCAAGAAGTCTTTCGCTAAGGCTGTTCTTGTGGAATTGGCAAAGGGATATTTGGAAGCCCATAGAGGGCTATGGTGAAAAAGGAAATATCTTCCGTTCAAAACTGGAAAGAAGCTTTCTGAGAAACTGCTCTGTGTTCTGTTAATTCATCTCACAGAGTTACATCTTTCCCTTCAAGAAGCCTTTCGCTAAGGCTGTTCTTGTGGAATTGGCAAAGGGATATTTGGAAGCCCATAGAGGGCTATGGTGAAAAAGGAAATATCTTCCGTTCAAAACTGGAAAGAAGCTTTCTGAGAAACTGCTCTGTGTTCTGTTAATTCATCTAGCAGAGTTACATCTTTCCCTTCAAGAAGCCTTTCGCTAAGGCTGTTCTTGTGGAATTGGCAAAGGGATATTTGGAAGCCCATAGAGGGCTATGGTGAAAAAGGAAATATCTTCCGTTCAAAACTGGAAAGAAGCTTTCTGAGAAACTGCTCTGTGTTCTCTTAATTCATCTCACAGAGTTACATCTTTCCCTTCAAGAAGCCTTTCACTAAGGCTGTTCTTGTGGAATTGGCAAAGGGATATTTGGAAGCCCTTAGAGGGCTATGGTGAAAAAGGAAATATCTTCCGTTCAAAAGTGGAAAGAAGCTTTCTGAGAATCTGCTCTGTGTTCTGTTAATTCATCTCACAGAGTTACATCTTTCCCTTCAAGAAGCCGTTCGCTAAGGCTGTTCTTGTGGAATTGGAAAAGGGATATTTGGAAGCCCATAGAGGGCTATGGTGAAAAAGGAAATATCATCAGTTCAAAACTGGAAAGAAGCTTTCTGAGAAACTGCTCTGTGTTCTTTTAATTCATCTCACAGAGTTACATCTTTCCCTTCAAGAAGGCTTTCGCTAAGGCTCTTCTTGTGGAATTGGCAAAGGGATATTTTGAAGCCCATGGAGGGCTATGGTGAAAAAGGAAATATCTTCCGTTCAAAAGTGGAAAGAAGCTTTCTGAGAAACTGCTCTGTGTTCTGTTAATTCATCTAGCAGAGTTACATCTCTTCCTTCAGGAAGCCTTTCGCTAAGGCTGTTCTTGTGGAATTGGCAAAGGGATATTTGGAAGCCCTTAGAGGGCTATGGTGAAAAAGGAAATATCTTCCGTTCAAAACTGGAAAGAAGCTTTCTGAGAAACTGCTCTGTGTTCTGTTAATTCATCTCACAGCGTTACATCTTTAACTTCAAGAAGCCTTTCGCTAAGGCTGTTCTTGTGGAATTGGCAAAGGGATATTTGGAAGCCCATAGAGGGCTATGGTGAAAAAGGAAATATCTTCCGTTCAAAATTGGAAAGAAGCTTTCTGAGAAACTGCTCTGTGTTCTGTTAATTCATCTCACAGAGTTACATGTTTAACTTCAAGAAGCCTTTCGCTAAGGCTCTTCTTGTGGAATTGGCAAAGGGATATTTGGAAGCCCATAGAGGGCTATGGTGAAAAAGGAAATATCTTCCGTTCAAAAGTGGAAAGAAGCTTTCTGAGAAACTGCTCTGTGTTCTGTTAATTCATCTCACAGAGTTACATCTTTCCCTTCAAGAAGCCTTTCACTAAGGCTGTTCTTGTGGAATTGGCAAAGGGATATTTGGAAGCCCATAGAGGGCTATGGTGAAAAAGGAAATATCATCCGTTCAAAACTGGAAAGAAGCTTTCTGAGAAACTGCTCTGTGTTCTGTTAATTCATCTCACAGAGTTACATCTTTCCCTTCAAGAAGCCTTTCGCTAAGGCTGTTCTTGTGGAATTGGCAAAGGGATATTTGGAAGCCCATAGAAGGCTATGGTGAAAAAGGAAATATCTTCCGTTCAAAACTGGAAAGAAGCTTTCTGAGAAACTGCTCTGTGTTCTGTTAATTCATCTCACAGAGTTATATCTTTAACTTCAAGAAGCCTTTCGCTAAGGCTGTTCTTGTGGAATTGGCAATGGGATATTTGGAAGCCCATAGAGGGCTATGGTGAAAAAGGAAATATCTTAAGTTCAAAAGTGGAAAGAAGCTTTCTGAGAAACTGCTCTGTGTTCTGTTAATTCATCTAGCAGAGTTACATCTCTTCCTTCAAGAAGCCTTTCGCTAAGGCTGTTCTTGTGGAATTGGCAAAGGGATATTTGGAAGCCCATAGAGGGCTATGGTGAAAAAGGAAATATCTTCCGTTCAAAACTGGAAAGAAGCTTTCTGAGAAACTGCTCTGTGTTCTGTTAATTCATCTCACAGAGTTACATCTTTCCCTTCAAGAAGCCTTTGGCTAAGGCTGCTCTTGGGGAATTGGCAAAGGGATATTTGGAAGCCCATAGAGGGCTATGGTGAAAAAGGAAATATCTTCCGTTCAAAACTGGAAAAAAGCTTTCTGAGAAACTGCTCTGTGTTCTGTTAATTCATCTCACAGAGTTACATCTTTCCCTTCAAGAAGCCTTTCGCTAAGGCTGTTCTTGTGGAATTGGCAAAGGGATATTTGGAAGCCCATAGAGGGCTATGGTGAAAAAGGAAATATCTTCCGTTCAAAACTGTAAAGAAGCTTTCTGAGACACTGCTCTGTGTTCTGTTAATTCATCTCACAGAGTTACATCTTTCCCTTCAAGAAGCCTTTCGCTAAGGCTGTTCTTGTGGAATTGGCAAAGGGATATTTGGAAGCCCATAGAGGGCTATGGTGAAAAAGGAAATATCTTCCGTTCAAAACTGGAAAGAAGCTTTCTGAGAAACTGCTCTGTGTTCTGTTAATTCATCTCACAGAGTTACATCTTTCCCTTCAAGAAGCCTTTCGCTAAGCCTGTTCTTGTGGAATTGGCAAAGGGATATTTGGAAGCCCATAGAGGGCTATTGTGAAAAAGGAAATATCATCCGTTCAAAACTGGAAAGAAGCTTTCTGAGAAACTGCTCTGTGTTCTTTTAATTCATCTCACAGAGTTACATCTTTCCCTTCAAGAAGGCTTTCGCTAAGGCTGTTCTTGTGGAATTGGCAAAGGGATATTTGGAAGCCCATGGAGGGCTATGGTGAAAAAGGAAATATCTTCCGTTCAAAAGTGGAAAGAAGCTTTCTGAGAAACTGCTCTGTGTTCTGTTAATTCATCTAGCAGAGTTACATCTCTTCCTTCAGGAAGCCTTTCGCTAAGGCTGTTCTTGTGGAATTGGCAAAGGGATATTTGGAAGCCCATAGAGGGCTATGGTGAAAAAGGAAATATCTTCCGTTCAAAACTGGAAAGAAGCTTTCTGAGAAACTGCTCTGTGTTCTGTTAATTCATCTCACAGCGTTACATCTTAAACTTCAACAAGCCTTTCGCTAAGGCTGTTCTTGTGGAATTAGGAAAGGGATATTTGGAAGCCCATAGAGGGCCATGGTGAAAAAGGAAATATCTTCCGTTCAAAACTGGAAAAAAGCTTTCTGAGAAACTGCTCTGTGTTCTGTTAATTCATCTCACAGAGTTACATATTTCCCTTCAAGAAGCCTTTCGCTAAGGCTGTTTTTGTGGAATTGTCAAAGGGATATTTGGAAGCCCATAGAGGGCTATGGTGAAAAAGGAAATATCTTCCGTTCAAAACTGGAGAGAAGCTTTCTGAGAAACTGCTCTGTGTTCTGTTAAATCATCTCACAGAGTTACATCTTTCCCTTCAAGAAGCCTTTCGCTAAGGCTGTTCTTGTGGAATTGGCAAAGGGATATTTGGAAGCCCATAGAGGGCTATGGTGAAAAAGGAAATATCTTCCGTTCAAAACTGGAAAGAAGGTTTTTGAGAAACTGCTCTGTGTTCTGTTAACTCATCTCACAGAGTTACATCTTTAACTTCAAGAAGCCTTTCGCTAAGGCTGTTCTTGTGGAATTGGCAAAGGGATATTTGGAAGCCCATAGAGGGCTATGGTGAAAAAGGAAATATCTTCCGTTCAAAATTGGAAAGAAGCTTTCTGAGAAACTGCTCTGTGTTCTGTTAATTCATCTCACAGAGTTACATCTTTCCCTTCAAGAAGCCTTTCGCTAAGGCTGTTCTTGTGGAATTGGAAAGGGATATTTGGAAGCCCATAGAGGGCTATGGTGAAAAAGGAAATATCTTCCGTTCAAAACTGGAAAGAAGCTTTCTGAGAAACTGCTCTGTGTTCTGTTAATTCATCTCACAGAGTTACATCTTTCCCTTCAAGAAGCCTTTCGCTAAGGCTGTTCTTGTGGAATTGGCAAAGGGATATTTGGAAGCCCATAGAGGGCTATGGTGAAAAAGGAAATATCTTCCGTTCAAAAGTGGAAAGAAGCTTTCTGAGAAACTGCTCTGTATTCTGTTAATTCATCTAGCAGAGTTACATCTCTTCCTTCAAGAAGCCTTTCGCTAAGGCTGTTCTTGTGGAATTGGCAAAGGGATATTTGGAAGCCCATAGAGGGCTATGGTGAAAAAGGAAATATCTTCCGTTCAAAACTGGAAAGAAGCTTTCTGAGAAACTGCTCTGTGTTCTGTTAATTCATCTCACAGAGTTACATCTTTCCCTTCAAGAAGCCTTTGGCTAAGGCTGCTCTTGGGGAATTGGCAAAGGGATATTTGGAAGCCCATAGAGGACTATGGTGAAAAAGGAAATATCTTCCGTTCAAAACTGGAAAAAAGCTTTCTGAGAAACTGCTCTGTGTTCTGTTAATTCATCTCACAAAATTACATCTTTCCCTTCAAGGAGCCTTTCGCTAAGGCTGTTCTTGTGGAATTGGCAAAGGGATATTTGGAAGCCCATAGAGGGCTATGGTGAAAAAGGAAATATCTTCCGTTCAAAACTGGAAAGAAGCTTTCTGAGAAACTGCTCTGTGTTCTGTTAATTCATCTCACAGAGTTACATCTTTCCCTTCAAGAAGCCTTTCGCTAAGGCTGTTCTTGTGGAATTGGCAAAGGGATATTTGGAAGCCCATAGAGGGCTATGGTGAAAAAGGAAATATCTTAAGTTCAAAAGTGGAAAGAAGCTTTCTGAGAAACTGCTCTGTTTTCTGTTAATTCATCTAGCAGAGTTACATCTCTTCCTTCAAGAAGCCTTTCGCTAAGGCTGTTCTTGTGGAATTGGCAAAGGGATATTTGGAAGCCCATAGAGGGCTATGGTGAAAAAGGAAATATCTTCCGTTCAAAACTGGAAAGAAGCTTTCTGAGAAACTGCTCTGTGTTCTGTTAATTCATCTCACAGAGTTACATCTTTCCCTTCAAGAAGCCTTTGGCTAAGGCTGCTCTTGGGGAATTGGCAAAGGGATATTTGGAAGCCCTTAGAGGGCTATGGTGAAAAAGGAAATATCTTCCGTTCAAAACTGGAAAAAAGCTTTCTGAGAAACTGCTCTGTGTTCTGTTAATTCATCTCACAGAGTTACATCTTTCCCTTCAAGGAGCCTTTCGCTAAGGCTGTTCTTGTGGAATTGGCAAAGGATATTTGGAAGCCCATAGAGGGCTATGGTGAAAAAGGAAATATCTTCCGTTCAAAACTGGAAAGAAGCTTTCTGAGAAACTGCTCTGTGTTCTGTTAATTCATCTCACAGAGTTACATCTTTAACTTCAAGAAGCCTTTCGCTAAGGCTGTTCTTGTGGAATTGGCAAAGGGATATTTGGAAGCCCATAGAGGGCTATGGTGAAAAAGGAAATATCTTCCGTTCAAAACTGGAAAGAAGCTTTCTGAGAAACTGCTCTGTGTTCTGTTAATTCATCTCACAGAGTTACATCTTTAACTTCAAGAAGCCTTTCGCTAAGGCTGTTCTTGTGGAATTGGCAAAGGGATATTTGGAAGCCCATAGAGGGCTATGGTGAAAAAGGAAATATCTTCCGTTCAAAACTGTAAAGAAGCTTTCTGAGACACTGCTCTGTGTTCTGTTAATTCATCTCACAGAGTTACATCTTTCCCTTCAAGAAGTCTTTCGCTAAGGCTGTTCTTGTGGAATTGGCAAAGGGATATTTGGAAGCCCATAGAGGGCTATGGTGAAAAAGGAAATATCTTCCGTTCAAAACTGGAAAGAAGCTTTCTGAGAAACTGCTCTGTGTTCTGTTAATTCATCTCACAGAGTTACATCTTTCCCTTCAAGAAGCCTTTCGCTAAGGCTGTTCTTGTGGAATTGGCAAAGGGATATTTGGAAGCCCATAGAGGGCTATGGTGAAAAAGGAAATATCTTCCGTTCAAAACTGGAAAGAAGCTTTCTGAGAAACTGCTCTGTGTTCTGTTAATTCATCTCACAGAGTTACATCTTTCCCTTCAAGAAGCCTTTCGCTAAGGCTGTTCTTGTGGAATTGGCAAAGGGATATTTGGAAGCCCATAGAGGGCTATGGTGAAAAAGGAAATATCTTCCGTTCAAAACTGGAAAGAAGCTTTCTGAGAAACTGCTCTGTGTTCTCTTAATTCATCTCACAGAGTTACATCTTTCCCTTCAAGAAGTCTTTCGCTAAGGCTGTTCTTGTGGAATTGGCAAAGGGATATTTGGAAGCCCATAGAGGTCTATGGTGAAAAAGGAAATATCTTCCGTTCAAAAGTGGAAAGAAGCTTTCTGAGAATCTTCTCTGTGTTCTGTTAATTCATCTCACAGAGTTACATCTTTCCCTTCAAGAAGCCGTTCGCTAAGGCTGTTCTTGTGGAATTGGAAAAGGGATATTTGGAAGCCCATAGAGGGCTATGGTGAAAAAGGAAATATCATCAGTTCAAAACTGGAAAGAAGCTTTCTGAGAAACTGCTCTGTGTTCTTTTAATTCATCTCACAGAGTTACATCTTTCCCTTCAAGAAGGCTTTCGCTAAGGCTCTTCTTGTGGAATTGGCAAAGGGATATTTTGAAGCCCATGGAGGGCTATGGTGAAAAAGGAAATACCTTCCGTTCAAAATTGGAAAGAAGCTTTCTGAGAAACTGCTCTGTGTTCTGTTAATTCATCTCACAGAGTTACATCTTTCCGTTCAAGAAGCCTTTCGCTAAGGCTGTTCTTGTGGAACTGGAAAGGGATATTTGGAAGCCCATAGAGGGCTATGGTGAAAAAGGAAATATCTTCCGTTCAAAACTGGAAAGAAGCTTTCTGAGAAACTGCTCTGTGTTCTGTTAATTCATCTCACAGAGTTACATCTTTCCCTTCAAGAAGCCTTTCGCTAAGGCTGTTCTTGTGGAATTGGCAAAGGGATATTTGGAAGCCCATAGAGGGCTATGGTGAAAAAGGAAATATCTTAAGTTCAAAAGTGGAAAGAAGCTTTCTGAGAAACTGCTCTGTGTTCTGTTAATTCATCTAGCAGAGTTACATCTCTTCCTTCAAGAAGCCTTTCGCTAAGGCTGTTCTTGTGGAATTGGCAAAGGGATATTTGGAAGCCCATAGAGGGCTATGGTGAAAAAGGAAATATCTTCCGTTCAAAACTGGAAAGAAGCTTTCTGAGAAACTGCTCTGTGTTCTGTTAATTCATCTCACAGAGTTACATCTTTCCCTTCAAGAAGCCTTTGGCTAAGGCTGCTCTTGGGGAATTGGCAAAGGGATATTTGGAAGCCCATAGAGGGCTATGCTGAAAAAGGAAATATCTTCCGTTCAAAACTGGAAAAAAGCTTTCTGAGAAACTGCTCTGTGTTCTGTTAATTCATCTCACAGAGTTACATCTTTCCCTTCAAGAAGCCTTTCGCTAAGGCTGTTCTTGTGGTATTGGCAAAGGGATATTTGGAAGCCCATAGAGGGCTATGGTGAAAAAGGAAATATCTTCCGTTCAAAACTGGAAAGAAGCTTTCTGAGAAACTGCTCTGTGTTCTGTTAATTCATCTCATAGAGTTACATCTTTCCATTCAAGAAGCCTTTCGCTAAGGCTGTTCTTGTGGAATTGGCAAAGGGATATTTGGAAGAACATAGAGGGCTATGGTGAAAAAGGAAATATCTTCCGTTCAAAACTGGAAAGAAGCTTTCTGAGAAACTGCTCTGTGTTCTGTTAATTCATCTCACAGAGTTACATCTTTCCCTTCAAGAAGCCTTTCGCTAAGGCTGTTCTTGTGGAATTGGCAAGGGGATATTTGGAAGCCCATAGAGGTCTATGGTGAAAAAGGAAATATCTTCCGTTCAAAACTGGAAAGAAGCTTTCTGAGAAACTGCTCTGTGTTCTGTTAATTCATCTCACAGAGTTACATCTTTAACTTCAAGAAGCCTTTCGCTAAGGCTGTTCTTGTGGAATTGGCAAAGGGATATTTGGAAGCCCATAGAGGGCTATGGTGAAAAACGAAATATCTTCCGTTCAAAACTGGAAAGAAGCTTTCTGAGAAACTGCTCTGTGTTCTGTTAATTCATCTCACAGAGTTACATCTTTCCCTTCAAGAAGCCTTTCGCTAAGGCTGTTCTTGTGGAATTGGCAAAGGGATATTTGGAAGCCCATAGAGGGCTATGGTGAAAAAGGAAATATCTTCCGTTCAAAACTGTAAAGAAGCTTTCTGAGACACTGCTCTGTGTTCTTTTAATTCATCTCACAGAGTTACATCTTTCCCTTCAAGAAGTCTTTCGCTAAGGCTGTTCTTGTGGAATTGGCAAAGGGATATTTGGAAGTCCATAGAGGGCTATGGTGAAAAAGGAAATATCTTCCGTTCAAAACTGGAAAGAAGCTTTCTGAGAAACTGCTCTGTGTTCTGTTAATTCATCTCACAGAGTTACATCTTTCCCTTCAAGAAGCCTTTCGCTAAGGCTGTTCTTGTGGAATTGGCAAAGGGATATTTGGAAGCCCATAGAGGTCTATGGTGAAAAAGGAAATATCTTCCGTTCAAAACTGGAAAGAAGCTTTCTGAGAAACTGCTCTGTGTTCTGTTAATTCATCTAGCAGAGTTACATCTTTCCCTTCAAGAAGCCTTTCGCTAAGGCTGTTCTTGTGGAATTGGCAAAGGGATATTTGGAAGCCCATAGAGGGCTATGGTGAAAAAGGAAATATCTTCCGTTCAAAACTGGAAAGAAGCTTTCTGAGAAACTGCTCTGTGTTCTCTTAATTCATCTCACAGAGTTACATCTTTCCCTTCAAGAAGTCTTTCGCTAAGGCTGTTCTTGTGGAATTGGCAAAGGGATATTTGGAAGCCCATAGAGGTCTATGGTGAAAAAGGAAATATCTTCCGTTCAAAAGTGGAAAGAAGCTTTCTGAGAATCTGCTCTGTGTTCTGTTAATTCATCTCACAGAGTTACATCTTTCCCTTCAAGAAGCCTTTCGCTAAGGCTGTTCTTGTGGAATTGGCAAAGGGATATTTGGAAGCCCATAGAGGGCTATGGTGAAAAAGGAAATATCTTCCGTTCAAAACTGGAAAGAAGCTTTCTGAGAAACTGCTCTGTGTTCTGTTAATTCATCTCACAGAGTTACATCTTTCCCTTCAAGAAGCCTTTCGCTAAGCCTGTTCTTGTGGAATTGGCAAAGGGATATTTGGAAGCCCATAGAGGGCTATTGTGAAAAAGGAAATATCATCCGTTCAAAACTGGAAAGAAGCTTTCTGAGAAACTGCTCTGTGTTCTTTTAATTCATCTCACAGAGTTACATCTTTCCCTTCAAGAAGGCTTTCGCTAAGGCTGTTCTTGTGGAATTGGCAAAGGGATGTTTTGAAGCCCATGGAGGGCTATGGTGAAAAAGGAAATATCTTCCGTTCAAAAGTGGAAAGAAGCTTTCTGAGAAACTGCTCTGTGTTCTGTTAATTCATCTAGCAGAGTTACATCTCTTCCTTCAGGAAGCCTTTCGCTAAGGCTGTTCTTGTGGAATTGGCAAAGGGATATTTGGAAGCCCATAGAGGGCTATGGTGAAAAAGGAAATATCTTCCGTTCAAAACTGGAAAGAAGCTTTCTGAGAAACTGCTCTGTGTTCTGTTAATTCATCTCACAGCGTTACATCTTAAACTTCAACAAGCCTTTCGCTAAGGCTGTTCTTGTGGAATTAGGAAAGGGATATTTGGAAGCCCATAGAGGGCCATGGTGAAAAAGGAAATATCTTCCGTTCAAAACTGGAAAAAAGCTTTCTGAGAAACTGCTCTGTGTTCTGTTAATTCATCTCACAGAGTTACATATTTCCCTTCAAGAAGCCTTTCGCTAAGGCTGTTTTTGTGGAATTGTCAAAGGGATATTTGGAAGCCCATAGAGGGCTATGGTGAAAAAGGAAATATCTTCCGTTCAAAACTGGAGAGAAGCTTTCTGAGAAACTGCTCTGTGTTCTGTTAAATCATCTCACAGAGTTACATCTTTCCCTTCAAGAAGCCTTTCGCTAAGGCTGTTCTTGTGGAATTGGCAAAGGGATATTTGGAAGCCCATAGAGGGCTATGGTGAAAAAGGAAATATCTTCCGTTCAAAACTGGAAAGAAGGTTTCTGAGAAACTGCTCTGTGTTCTGTTAACTCATCTCACAGAGTTACATCTTTAACTTCAAGAAGCCTTTCGCTAAGGCTGTTCTTGTGGAATTGGCAAAGGGATATTTGGAAGCCCATAGAGGGCTATGGTGAAAAAGGAAATATCTTCCGTTCAAAATTGGAAAGAAGCTTTCTGAGAAACTGCTCTGTGTTCTGTTAATTCATCTCACAGAGTTACATCTTTCCCTTCAAGAAGCCTTTCGCTAAGGCTGTTCTTGTGGAATTGGAAAGGGATATTTGGAAGCCCATAGAGGGCTATGGTGAAAAAGGAAATATCTTCCGTTCAAAACTGGAAAGAAGCTTTCTGAGAAACTGCTCTGTGTTCTGTTAATTCATCTCACAGAGTTACATCTTTCCCTTCAAGAAGCCTTTCGCTAAGGCTGTTCTTGTGGAATTGGCAAAGGGATATTTGGAAGCCCATAGAGGGCTATGGTGAAAAAGGAAATATCTTCCGTTCAAAAGTGGAAAGAAGCTTTCTGAGAAACTGCTCTGTATTCTGTTAATTCATCTAGCAGAGTTACATCTCTTCCTTCAAGAAGCCTTTCGCTAAGGCTGTTCTTGTGGAATTGGCAAAGGGATATTTGGAAGCCCATAGAGGGCTATGGTGAAAAAGGAAATATCTTCCGTTCAAAACTGGAAAGAAGCTTTCTGAGAAACTGCTCTGTGTTCTGTTAATTCATCTCACAGAGTTACATCTTTCCCTTCAAGAAGCCTTTGGCTAAGGCTGCTCTTGGGGAATTGGCAAAGGGATATTTGGAAGCCCATAGAGGACTATGGTGAAAAAGGAAATATCTTCCGTTCAAAACTGGAAAAAAGCTTTCTGAGAAACTGCTCTGTGTTCTGTTAATTCATCTCACAAAATTACATCTTTCCCTTCAAGGAGCCTTTCGCTAAGGCTGTTCTTGTGGAATTGGCAAAGGGATATTTGGAAGCCCATAGAGGGCTATGGTGAAAAAGGAAATATCTTCCGTTCAAAACTGGAAAGAAGCTTTCTGAGAAACTGCTCTGTGTTCTGTTAATTCATCTCACAGAGTTACATCTTTCCCTTCAAGAAGCCTTTCGCTAAGGCTGTTCTTGTGGAATTGGCAAAGGGATATTTAGAAGCCCATAGAGGGCTATGGTGAAAAAGGAAATATCTTAAGTTCAAAAGTGGAAAGAAGCTTTCTGAGAAACTGCTCTGTTTTCTGTTAATTCATCTAGCAGAGTTACATCTCTTCCTTCAAGAAGCCTTTCGCTAAGGCTGTTCTTGTGGAATTGGCAAAGGGATATTTGGAAGCCCATAGAGGGCTATGGTGAAAAAGGAAATATCTTCCGTTCAAAACTGGAAAGAAGCTTTCTGAGAAACTGCTCTGTGTTCTGTTAATTCATCTCACAGAGTTACATCTTTCCCTTCAAGAAGCCTTTGGCTAAGGCTGCTCTTGGGGAATTGGCAAAGGGATATTTGGAAGCCCTTAGAGGGCTATGGTGAAAAAGGAAATATCTTCCGTTCAAAACTGGAAAAAAGCTTTCTGAGAAACTGCTCTGTGTTCTGTTAATTCATCTCACAGAGTTACATCTTTCCCTTCAAGGAGCCTTTCGCTAAGGCTGTTCTTGTGGAATTGGCAAAGGATATTTGGAAGCCCATAGAGGGCTATGGTGAAAAAGGAAATATCTTCCGTTCAAAACTGGAAAGAAGCTTTCTGAGAAACTGCTCTGTGTTCTGTTAATTCATCTCACAGAGTTACATCTTTAACTTCAAGAAGCCTTTCGCTAAGGCTGTTCTTGTGGAATTGGCAAAGGGATATTTGGAAGCCCATAGAGGGCTATGGTGAAAAAGGAAATATCTTCCGTTCAAAACTGGAAAGAAGCTTTCTGAGAAACTGCTCTGTGTTCTGTTAATTCATCTCACAGAGTTACATCTTTAACTTCAAGAAGCCTTTCGCTAAGGCTGTTCTTGTGGAATTGGCAAAGGGATATTTGGAAGCCCATAGAGGGCTATGGTGAAAAAGGAAATATCTTCCGTTCAAAACTGTAAAGAAGCTTTCTGAGACACTGCTCTGTGTTCTGTTAATTCATCTCACAGAGTTACATCTTTCCCTTCAAGAAGTCTTTCGCTAAGGCTGTTCTTGTGGAATTGGCAAAGGGATATTTGGAAGCCCATAGAGGGCTATGGTGAAAAAGGAAATATCTTCCGTTCAAAACTGGAAAGAAGCTTTCTGAGAAACTGCTCTGTGTTCTGTTAATTCATCTCACAGAGTTACATCTTTCCCTTCAAGAAGCCTTTCGCTAAGGCTGTTCTTGTGGAATTGGCAAAGGGATATTTGGAAGCCCATAGAGGGCTATGGTGAAAAAGGAAATATCTTCCGTTCAAAACTGGAAAGAAGCTTTCTGAGAAACTGCTCTGTGTTCTGTTAATTCATCTCACAGAGTTACATCTTTCCCTTCAAGAAGCCTTTCGCTAAGGCTGTTCTTGTGGAATTGGCAAAGGGATATTTGGAAGCCCATAGAGGGCTATGGTGAAAAAGGAAATATCTTCCGTTCAAAACTGGAAAGAAGCTTTCTGAGAAACTGCTCTGTGTTCTCTTAATTCATCTCACAGAGTTACATCTTTCCCTTCAAGAAGTCTTTCGCTAAGACTGTTCTTGTGGAATTGGCAAAGGGATATTTGGAAGCCCATAGAGGTCTATGGTGAAAAAGGAAATATCTTCCGTTCAAAAGTGGAAAGAAGCTTTCTGAGAATCTTCTCTGTGTTCTGTTAATTCATCTCACAGAGTTACATCTTTCCCTTCAAGAAGCCGTTCGCTAAGGCTGTTCTTGTGGAATTGGAAAAGGGATATTTGGAAGCCCATAGAGGGCTATGGTGAAAAAGGAAATATCATCAGTTCAAAACTGGAAAGAAGCTTTCTGAGAAACTGCTCTGTGTTCTTTTAATTCATCTCACAGAGTTACATCTTTCCCTTCAAGAAGGCTTTCGCTAAGGCTCTTCTTGTGGAATTGGCAAAGGGATATTTTGAAGCCCATGGAGGGCTATGGTGAAAAAGGAAATACCTTCCGTTCAAAATTGGAAAGAAGCTTTCTGAGAAACTGCTCTGTGTTCTGTTAATTCATCTCACAGAGTTACATCTTTCCGTTCAAGAAGCCTTTCGCTAAGGCTGTTCTTGTGGAACTGGAAAGGGATATTTGGAAGCCCATAGAGGGCTATGGTGAAAAAGGAAATATCTTCCGTTCAAAACTGGAAAGAAGCTTTCTGAGAAACTGCTCTGTGTTCTGTTAATTCATCTCACAGAGTTACATCTTTCCCTTCAAGAAGCCTTTCGCTAAGGCTGTTCTTGTGGAATTGGCAAAGGGATATTTGGAAGCCCATAGAGGGCTATGGTGAAAAAGGAAATATCTTAAGTTCAAAAGTGGAAAGAAGCTTTCTGAGAAACTGCTCTGTGTTCTGTTAATTCATCTAGCAGAGTTACATCTCTTCCTTCAAGAAGCCTTTCGCTAAGGCTGTTCTTGTGGAATTGGCAAAGGGATATTTGGAAGCCCATAGAGGGCTATGGTGAAAAAGGAAATATCTTCCGTTCAAAACTGGAAAGAAGCTTTCTGAGAAACTGCTCTGTGTTCTGTTAATTCATCTCACAGAGTTACATCTTTCCCTTCAAGAAGCCTTTGGCTAAGGCTGCTCTTGGGGAATTGGCAAAGGGATATTTGGAAGCCCATAGAGGGCTATGGTGAAAAAGGAAATATCTTCCGTTCAAAACTGGAAAAAAGCTTTCTGAGAAACTGCTCTGTGTTCTGTTAATTCATCTCACAGAGTTACATCTTTCCCTTCAAGAAGCCTTTCGCTAAGGCTGTTCTTGTGGTATTGGCAAAGGGATATTTGGAAGCCCATAGAGGGCTATGGTGAAAAAGGAAATATCTTCCGTTCAAAACTGGAAAGAAGCTTTCTGAGAAACTGCTCTGTGTTCTGTTAATTCATCTCATAGAGTTACATCTTTCCATTCAAGAAGCCTTTCGCTAAGGCTGTTCTTGTGGAATTGGCAAAGGGATATTTGGAAGCCCATAGAGGGCTATGGTGAAAAAGGAAATATCTTCCGTTCAAAACTGGAAAGAAGCTTTCTGAGAAACTGCTCTGTGTTCTGTTAATTCATCTCACAGAGTTACATCTTTCCCTTCAAGAAGCCTTTCGCTAAGGCTGTTCTTGTGGAATTGGCAAGGGGATATTTGGAAGCCCATAGAGGTCTATGGTGAAAAAGGAAATATCTTCCGTTCAAAACTGGAAAGAAGCTTTCTGAGAAACTGCTCTGTGTTCTGTTAATTCATCTCACAGAGTTACATCTTTAACTTCAAGAAGCCTTTCGCTAAGGCTGTTCTTGTGGAATTGGCAAAGGGATATTTGGAAGCCCATAGAGGGCTATGGTGAAAAACGAAATATCTTCCGTTCAAAACTGGAAAGAAGCTTTCTGAGAAACTGCTCTGTGTTCTGTTAATTCATCTCACAGAGTTACATCTTTCCCTTCAAGAAGCCTTTCGCTAAGGCTGTTCTTGTGGAATTGGCAAAGGGATATTTGGAAGCCCATAGAGGGCTATGGTGAAAAAGGAAATATCTTCCGTTCAAAACTGTAAAGAAGCTTTCTGAGACACTGCTCTGTGTTCTTTTAATTCATCTCACAGAGTTACATCTTTCCCTTCAAGAAGTCTTTCGCTAAGGCTGTTCTTGTGGAATTGGCAAAGGGATATTTGGAAGCCCATAGAGGGCTATGGTGAAAAAGGAAATATCTTCCGTTCAAAACTGGAAAGAAGCTTTCTGAGAAACTGCTCTGTGTTCTGTTAATTCATCTCACAGAGTTACATCTTTCCCTTCAAGAAGCCTTTCGCTAAGGCTGTTCTTGTGGAATTGGCAAAGGGATATTTGGAAGCCCATAGAGGGCTATGGTGAAAAAGGAAATATCTTCCGTTCAAAACTGGAAAGAAGCTTTCTGAGAAACTGCTCTGTGTTCTGTTAATTCATCTAGCAGAGTTACATCTTTCCCTTCAAGAAGCCTTTCGCTAAGGCTGTTCTTGTGGAATTGGCAAAGGGATATTTGGAAGCCCATAGAGGGCTATGGTGAAAAAGGAAATATCTTCCGTTCAAAACTGGAAAGAAGCTTTCTGAGAAACTGCTCTGTGTTCTCTTAATTCATCTCACAGAGTTACATCTTTCCCTTCAAGAAGTCTTTCGCTAAGGCTGTTCTTGTGGAATTGGCAAAGGGATATTTGGAAGCCCATAGAGGTCTATGGTGAAAAAGGAAATATCTTCCGTTCAAAAGTGGAAAGAAGCTTTCTGAGAATCTGCTCTGTGTTCTGTTAATTCATCTCACAGAGTTACATCTTTCCCTTCAAGAAGCCTTTCGCTAAGGCTGTTCTTGTGGAATTGGCAAAGGGATATTTGGAAGCCCATAGAGGGCTATGGTGAAAAAGGAAATATCTTCCGTTCAAAACTGGAAAGAAGCTTTCTGAGAAACTGCTCTGTGTTCTGTTAATTCATCTCACAGAGTTACATCTTTCCCTTCAAGAAGCCTTTCGCTAAGCCTGTTCTTGTGGAATTGGCAAAGGGATATTTGGAAGCCCATAGAGGGCTATTGTGAAAAAGGAAATATCATCCGTTCAAAACTGGAAAGAAGCTTTCTGAGAAACTGCTCTGTGTTCTTTTAATTCATCTCACAGAGTTACATCTTTCCCTTCAAGAAGGCTTTCGCTAAGGCTGTTCTTGTGGAATTGGCAAAGGGATATTTTGAAGCCCATGGAGGGCTATGGTGAAAAAGGAAATATCTTCCGTTCAAAAGTGGAAAGAAGCTTTCTGAGAAACTGCTCTGTGTTCTGTTAATTCATCTAGCAGAGTTACATCTCTTCCTTCAGGAAGCCTTTCGCTAAGGCTGTTCTTGTGGAATTGGCAAAGGGATATTTGGAAGCCCATAGAGGGCTATGGTGAAAAAGGAAATATCTTCCGTTCAAAACTGGAAAGAAGCTTTCTGAGAAACTGCTCTGTGTTCTGTTAATTCATCTCACAGCGTTACATCTTAAACTTCAACAAGCCTTTCGCTAAGGCTGTTCTTGTGGAATTAGGAAAGGGATATTTGGAAGCCCATAGAGGGCCATGGTGAAAAAGGAAATATCTTCCGTTCAAAACTGGAAAAAAGCTTTCTGAGAAACTGCTCTGTGTTCTGTTAATTCATCTCACAAAATTACATCTTTCCCTTCAAGGAGCCTTTCGCTAAGGCTGTTCTTGTGGAATTGGCAAAGGGATATTTGGAAGCCCATAGAGGGCTATGGTGAAAAAGGAAATATCTTCCGTTCAAAACTGGAAAGAAGCTTTCTGAGAAACTGCTCTGTGTTCTGTTAATTCATCTCACAGAGTTACATCTTTCCCTTCAAGAAGCCTTTCGCTAAGGCTGTTCTTGTGGAATTGGCAAAGGGATATTTGGAAGCCCATAGAGGGCTATGGTGAAAAAGGAAATATCTTAAGTTCAAAAGTGGAAAGAAGCTTTCTGAGAAACTGCTCT
Organism: Chlorocebus sabaeus; assembly: GCF_047675955.1. Classification (NCBI taxonomy): domain Eukaryota; kingdom Metazoa; phylum Chordata; class Mammalia; order Primates; family Cercopithecidae; genus Chlorocebus; species Chlorocebus sabaeus. The sequence goes on from NW_027327621.1 coordinate 243,890, forward strand.
GTTTTCTGTTAATTCATCTAGCAGAGTTACATCTCTTCCTTCAAGAAGCCTTTCGCTAAGGCTGTTCTTGTGGAATTGGCAAAGGGATATTTGGAAGCCCATAGAGGGCTATGGTGAAAAAGGAAATATCTTCCGTTCAAAACTGGAAAGAAGCTTTCTGAGAAACTGCTCTGTGTTCTGTTAATTCATCTCACAGAGTTACATCTTTCCCTTCAAGAAGCCTTTCGCTAAGGCTGTTCTTGTGGAATTGGCAAAGGGATATTTGGAAGCCCATAGAGGGCTATGGTGAAAAAGGAAATATCTTCCGTTCAAAACTGGAAAGAAGCTTTCTGAGAAACTGCTCTGTGTTCTGTTAATTCATCTAGCAGAGTTACATCTTTCCCTTCAAGAAGCCTTTCGCTAAGGCTGTTCTTGTGGAATTGGCAAAGGGATATTTGGAAGCCCATAGAGGGCTATGGTGAAAAAGGAAATATCTTCCGTTCAAAACTGGAAAGAAGCTTTCTGAGAAACTGCTCTGTGTTCTCTTAATTCATCTCACAGAGTTACATCTTTCCCTTCAAGAAGTCTTTCGCTAAGGCTGTTCTTGTGGAATTGGCAAAGGGATATTTGGAAGCCCATAGAGGTCTATGGTGAAAAAGGAAATATCTTCCGTTCAAAAGTGGAAAGAAGCTTTCTGAGAATCTGCTCTGTGTTCTGTTAATTCATCTCACAGAGTTACATCTTTCCCTTCAAGAAGCCTTTCGCTAAGGCTGTTCTTGTGGAATTGGCAAAGGGATATTTGGAAGCCCATAGAGGGCTATGGTGAAAAAGGAAATATCTTCCGTTCAAAACTGGAAAGAAGCTTTCTGAGAAACTGCTCTGTGTTCTGTTAATTCATCTCACAGAGTTACATCTTTCCCTTCAAGAAGCCTTTCGCTAAGCCTGTTCTTGTGGAATTGGCAAAGGGATATTTGGAAGCCCATAGAGGGCTATTGTGAAAAAGGAAATATCATCCGTTCAAAACTGGAAAGAAGCTTTCTGAGAAACTGCTCTGTGTTCTTTTAATTCATCTCACAGAGTTACATCTTTCCCTTCAAGAAGGCTTTCGCTAAGGCTGTTCTTGTGGAATTGGCAAAGGGATATTTTGAAGCCCATGGAGGGCTATGGTGAAAAAGGAAATATCTTCCGTTCAAAAGTGGAAAGAAGCTTTCTGAGAAACTGCTCTGTGTTCTGTTAATTCATCTAGCAGAGTTACATCTCTTCCTTCAGGAAGCCTTTCGCTAAGGCTGTTCTTGTGGAATTGGCAAAGGGATATTTGGAAGCCCATAGAGGGCTATGGTGAAAAAGGAAATATCTTCCGTTCAAAACTGGAAAGAAGCTTTCTGAGAAACTGCTCTGTGTTCTGTTAATTCATCTCACAGCGTTACATCTTAAACTTCAACAAGCCTTTCGCTAAGGCTGTTCTTGTGGAATTAGGAAAGGGATATTTGGAAGCCCATAGAGGGCCATGGTGAAAAAGGAAATATCTTCCGTTCAAAACTGGAAAAAAGCTTTCTGAGAAACTGCTCTGTGTTCTGTTAATTCATCTCACAAAATTACATCTTTCCCTTCAAGGAGCCTTTCGCTAAGGCTGTTCTTGTGGAATTGGCAAAGGGATATTTGGAAGCCCATAGAGGGCTATGGTGAAAAAGGAAATATCTTCCGTTCAAAACTGTAAAGAAGCTTTCTGAGACACTGCTCTGTGTTCTGTTAATTCATCTCACAGAGTTACATCTTTCCCTTCAAGAAGTCTTTCGCTAAGGCTGTTCTTGTGGAATTGGCAAAGGGATATTTGGAAGCCCATAGAGGGCTATGGTGAAAAAGGAAATATCTTCCGTTCAAAACTGGAAAGAAGCTTTCTGAGAAACTGCTCTGTGTTCTGTTAATTCATCTCACAGAGTTACATCTTTCCCTTCAAGAAGCCTTTCGCTAAGGCTGTTCTTGTGGAATTGGCAAAGGGATATTTGGAAGCCCATAGAGGGCTATGGTGAAAAAGGAAATATCTTCCGTTCAAAACTGGAAAGAAGCTTTCTGAGAAACTGCTCTGTGTTCTGTTAATTCATCTCACAGAGTTACATCTTTCCCTTCAAGAAGCCTTTCGCTAAGGCTGTTCTTGTGGAATTGGCAAAGGGATATTTGGAAGCCCATAGAGGGCTATGGTGAAAAAGGAAATATCTTCCGTTCAAAACTGGAAAGAAGCTTTCTGAGAAACTGCTCTGTGTTCTCTTAATTCATCTCACAGAGTTACATCTTTCCCTTCAAGAAGTCTTTCGCTAAGGCTGTTCTTGTGGAATTGGCAAAGGGATATTTGGAAGCCCATAGAGGTCTATGGTGAAAAAGGAAATATCTTCCGTTCAAAAGTGGAAAGAAGCTTTCTGAGAATCTTCTCTGTGTTCTGTTAATTCATCTCATAGAGTTACATCTTTCCCTTCAAGAAGCCGTTCGCTAAGGCTGTTCTTGTGGAATTGGAAAAGGGATATTTGGAAGCCCATAGAGGGCTATGGTGAAAAAGGAAATATCATCAGTTCAAAACTGGAAAGAAGCTTTCTGAGAAACTGCTCTGTGTTCTTTTAATTCATCTCACAGAGTTACATCTTTCCCTTCAAGAAGGCTTTCGCTAAGGCTCTTCTTGTGGAATTGGCAAAGGGATATTTTGAAGCCCATGGAGGGCTATGGTGAAAAAGGAAATATCTTCCGTTCAAAAGTGGAAAGAAGCTTTCTGAGAAACTGCTCTGTGTTCTGTTAATTCATCTAGCAGAGTTACATCTCTTCCTTCAGGAAGCCTTTCGCTAAGGCTGTTCTTGTGGAATTGGCAAAGGGATATTTGGAAGCCCATAGAGGGCTATGGTGAAAAAGGAAATATCTTCCGTTCAAAACTGGAAAGAAGCTTTCTGAGAAACTGCTCTGTGTTCTGTTAATTCATCTCACAGCGTTACATCTTAAACTTCAACAAGCCTTTCGCTAAGGCTGTTCTTGTGGAATTAGGAAAGGGATATTTGGAAGCCCATAGAGGGCCATGGTGAAAAAGGAAATATCTTCCGTTCAAAACTGGAAAAAAGCTTTCTGAGAAACTGCTCTGTGTTCTGTTAATTCATCTCACAGAGTTACATATTTCCCTTCAAGAAGCCTTTCGCTAAGGCTGTTTTTGTGGAATTGTCAAAGGGATATTTGGAAGCCCATAGAGGGCTATGGTGAAAAAGGAAATATCTTCCGTTCAAAACTGGAGAGAAGCTTTCTGAGAAACTGCTCTGTGTTCTGTTAAATCATCTCACAGAGTTACATCTTTCCCTTCAAGAAGCCTTTCGCTAAGGCTGTTCTTGTGGAATTGGCAAAGGGATATTTGGAAGCCCATAGAGGGCTATGGTGAAAAAGGAAATATCTTCCGTTCAAAACTGGAAAGAAGGTTTCTGAGAAACTGCTCTGTGTTCTGTTAACTCATCTCACAGAGTTACATCTTTAACTTCAAGAAGCCTTTCGCTAAGGCTGTTCTTGTGGAATTGGCAAAGGGATATTTGGAAGCCCATAGAGGGCTATGGTGAAAAAGGAAATATCTTCCGTTCAAAATTGGAAAGAAGCTTTCTGAGAAACTGCTCTGTGTTCTGTTAATTCATCTCACAGAGTTACATCTTTCCCTTCAAGAAGCCTTTCGCTAAGGCTGTTCTTGTGGAATTGGAAAGGGATATTTGGAAGCCCATAGAGGGCTATGGTGAAAAAGGAAATATCTTCCGTTCAAAACTGGAAAGAAGCTTTCTGAGAAACTGCTCTGTGTTCTGTTAATTCATCTCACAGAGTTACATCTTTCCCTTCAAGAAGCCTTTCGCTAAGGCTGTTCTTGTGGAATTGGCAAAGGGATATTTGGAAGCCCATAGAGGGCTATGGTGAAAAAGGAAATATCTTCCGTTCAAAAGTGGAAAGAAGCTTTCTGAGAAACTGCTCTGTATTCTGTTAATTCATCTAGCAGAGTTACATCTCTTCCTTCAAGAAGCCTTTCGCTAAGGCTGTTCTTGTGGAATTGGCAAAGGGATATTTGGAAGCCCATAGAGGGCTATGGTGAAAAAGGAAATATCTTCCGTTCAAAACTGGAAAGAAGCTTTCTGAGAAACTGCTCTGTGTTCTGTTAATTCATCTCACAGAGTTACATCTTTCCCTTCAAGAAGCCTTTGGCTAAGGCTGCTCTTGGGGAATTGGCAAAGGGATATTTGGAAGCCCATAGAGGACTATGGTGAAAAAGGAAATATCTTCCGTTCAAAACTGGAAAAAAGCTTTCTGAGAAACTGCTCTGTGTTCTGTTAATTCATCTCACAAAATTACATCTTTCCCTTCAAGGAGCCTTTCGCTAAGGCTGTTCTTGTGGAATTGGCAAAGGGATATTTGGAAGCCCATAGAGGGCTATGGTGAAAAAGGAAATATCTTCCGTTCAAAACTGGAAAGAAGCTTTCTGAGAAACTGCTCTGTGTTCTGTTAATTCATCTCACAGAGTTACATCTTTCCCTTCAAGAAGCCTTTCGCTAAGGCTGTTCTTGTGGAATTGGCAAAGGGATATTTGGAAGCCCATAGAGGGCTATGGTGAAAAAGGAAATATCTTAAGTTCAAAAGTGGAAAGAAGCTTTCTGAGAAACTGCTCTGTTTTCTGTTAATTCATCTAGCAGAGTTACATCTCTTCCTTCAAGAAGCCTTTCGCTAAGGCTGTTCTTGTGGAATTGGCAAAGGGATATTTGGAAGCCCATAGAGGGCTATGGTGAAAAAGGAAATATCTTCCGTTCAAAACTGGAAAGAAGCTTTCTGAGAAACTGCTCTGTGTTCTGTTAATTCATCTCACAGAGTTACATCTTTCCCTTCAAGAAGCCTTTGGCTAAGGCTGCTCTTGGGGAATTGGCAAAGGGATATTTGGAAGCCCTTAGAGGGCTATGGTGAAAAAGGAAATATCTTCCGTTCAAAACTGGAAAAAAGCTTTCTGAGAAACTGCTCTGTGTTCTGTTAATTCATCTCACAGAGTTACATCTTTCCCTTCAAGGAGCCTTTCGCTAAGGCTGTTCTTGTGGAATTGGCAAAGGATATTTGGAAGCCCATAGAGGGCTATGGTGAAAAAGGAAATATCTTCCGTTCAAAACTGGAAAGAAGCTTTCTGAGAAACTGCTCTGTGTTCTGTTAATTCATCTCACAGAGTTACATCTTTAACTTCAAGAAGCCTTTCGCTAAGGCTGTTCTTGTGGAATTGGCAAAGGGATATTTGGAAGCCCATAGAGGGCTATGGTGAAAAAGGAAATATCTTCCGTTCAAAACTGTAAAGAAGCTTTCTGAGACACTGCTCTGTGTTCTGTTAATTCATCTCACAGAGTTACATCTTTCCCTTCAAGAAGTCTTTCGCTAAGGCTGTTCTTGTGGAATTGGCAAAGGGATATTTGGAAGCCCATAGAGGGCTATGGTGAAAAAGGAAATATCTTCCGTTCAAAACTGGAAAGAAGCTTTCTGAGAAACTGCTCTGTGTTCTGTTAATTCATCTCACAGAGTTACATCTTTCCCTTCAAGAAGCCTTTCGCTAAGGCTGTTCTTGTGGAATTGGCAAAGGGATATTTGGAAGCCCATAGAGGGCTATGGTGAAAAAGGAAATATCTTCCGTTCAAAACTGGAAAGAAGCTTTCTGAGAAACTGCTCTGTGTTCTGTTAATTCATCTCACAGAGTTACATCTTTCCCTTCAAGAAGCCTTTCGCTAAGGCTGTTCTTGTGGAATTGGCAAAGGGATATTTGGAAGCCCATAGAGGGCTATGGTGAAAAAGGAAATATCTTCCGTTCAAAACTGGAAAGAAGCTTTCTGAGAATCTGCTCTGTGTTCTCTTAATTCATCTCACAGAGTTACATCTTTCCCTTCAAGAAGTCTTTCGCTAAGGCTGTTCTTGTGGAATTGGCAAAGGGATATTTGGAAGCCCATAGAGGTCTATGGTGAAAAAGGAAATATCTTCCGTTCAAAAGTGGAAAGAAGCTTTCTGAGAATCTTCTCTGTGTTCTGTTAATTCATCTCACAGAGTTACATCTTTCCCTTCAAGAAGCCGTTCGCTAAGGCTGTTCTTGTGGAATTGGAAAAGGGATATTTGGAAGCCCATAGAGGGCTATGGTGAAAAAGGAAATATCATCAGTTCAAAACTGGAAAGAAGCTTTCTGAGAAACTGCTCTGTGTTCTTTTAATTCATCTCACAGAGTTACATCTTTCCCTTCAAGAAGGCTTTCGCTAAGGCTCTTCTTGTGGAATTGGCAAAGGGATATTTTGAAGCCCATGGAGGGCTATGGTGAAAAAGGAAATACCTTCCGTTCAAAATTGGAAAGAAGCTTTCTGAGAAACTGCTCTGTGTTCTGTTAATTCATCTCACAGAGTTACATCTTTCCGTTCAAGAAGCCTTTCGCTAAGGCTGTTCTTGTGGAACTGGAAAGGGATATTTGGAAGCCCATAGAGGGCTATGGTGAAAAAGGAAATATCTTCCGTTCAAAACTGGAAAGAAGCTTTCTGAGAAACTGCTCTGTGTTCTGTTAATTCATCTCACAGAGTTACATCTTTCCCTTCAAGAAGCCTTTCGCTAAGGCTGTTCTTGTGGAATTGGCAAAGGGATATTTGGAAGCCCATAGAGGGCTATGGTGAAAAAGGAAATATCTTAAGTTCAAAAGTGGAAAGAAGCTTTCTGAGAAACTGCTCTGTGTTCTGTTAATTCATCTAGCAGAGTTACATCTCTTCCTTCAAGAAGCCTTTCGCTAAGGCTGTTCTTGTGGAATTGGCAAAGGGATATTTGGAAGCCCATAGAGGGCTATGGTGAAAAAGGAAATATCTTCCGTTCAAAACTGGAAAGAAGCTTTCTGAGAAACTGCTCTGTGTTCTGTTAATTCATCTCACAGAGTTACATCTTTCCCTTCAAGAAGCCTTTGGCTAAGGCTGCTCTTGGGGAATTGGCAAAGGGATATTTGGAAGCCCATAGAGGGCTATGGTGAAAAAGGAAATATCTTCCGTTCAAAACTGGAAAAAAGCTTTCTGAGAAACTGCTCTGTGTTCTGTTAATTCATCTCACAGAGTTACATCTTTCCCTTCAAGAAGCCTTTCGCTAAGGCTGTTCTTGTGGTATTGGCAAAGGGATATTTGGAAGCCCATAGAGGGCTATGGTGAAAAAGGAAATATCTTCCGTTCAAAACTGGAAAGAAGCTTTCTGAGAAACTGCTCTGTGTTCTGTTAATTCATCTCATAGAGTTACATCTTTCCATTCAAGAAGCCTTTCGCTAAGGCTGTTCTTGTGGAATTGGCAAAGGGATATTTGGAAGCCCATAGAGGGCTATGGTGAAAAAGGAAATATCTTCCGTTCAAAACTGGAAAGAAGCTTTCTGAGAAACTGCTCTGTGTTCTGTTAATTCATCTCACAGAGTTACATCTTTCCCTTCAAGAAGCCTTTCGCTAAGGCTGTTCTTGTGGAATTGGCAAGGGGATATTTGGAAGCCCATAGAGGTCTATGGTGAAAAAGGAAATATCTTCCGTTCAAAACTGGAAAGAAGCTTTCTGAGAAACTGCTCTGTGTTCTGTTAATTCATCTCACAGAGTTACATCTTTAACTTCAAGAAGCCTTTCGCTAAGGCTGTTCTTGTGGAATTGGCAAAGGGATATTTGGAAGCCCATAGAGGGCTATGGTGAAAAACGAAATATCTTCCGTTCAAAACTGGAAAGAAGCTTTCTGAGAAACTGCTCTGTGTTCTGTTAATTCATCTCACAGAGTTACATCTTTCCCTTCAAGAAGCCTTTCGTTAAGGCTGTTCTTGTGGAATTGGCAAAGGGATATTTGGAAGCCCATAGAGGGCTATGGTGAAAAAGGAAATATCTTCCGTTCAAAACTGTAAAGAAGCTTTCTGAGACACTGCTCTGTGTTCTTTTAATTCATCTCACAGAGTTACATCTTTCCCTTCAAGAAGTCTTTCGCTAAGGCTGTTCTTGTGGAATTGGCAAAGGGATATTTGGAAGCCCATAGAGGGCTATGGTGAAAAAGGAAATATCTTCCGTTCAAAACTGGAAAGAAGCTTTCTGAGAAACTGCTCTGTGTTCTGTTAATTCATCTCACAGAGTTACATCTTTCCCTTCAAGAAGCCTTTCGCTAAGGCTGTTCTTGTGGAATTGGCAAAGGGATATTTGGAAGCCCATAGAGGGCTATGGTGAAAAAGGAAATATCTTCCGTTCAAAACTGGAAAGAAGCTTTCTGAGAAACTGCTCTGTGTTCTGTTAATTCATCTAGCAGAGTTACATCTTTCCCTTCAAGAAGCCTTTCGCTAAGGCTGTTCTTGTGGAATTGGCAAAGGGATATTTGGAAGCCCATAGAGGGCTATGGTGAAAAAGGAAATATCTTCCGTTCAAAACTGGAAAGAAGCTTTCTGAGAAACTGCTCTGTGTTCTCTTAATTCATCTCACAGAGTTACATCTTTCCCTTCAAGAAGTCTTTCGCTAAGGCTGTTCTTGTGGAATTGGCAAAGGGATATTTGGAAGCCCATAGAGGTCTATGGTGAAAAAGGAAATATCTTCCGTTCAAAAGTGGAAAGAAGCTTTCTGAGAATCTGCTCTGTGTTCTGTTAATTCATCTCACAGAGTTACATCTTTCCCTTCAAGAAGCCTTTCGCTAAGGCTGTTCTTGTGGAATTGGCAAAGGGATATTTGGAAGCCCATAGAGGGCTATGGTGAAAAAGGAAATATCTTCCGTTCAAAACTGGAAAGAAGCTTTCTGAGAAACTGCTCTGTGTTCTGTTAATTCATCTCACAGAGTTACATCTTTCCCTTCAAGAAGCCTTTCGCTAAGCCTGTTCTTGTGGAATTGGCAAAGGGATATTTGGAAGCCCATAGAGGGCTATTGTGAAAAAGGAAATATCATCCGTTCAAAACTGGAAAGAAGCTTTCTGAGAAACTGCTCTGTGTTCTTTTAATTCATCTCACAGAGTTACATCTTTCCCTTCAAGAAGGCTTTCGCTAAGGCTGTTCTTGTGGAATTGGCAAAGGGATATTTTGAAGCCCATGGAGGGCTATGGTGAAAAAGGAAATATCTTCCGTTCAAAAGTGGAAAGAAGCTTTCTGAGAAACTGCTCTGTGTTCTGTTAATTCATCTAGCAGAGTTACATCTCTTCCTTCAGGAAGCCTTTCGCTAAGGCTGTTCTTGTGGAATTGGCAAAGGGATATTTGGAAGCCCATAGAGGGCTATGGTGAAAAAGGAAATATCTTCCGTTCAAAACTGGAAAGAAGCTTTCTGAGAAACTGCTCTGTGTTCTGTTAATTCATCTCACAGCGTTACATCTTAAACTTCAACAAGCCTTTCGCTAAGGCTGTTCTTGTGGAATTAGGAAAGGGATATTTGGAAGCCCATAGAGGGCCATGGTGAAAAAGGAAATATCTTCCGTTCAAAACTGGAAAAAAGCTTTCTGAGAAACTGCTCTGTGTTCTGTTAATTCATCTCACAAAATTACATCTTTCCCTTCAAGGAGCCTTTCGCTAAGGCTGTTCTTGTGGAATTGGCAAAGGGATATTTGGAAGCCCATAGAGGGCTATGGTGAAAAAGGAAATATCTTCCGTTCAAAACTGGAAAGAAGCTTTCTGAGAAACTGCTCTGTGTTCTGTTAATTCATCTCACAGAGTTACATCTTTCCCTTCAAGAAGCCTTTCGCTAAGGCTGTTCTTGTGGAATTGGCAAAGGGATATTTGGAAGCCCATAGAGGGCTATGGTGAAAAAGGAAATATCTTAAGTTCAAAAGTGGAAAGAAGCTTTCTGAGAAACTGCTCTGTTTTCTGTTAATTCATCTAGCAGAGTTACATCTCTTCCTTCAAGAAGCCTTTCGCTAAGGCTGTTCTTGTGGAATTGGCAAAGGGATATTTGGAAGCCCATAGAGGGCTATGGTGAAAAAGGAAATATCTTCCGTTCAAAACTGGAAAGAAGCTTTCTGAGAAACTGCTCTGTGTTCTGTTAATTCATCTCACAGAGTTACATCTTTCCCTTCAAGAAGCCTTTGGCTAAGGCTGCTCTTGGGGAATTGGCAAAGGGATATTTGGAAGCCCTTAGAGGGCTATGGTGAAAAAGGAAATATCTTCCGTTCAAAACTGGAAAAAAGCTTTCTGAGAAACTGCTCTGTGTTCTGTTAATTCATCTCACAGAGTTACATCTTTCCCTTCAAGGAGCCTTTCGCTAAGGCTGTTCTTGTGGAATTGGCAAAGGATATTTGGAAGCCCATAGAGGGCTATGGTGAAAAAGGAAATATCTTCCGTTCAAAACTGGAAAGAAGCTTTCTGAGAAACTGCTCTGTGTTCTGTTAATTCATCTCACAGAGTTACATCTTTAACTTCAAGAAGCCTTTCGCTAAGGCTGTTCTTGTGGAATTGGCAAAGGGATATTTGGAAGCCCATAGAGGGCTATGGTGAAAAAGGAAATATCTTCCGTTCAAAACTGGAAAGAAGCTTTCTGAGAAACTGCTCTGTGTTCTGTTAATTCATCTCACAGAGTTACATCTTTAACTTCAAGAAGCCTTTCGCTAAGGCTGTTCTTGTGGAATTGGCAAAGGGATATTTGGAAGCCCATAGAGGGCTATGGTGAAAAAGGAAATATCTTCCGTTCAAAACTGTAAAGAAGCTTTCTGAGACACTGCTCTGTGTTCTGTTAATTCATCTCACAGAGTTACATCTTTCCCTTCAAGAAGTCTTTCGCTAAGGCTGTTCTTGTGGAATTGGCAAAGGGATATTTGGAAGCCCATAGAGGGCTATGGTGAAAAAGGAAATATCTTCCGTTCAAAACTGGAAAGAAGCTTTCTGAGAAACTGCTCTGTGTTCTGTTAATTCATCTCACAGAGTTACATCTTTCCCTTCAAGAAGCCTTTCGCTAAGGCTGTTCTTGTGGAATTGGCAAAGGGATATTTGGAAGCCCATAGAGGGCTATGGTGAAAAAGGAAATATCTTCCGTTCAAAACTGGAAAGAAGCTTTCTGAGAAACTGCTCTGTGTTCTGTTAATTCATCTCACAGAGTTACATCTTTCCCTTCAAGAAGCCTTTCGCTAAGGCTGTTCTTGTGGAATTGGCAAAGGGATATTTGGAAGCCCATAGAGGGCTATGGTGAAAAAGGAAATATCTTCCGTTCAAAACTGGAAAGAAGCTTTCTGAGAAACTGCTCTGTGTTCTCTTAATTCATCTCACAGAGTTACATCTTTCCCTTCAAGAAGTCTTTCGCTAAGGCTGTTCTTGTGGAATTGGCAAAGGGATATTTGGAAGCCCATAGAGGTCTATGGTGAAAAAGGAAATATCTTCCGTTCAAAAGTGGAAAGAAGCTTTCTGAGAATCTTCTCTGTGTTCTGTTAATTCATCTCATAGAGTTACATCTTTCCCTTCAAGAAGCCGTTCGCTAAGGCTGTTCTTGTGGAATTGGAAAAGGGATATTTGGAAGCCCATAGAGGGCTATGGTGAAAAAGGAAATATCATCAGTTCAAAACTGGAAAGAAGCTTTCTGAGAAACTGCTCTGTGTTCTTTTAATTCATCTCACAGAGTTACATCTTTCCCTTCAAGAAGGCTTTCGCTAAGGCTCTTCTTGTGGAATTGGCAAAGGGATATTTTGAAGCCCATGGAGGGCTATGGTGAAAAAGGAAATATCTTCCGTTCAAAAGTGGAAAGAAGCTTTCTGAGAAACTGCTCTGTGTTCTGTTAATTCATCTCACAGAGTTACATCTTTAACTTCAAGAAGCCTTTCGCTAAGGCTGTTCTTGTGGAATTGGCAAAGGGATATTTGGAAGCCCATAGAGGGCTATGGTGAAAAACGAAATATCTTCCGTTCAAAACTGGAAAGAAGCTTTTTGAGAAACTGCTCTGTGTTCTGTTAATTCATCTCACAGAGTTACATCTTTCCCTTCAAGAAGCCTTTCGCTAAGGCTGTTCTTGTGGAATTGGCAAAGGGATATTTGGAAGCCCATAGAGGGCTATGGTGAAAAAGGAAATATCTTCCGTTCAAAACTGTAAAGAAGCTTTCTGAGACACTGCTCTGTGTTCTGTTAATTCATCTCACAGTGTTACATCTTTCCCTTCAAGAAGTCTTTCGCTAAGGCTGTTCTTGTGGAATTGGCAAAGGGATATTTGGAAGCCCATAGAGGGCTATGGTGAAAAAGGAAATATCTTCCGTTCAAAACTGGAAAGAAGCTTTCTGAGAAACTGCTCTGTGTTCTGTTAATTCATCTCACAGAGTTACATCTTTCCCTTCAAGAAGCCTTTCGCTAAGGCTGTTCTTGTGGAATTGGCAAAGGGATATTTGGAAGCCCATAGAGGGCTATGGTGAAAAAGGAAATATCTTCCGTTCAAAACTGGAAAGAAGCTTTCTGAGAAACTGCTCTGTGTTCTGTTAATTCATCTAGCAGAGTTACATCTTTCCCTTCAAGAAGCCTTTCGCTAAGGCTGTTCTTGTGGAATTGGCAAAGGGATATTTGGAAGCCCATAGAGGGCTATGGTGAAAAAGGAAATATCTTCCGTTCAAAACTGGAAAGAAGCTTTCTGAGAAACTGCTCTGTGTTCTCTTAATTCATCTCACAGAGTTACATCTTTCCCTTCAAGAAGTCTTTCGCTAAGGCTGTTCTTGTGGAATTGGCAAAGGGATATTTGGAAGCCCATAGAGGTCTATGGTGAAAAAGGAAATATCTTCCGTTCAAAAGTGGAAAGAAGCTTTCTGAGAATCTGCTCTGTGTTCTGTTAATTCATCTCACAGAGTTACATCTTTCCCTTCAAGAAGCCGTTCGCTAAGGCTGTTCTTGTGGAATTGGAAAAGGGATATTTGGAAGCCCATAGAGGGCTATGGTGAAAAAGGAAATATCATCAGTTCAAAACTGGAAAGAAGCTTTCTGAGAAACTGCTCTGTGTTCTTTTAATTCATCTCACAGAGTTACATCTTTCCCTTCAAGAAGGCTTTCGCTAAGGCTCTTCTTGTGGAATTGGCAAAGGGATATTTTGAAGCCCATGGAGGGCTATGGTGAAAAAGGAAATATCTTCCGTTCAAAAGTGGAAAGAAGCTTTCTGAGAAACTGCTCTGTGTTCTGTTAATTCATCTAGCAGAGTTACATCTCTTCCTTCAGGAAGCCTTTCGCTAAGGCTGTTCTTGTGGAATTGGCAAAGGGATATTTGGAAGCCCTTAGAGGGCTATGGTGAAAAAGGAAATATCTTCCGTTCAAAACTGGAAAGAAGCTTTCTGAGAAACTGCTCTGTGTTCTGTTAATTCATCTCACAGCGTTACATCTTTAACTTCAAGAAGCCTTTCGCTAAGGCTGTTCTTGTGGAACTGGCAAAGGGATATTTGGAAGCCCATAGAGGGCTATGGTGAAAAAGGAAATATCTTCCGTTCAAAACTGGAAAGAAGCTTTCTGAGAAACTGCTCTGTGTTCTGTTAATTCATCTCACAGAGTTACATGTTTAACTTCAAGAAGCCTTTCGCTAAGGCTCTTCTTGTGGAATTGGCAAAGGGATATTTGGAAGCCCATAGAGGGCTATGGTGAAAAAGGAAATATCTTCCGTTCAAAAGTGGAAAGAAGCTTTCTGAGAAACTGCTCTGTGTTCTGTTAATTCATCTCACAGAGTTACATCTTTCCCTTCAAGAAGCCTTTCACTAAGGCTGTTCTTGTGGAATTGGCAAAGGGATATTTGGAAGCCCATAGAGGGCTATGGTGAAAAAGGAAATATCATCCGTTCAAAACTGGAAAGAAGCTTTCTGAGAAACTGCTCTGTGTTCTGTTAATTCATCTCACAGAGTTACATCTTTCCCTTCAAGAAGCCTTTCGCTAAGGCTGTTCTTGTGGAATTGGCAAAGGGATATTTGGAAGCCCATAGAAGGCTATGGTGAAAAAGGAAATATCTTCCGTTCAAAACTGGAAAGAAGCTTTCTGAGAAACTGCTCTGTGTTCTGTTAATTCATCTCACAGAGTTATATCTTTAACTTCAAGAAGCCTTTCGCTAAGGCTGTTCTTGTGGAATTGGCAAAGGGATATTTGGAAGCCCATAGAGGGCTATGGTGAAAAAGGAAATATCTTAAGTTCAAAAGTGGAAAGAAGCTTTCTGAGAAACTGCTCTGTGTTCTGTTAATTCATCTAGCAGAGTTACATCTCTTCCTTCAAGAAGCCTTTCGCTAAGGCTGTTCTTGTGGAATTGGCAAAGGGATATTTGGAAGCCCATAGAGGGCTATGGTGAAAAAGGAAATATCTTCCGTTCAAAACTGGAAAGAAGCTTTCTGAGAAACTGCCCTGTGTTCTGTTAATTCATCTCACAGAGCTACATCTTTCCCTTCAAGAAGCCTTTGGCTAAGGCTGCTCTTGGGGAATTGGCAAAGGGATATTTGGAAGCCCATAGAGGGCTATGGTGAAAAAGGAAATATCTTCCGTTCAAAACTGGAAAAAAGCTTTCTGAGAAACTGCTCTGTGTTCTGTTAATTCATCTCACAGAGTTACATCTTTCCCTTCAAGAAGCCTTTCGCTAAGGCTGTTCTTGTGGAATTGGCAAAGGGATATTTGGAAGCCCATAGAGGGCTATGGTGAAAAAGGAAATATCTTCCGTTCAAAACTGTAAAGAAGCTTTCTGAGACACTGCTCTGTGTTCTGTTAATTCATCTCACAGAGTTACATCTTTCCCTTCAAGAAGCCTTTCGCTAAGGCTGTTCTTGTGGAATTGGCAAAGGGATATTTGGAAGCCCATAGAGGGCTATGGTGAAAAAGGAAATATCTTCCGTTCAAAACTGGAAAGAAGCTTTCTGAGAAACTGCTCTGTGTTCTGTTAATTCATCTCACAGAGTTACATCTTTCCCTTCAAGAAGCCTTTCGCTAAGCCTGTTCTTGTGGAATTGGCAAAGGGATATTTGGAAGCCCATAGAGGGCTATTGTGAAAAAGGAAATATCATCCGTTCAAAACTGGAAAGAAGCTTTCTGAGAAACTGCTCTGTGTTCTTTTAATTCATCTCACAGAGTTACATCTTTCCCTTCAAGAAGGCTTTCGCTAAGGCTGTTCTTGTGGAATTGGCAAAGGGATATTTTGAAGCCCATGGAGGGCTATGGTGAAAAAGGAAATATCTTCCGTTCAAAAGTGGAAAGAAGCTTTCTGAGAAACTGCTCTGTGTTCTGTTAATTCATCTAGCAGAGTTACATCTCTTCCTTCAGGAAGCCTTTCGCTAAGGCTGTTCTTGTGGAATTGGCAAAGGGATATTTGGAAGCCCATAGAGGGCTATGGTGAAAAAGGAAATATCTTCCGTTCAAAACTGGAAAGAAGCTTTCTGAGAAACTGCTCTGTGTTCTGTTAATTCATCTCACAGCGTTACATCTTAAACTTCAACAAGCCTTTCGCTAAGGCTGTTCTTGTGGAATTAGGAAAGGGATATTTGGAAGCCCATAGAGGGCCATGGTGAAAAAGGAAATATCTTCCGTTCAAAACTGGAAAAAAGCTTTCTGAGAAACTGCTCTGTGTTCTGTTAATTCATCTCACAGAGTTACATATTTCCCTTCAAGAAGCCTTTCGCTAAGGCTGTTTTTGTGGAATTGTCAAAGGGATATTTGGAAGCCCATAGAGGGCTATGGTGAAAAAGGAAATATCTTCCGTTCAAAACTGGAGAGAAGCTTTCTGAGAAACTGCTCTGTGTTCTGTTAAATCATCTCACAGAGTTACATCTTTCCCTTCAAGAAGCCTTTCGCTAAGGCTGTTCTTGTGGAATTGGCAAAGGGATATTTGGAAGCCCATAGAGGGCTATGGTGAAAAAGGAAATATCTTCCGTTCAAAACTGGAAAGAAGCTTTCTGAGAAACTGCTCTGTGTTCTGTTAACTCATCTCACAGAGTTACATCTTTAACTTCAAGAAGCCTTTCGCTAAGGCTGTTCTTGTGGAATTGGCAAAGGGATATTTGGAAGCCCATAGAGGGCTATGGTGAAAAAGGAAATATCTTCCGTTCAAAATTGGAAAGAAGCTTTCTGAGAAACTGCTCTGTGTTCTGTTAATTCATCTCACAGAGTTACATCTTTCCCTTCAAGAAGCCTTTCGCTAAGGCTGTTCTTGTGGAATTGGAAAGGGATATTTGGAAGGCCATAGAGGGCTATGGTGAAAAAGGAAATATCTTCCGTTCAAAACTGGAAAGAAGCTTTCTGAGAAACTGCTCTGTGTTCTGTTAATTCATCTCACAGAGTTACATCTTTCCCTTCAAGAAGCCTTTCGCTAAGGCTGTTCTTGTGGAATTGGCAAAGGGATATTTGGAAGCCCATAGAGGGCTATGGTGAAAAAGGAAATATCTTCCGTTCAAAAGTGGAAAGAAGCTTTCTGAGAAACTGCTCTGTATTCTGTTAATTCATCTAGCAGAGTTACATCTCTTCCTTCAAGAAGCCTTTCGCTAAGGCTGTTCTTGTGGAATTGGCAAAGGGATATTTGGAAGCCCATAGAGGGCTATGGTGAAAAAGGAAATATCTTCCGTTCAAAACTGGAAAGAAGCTTTCTGAGAAACTGCTCTGTGTTCTGTTAATTCATCTCACAGAGTTACATCTTTCCCTTCAAGAAGCCTTTGGCTAAGGCTGCTCTTGGGGAATTGGCAAAGGGATATTTGGAAGCCCATAGAGGACTATGGTGAAAAAGGAAATATCTTCCGTTCAAAACTGGAAAAAAGCTTTCTGAGAAACTGCTCTGTGTTCTGTTAATTCATCTCACAAAATTACATCTTTCCCTTCAAGGAGCCTTTCGCTAAGGCTGTTCTTGTGGAATTGGCAAAGGGATATTTGGAAGCCCATAGAGGGCTATGGTGAAAAAGGAAATATCTTCCGTTCAAAACTGGAAAGAAGCTTTCTGAGAAACTGCTCTGTGTTCTGTTAATTCATCTCACAGAGTTACATCTTTCCCTTCAAGAAGCCTTTCGCTAAGGCTGTTCTTGTGGAATTGGCAAAGGGATATTTGGAAGCCCATAGAGGGCTATGGTGAAAAAGGAAATATCTTAAGTTCAAAAGTGGAAAGAAGCTTTCTGAGAAACTGCTCTGTTTTCTGTTAATTCATCTAGCAGAGTTACATCTCTTCCTTCAAGAAGCCTTTCGCTAAGGCTGTTCTTGTGGAATTGGCAAAGGGATATTTGGAAGCCCATAGAGGGCTATGGTGAAAAAGGAAATATCTTCCGTTCAAAACTGGAAAGAAGCTTTCTGAGAAACTGCTCTGTGTTCTGTTAATTCATCTCACAGAGTTACATCTTTCCCTTCAAGAAGCCTTTGGCTAAGGCTGCTCTTGGGGAATTGGCAAAGGGATATTTGGAAGCCCTTAGAGGGCTATGGTGAAAAAGGAAATATCTTCCGTTCAAAACTGGAAAAAAGCTTTCTGAGAAACTGCTCTGTGTTCTGTTAATTCATCTCACAGAGTTACATCTTTCCCTTCAAGGAGCCTTTCGCTAAGGCTGTTCTTGTGGAATTGGCAAAGGATATTTGGAAGCCCATAGAGGGCTATGGTGAAAAAGGAAATATCTTCCGTTCAAAACTGGAAAGAAGCTTTCTGAGAAACTGCTCTGTGTTCTGTTAATTCATCTCACAGAGTTACATCTTTAACTTCAAGAAGCCTTTCGCTAAGGCTGTTCTTGTGGAATTGGCAAAGGGATATTTGGAAGCCCATAGAGGGCTATGGTGAAAAAGGAAATATCTTCCGTTCAAAACTGGAAAGAAGCTTTCTGAGAAACTGCTCTGTGTTCTGTTAATTCATCTCACAGAGTTACATCTTTAACTTCAAGAAGCCTTTCGCTAAGGCTGTTCTTGTGGAATTGGCAAAGGGATATTTGGAAGCCCATAGAGGGCTATGGTGAAAAAGGAAATATCTTCCGTTCAAAACTGTAAAGAAGCTTTCTGAGACACTGCTCTGTGTTCTGTTAATTCATCTCACAGAGTTACATCTTTCCCTTCAAGAAGTCTTTCGCTAAGGCTGTTCTTGTGGAATTGGCAAAGGGATATTTGGAAGCCCATAGAGGGCTATGGTGAAAAAGGAAATATCTTCCGTTCAAAACTGGAAAGAAGCTTTCTGAGAAACTGCTCTGTGTTCTGTTAATTCATCTCACAGAGTTACATCTTTCCCTTCAAGAAGCCTTTCGCTAAGGCTGTTCTTGTGGAATTGGCAAAGGGATATTTGGAAGCCCATAGAGGGCTATGGTGAAAAAGGAAATATCTTCCGTTCAAAACTGGAAAGAAGCTTTCTGAGAAACTGCTCTGTGTTCTGTTAATTCATCTCACAGAGTTACATCTTTCCCTTCAAGAAGCCTTTCGCTAAGGCTGTTCTTGTGGAATTGGCAAAGGGATATTTGGAAGCCCATAGAGGGCTATGGTGAAAAAGGAAATATCTTCCGTTCAAAACTGGAAAGAAGCTTTCTGAGAAACTGCTCTGTGTTCTCTTAATTCATCTCACAGAGTTACATCTTTCCCTTCAAGAAGTCTTTCGCTAAGGCTGTTCTTGTGGAATTGGCAAAGGGATATTTGGAAGCCCATAGAGGGCTATGGTGAAAAAGGAAATATCTTCCGTTCAAAACTGGAAAGAAGCTTTCTGAGAATCTTCTCTGTGTTCTGTTAATTCATCTCACAGAGTTACATCTTTCCCTTCAAGAAGCCGTTCGCTAAGGCTGTTCTTGTGGAATTGGTAAAGGGATATTTGGAAGCCCATAGAGGGCTATGGTGAAAAAGGAAATATCATCAGTTCAAAACTGGAAAGAAGCTTTCTGAGAAACTGCTCTGTGTTCTTTTAATTCATCTCACAGAGTTACATCTTTCCCTTCAAGAAGGCTTTCGCTAAGGCTCTTCTTGTGGAATTGGCAAAGGGATATTTTGAAGCCCATGGAGGGCTATGGTGAAAAAGGAAATACCTTCCGTTCAAAATTGGAAAGAAGCTTTCTGAGAAACTGCTCTGTGTTCTGTTAATTCATCTCACAGAGTTACATCTTTCCGTTCAAGAAGCCTTTCGCTAAGGCTGTTCTTGTGGAACTGGAAAGGGATATTTGGAAGCCCATAGAGGGCTATGGTGAAAAAGGAAATATCTTCCGTTCAAAACTGGAAAGAAGCTTTCTGAGAAACTGCTCTGTGTTCTGTTAATTCATCTCACAGAGTTACATCTTTCCCTTCAAGAAGCCTTTCGCTAAGGCTGTTCTTGTGGAATTGGCAAAGGGATATTTGGAAGCCCATAGAGGGCTATGGTGAAAAAGGAAATATCTTAAGTTCAAAAGTGGAAAGAAGCTTTCTGAGAAACTGCTCTGTGTTCTGTTAATTCATCTAGCAGAGTTACATCTCTTCCTTCAAGAAGCCTTTCGCTAAGGCTGTTCTTGTGGAATTGGCAAAGGGATATTTGGAAGCCCATAGAGGGCTATGGTGAAAAAGGAAATATCTTCCGTTCAAAACTGGAAAGAAGCTTTCTGAGAAACTGCTCTGTGTTCTGTTAATTCATCTCACAGAGTTACATCTTTCCCTTCAAGAAGCCTTTGGCTAAGGCTGCTCTTGGGGAATTGGCAAAGGGATATTTGGAAGCCCATAGAGGGCTATGGTGAAAAAGGAAATATCTTCCGTTCAAAACTGGAAAAAAGCTTTCTGAGAAACTGCTCTGTGTTCTGTTAATTCATCTCACAGAGTTACATCTTTCCCTTCAAGAAGCCTTTCGCTAAGGCTGTTCTTGTGGTATTGGCAAAGGGATATTTGGAAGCCCATAGAGGGCTATGGTGAAAAAGGAAATATCTTCCGTTCAAAACTGTAAAGAAGCTTTCTGAGACACTGCTCTGTGTTCTGTTAATTCATCTCACAGAGTTACATCTTTCCCTTCAAGAAGCCTTTCGCTAAGGCTGTTCTTGTGGAATTGGCAAAGGGATATTTGGAAGCCCATAGAGGGCTATGGTGAAAAAGGAAATATCTTCCGTTCAAAACTGGAAAGAAGCTTTCTGAGAAACTGCTCTGTGTTCTGTTAATTCATCTCACAGAGTTACATCTTTCCCTTCAAGAAGCCTTTCGCTAAGCCTGTTCTTGTGGAATTGGCAAAGGGATATTTGGAAGCCCATAGAGGGCTATGGTGAAAAAGGAAATATCATCCGTTCAAAACTGGAAAGAAGCTTTCTGAGAAACTGCTCTGTGTTCTTTTAATTCATCTCACAGAGTTACATCTTTCCCTTCAAGAAGGCTTTCGCTAAGGCTCTTCTTGTGGAATTGGCAAAGGGATATTTTGAAGCCCATGGAGGGCTATGGTGAAAAAGGAAATATCTTCCGTTCAAAAGTGGAAAGAAGCTTTCTGAGAAACTGCTCTGTGTTCTGTTAATTCATCTAGCAGAGTTACATCTCTTCCTTCAGGAAGCCTTTCGCTAAGGCTGTTCTTGTGGAATTGGCAAAGGGATATTTGGAAGCCCATAGAGGGCTATGGTGAAAAAGGAAATATCTTCCGTTCAAAACTGGAAAGAAGCTTTCTGAGAAACTGCTCTGTGTTCTGTTAATTCATCTCACAGCGTTACATCTTAAACTTCAACAAGCCTTTCGCTAAGGCTGTTCTTGTGGAATTGGGAAAGGGATATTTGGAAGCCCATAGAGGGCCATGGTGAAAAAGGAAATATCTTCCGTTCAAAACTGGAAAAAAGCTTTCTGAGAAACTGCTCTGTGTTCTGTTAATTCATCTCACAGAGTTACATATTTCCCTTCAAGAAGCCTTTCGCTAAGGCTGTTTTTGTGGAATTGTCAAAGGGATATTTGGAAGCCCATAGAGGGCTATGGTGAAAAAGGAAATATCTTCCGTTCAAAACTGGAGAGAAGCTTTCTGAGAAACTGCTCTGTGTTCTGTTAAATCATCTCACAGAGTTACATCTTTCCCTTCAAGAAGCCTTTCGCTAAGGCTGTTCTTGTGGAATTGGCAAAGGGATATTTGGAAGCCCATAGAGGGCTATGGTGAAAAAGGAAATATCTTCCGTTCAAAACTGGAAAGAAGCTTTCTGAGAAACTGTTCTATGTTCTGTTAATTCATCTCACAGAGTTACATCTTTACCTTCAAGAAGCCTTTCGCTAAGGCTGTTCTTGTGGAATTGGCAAAGGGATATTTGGAAGCCCATAGAGGGCTATGGTGAAAAAGGAAATATCTTCCGTTCAAAACTGGAAAGAAGGTTTCTGAGAAACTGCTCTGTGTTCTGTTAATTCATCTCACAGAGTTACATCTTTAACTTCAAGAAGCCTTTCGCTAAGGCTGTTCTTGTGGAATTGGCAAAGGGATATTTGGAAGCCCATAGAGGGCTATGGTGAAAAAGGAAATATCTTCCGTTCAAAATTGGAAAGAAGCTTTCTGAGAAACTGCTCTGTGTTCTGTTAATTCATCTCACAGAGTTACATCTTTCCCTTCAAGAAGCCTTTCGCTAAGGCTGTTCTTGTGGAATTGGAAAGGGATATTTGGAAGCCCATAGAGGGCTATGGTGAAAAAGGAAATATCTTCCGTTCAAAACTGGAAAGAAGCTTTCTGAGAAACTGCTCTGTGTTCTGTTAATTCATCTCACAGAGTTACATCTTTCCCTTCAAGAAGCCTTTCGCTAAGGCTGTTCTTGTGGAATTGGCAAAGGGATATTTGGAAGCCCATAGAGGACTATGGTGAAAAAGGAAATATCTTCCGTTCAAAAGTGGAAAGAAGCTTTCTGAGAAACTGCTCTGTATTCTGTTAATTCATCTAGCAGAGTTACATCTCTTCCTTCAAGAAGCCTTTCGCTAAGGCTGTTCTTGTGGAATTGGCAAAGGGATATTTGGAAGCCCATAGAGGGCTATGGTGAAAAAGGAAATATCTTCCGTTCAAAACTGGAAAGAAGCTTTCTGAGAAACTGCTCTGTGTTCTCTTAATTCATCTCACAGAGTTACATCTTTCCCTTCAAGAAGTCTTTCGCTAAGGCTGTTCTTGTGGAATTGGCAAAGGGATATTTGGAAGCCCATAGAGGGCTATGGTGAAAAAGGAAATATCTTCCGTTCAAAACTGGAAAGAAGCTTTCTGAGAATCTTCTCTGTGTTCTGTTAATTCATCTCACAGAGTTACATCTTTCCCTTCAAGAAGCCGTTCGCTAAGGCTGTTCTTGTGGAATTGGTAAAGGGATATTTGGAAGCCCATAGAGGGCTATGGTGAAAAAGGAAATATCATCAGTTCAAAACTGGAAAGAAGCTTTCTGAGAAACTGCTCTGTGTTCTTTTAATTCATCTCACAGAGTTACATCTTTCCCTTCAAGAAGGCTTTCGCTAAGGCTCTTCTTGTGGAATTGGCAAAGGGATATTTTGAAGCCCATGGAGGGCTATGGTGAAAAAGGAAATACCTTCCGTTCAAAATTGGAAAGAAGCTTTCTGAGAAACTGCTCTGTGTTCTGTTAATTCATCTCACAGAGTTACATCTTTCCGTTCAAGAAGCCTTTCGCTAAGGCTGTTCTTGTGGAACTGGAAAGGGATATTTGGAAGCCCATAGAGGGCTATGGTGAAAAAGGAAATATCTTCCGTTCAAAACTGGAAAGAAGCTTTCTGAGAAACTGCTCTGTGTTCTGTTAATTCATCTCACAGAGTTACATCTTTCCCTTCAAGAAGCCTTTCGCTAAGGCTGTTCTTGTGGAATTGGCAAAGGGATATTTGGAAGCCCATAGAGGGCTATGGTGAAAAAGGATATATCTTAAGTTCAAAAGTGGAAAGAAGCTTTCTGAGAAACTGCTCTGTGTTCTGTTAATTCATCTAGCAGAGTTACATCTCTTCCTTCAAGAAGCCTTTCGCTAAGGCTGTTCTTGTGGAATTGGCAAAGGGATATTTGGAAGCCCATAGAGGGCTATGGTGAAAAAGGAAATATCTTCCGTTCAAAACTGGAAAGAAGCTTTCTGAGAAACTGCTCTGTGTTCTGTTAATTCATCTCACAGAGTTACATCTTTCCCTTCAAGAAGCCTTTGGCTAAGGCTGCTCTTGGGGAATTGGCAAAGGGATATTTGGAAGCCCATAGAGGGCTATGGTGAAAAAGGAAATATCTTCCGTTCAAAACTGGAAAAAAGCTTTCTGAGAAACTGCTCTGTGTTCTGTTAATTCATCTCACAGAGTTACATCTTTCCCTTCAAGAAGCCTTTCGCTAAGGCTGTTCTTGTGGTATTGGCAAAGGGATATTTGGAAGCCCATAGAGGGCTATGGTGAAAAAGGAAATATCTTCCGTTCAAAACTGTAAAGAAGCTTTCTGAGACACTGCTCTGTGTTCTGTTAATTCATCTCACAGAGTTACATCTTTCCCTTCAAGAAGCCTTTCGCTAAGGCTGTTCTTGTGGAATTGGCAAAGGGATATTTGGAAGCCCATAGAGGGCTATGGTGAAAAAGGAAATATCTTCCGTTGAAAACTGGAAAGAAGCTTTCTGAGAAACTGCTCTGTGTTCTGTTAATTCATCTCACAGAGTTACATCTTTCCCTTCAAGAAGCCTTTCGCTAAGCCTGTTCTTGTGGAATTGGCAAAGGGATATTTGGAAGCCCATAGAGGGCTATGGTGAAAAAGGAAATATCATCCGTTCAAAACTGGAAAGAAGCTTTCTGAGAAACTGCTCTGTGTTCTTTTAATTCATCTCACAGAGTTACATCTTTCCCTTCAAGAAGGCTTTCGCTAAGGCTCTTCTTGTGGAATTGGCAAAGGGATATTTTGAAGCCCATGGAGGGCTATGGTGAAAAAGGAAATATCTTCCGTTCAAAAGTGGAAAGAAGCTTTCTGAGAAACTGCTCTGTGTTCTGTTAATTCATCTAGCAGAGTTACATCTCTTCCTTCAGGAAGCCTTTCGCTAAGGCTGTTCTTGTGGAATTGGCAAAGGGATATTTGGAAGCCCATAGAGGGCTATGGTGAAAAAGGAAATATCTTCCGTTCAAAACTGGAAAGAAGCTTTCTGAGAAACTGCTCTGTGTTCTGTTAATTCATCTCACAGCGTTACATCTTAAACTTCAACAAGCCTTTCGCTAAGGCTGTTCTTGTGGAATTGGGAAAGGGATATTTGGAAGCCCATAGAGGGCCATGGTGAAAAAGGAAATATCTTCCGTTCAAAACTGGAAAAAAGCTTTCTGAGAAACTGCTCTGTGTTCTGTTAATTCATCTCACAGAGTTACATATTTCCCTTCAAGAAGCCTTTCGCTAAGGCTGTTTTTGTGGAATTGTCAAAGGGATATTTGGAAGCCCATAGAGGGCTATGGTGAAAAAGGAAATATCTTCCGTTCAAAACTGGAGAGAAGCTTTCTGAGAAACTGCTCTGTGTTCTGTTAAATCATCTCACAGAGTTACATCTTTCCCTTCAAGAAGCCTTTCGCTAAGGCTGTTCTTGTGGAATTGGCAAAGGGATATTTGGAAGCCCATAGAGGGCTATGGTGAAAAAGGAAATATCTTCCGTTCAAAACTGGAAAGAAGCTTTCTGAGAAACTGTTCTATGTTCTGTTAATTCATCTCACAGAGTTACATCTTTACCTTCAAGAAGCCTTTCGCTAAGGCTGTTCTTGTGGAATTGGCAAAGGGATATTTGGAAGCCCATAGAGGGCTATGGTGAAAAAGGAAATATCTTCCGTTCAAAACTGGAAAGAAGGTTTCTGAGAAACTGCTCTGTGTTCTGTTAATTCATCTCACAGAGTTACATCTTTAACTTCAAGAAGCCTTTCGCTAAGGCTGTTCTTGTGGAATTGGCAAAGGGATATTTGGAAGCCCATAGAGGGCTATGGTGAAAAAGGAAATATCTTCCGTTCAAAATTGGAAAGAAGCTTTCTGAGAAACTGCTCTGTGTTCTGTTAATTCATCTCACAGAGTTACATCTTTCCCTTCAAGAAGCCTTTCGCTAAGGCTGTTCTTGTGGAATTGGAAAGGGATATTTGGAAGCCCATAGAGGGCTATGGTGAAAAAGGAAATATCTTCCGTTCAAAACTGGAAAGAAGCTTTCTGAGAAACTGCTCTGTGTTCTGTTAATTCATCTCACAGAGTTACATCTTTCCCTTCAAGAAGCCTTTCGCTAAGGCTGTTCTTGTGGAATTGGCAAAGGGATATTTGGAAGCCCATAGAGGACTATGGTGAAAAAGGAAATATCTTCCGTTCAAAAGTGGAAAGAAGCTTTCTGAGAAACTGCTCTGTATTCTGTTAATTCATCTAGCAGAGTTACATCTCTTCCTTCAAGAAGCCTTTCGCTAAGGCTGTTCTTGTGGAATTGGCAAAGGGATATTTGGAAGCCCATAGAGGGCTATGGTGAAAAAGGAAATATCTTCCGTTCAAAACTGGAAAGAAGCTTTCTGAGAAACTGCTCTGTGTTCTGTTAATTCATCTCACAGAGTTACATCTTTCCCTTCAAGAAGCCTTTGGCTAAGGCTGCTCTTGGGGAATTGGCAAAGGGATATTTGGAAGCCCATAGAGGACTATGGTGAAAAAGGAAATATCTTCCGTTCAAAACTGGAAAAAAGCTTTCTGAGAAACTGCTCTGTGTTCTGTTAATTCATCTCACAGAGTTACATCTTTCCCTTCAAGGAGCCTTTCGCTAAGGCTGTTCTTGTGGAATTGGCAAAGGGATATTTGGAAGCCCATAGAGGGCTATGGTGAAAAAGGAAATATCTTCCGTTCAAAACTGGAAAGAAGCTTTCTGAGAAACTGCTCTGTGTTCTGTTAATTCATCTCACAGAGTTACATCTTTCCCTTCAAGAAGCCTTTCGCTAAGGCTGTTCTTGTGGAATTGGCAAAGGGATATTTGGAAGCCCATAGAGGGCAATGGTGAAAAAGGAAATATCTTAAGTTCAAAAGTGGAAAGAAGCTTTCTGAGAAACTGCTCTGTTTTCTGTTAATTCATCTAGCAGAGTTACATCTCTTCCTTCAAGAAGCCTTTCGCTAAGGCTGTTCTTGTGGAATTGGCAAAGGGATATTTGGAAGCCCATAGAGGGCTATGGTGAAAAAGGAAATATCTTCCGTTCAAAACTGGAAAGAAGCTTTCTGAGAAACTGCTCTGTGTTCTGTTAATTCATCTCACAGAGTTACATCTTTCCCTTCAAGAAGCCTTTGGCTAAGGCTGCTCTTGGGGAATTGGCAAAGGGATATTTGGAAGCCCTTAGAGGGCTATGGTGAAAAAGGAAATATCTTCCGTTCAAAACTGGAAAAAAGCTTTCTGAGAAACTGCTCTGTGTTCTGTTAATTCATCTCACAGAGTTACATCTTTCCCTTCAAGGAGCCTTTCGCTAAGGCTGTTCTTGTGGAATTGGCAAAGGATATTTGGAAGCCCATAGAGGGCTATGGTGAAAAAGGAAATATCTTCCGTTCAAAACTGGAAAGAAGCTTTCTGAGAAACTGCTCTGTGTTCTGTTAATTCATCTCACAGAGTTACATCTTTAACTTCAAGAAGCCTTTCGCTAAGGCTGTTCTTGTGGAATTGGCAAAGGGATATTTGGAAGCCCATAGAGGGCTATGGTGAAAAAGGAAATATCTTCCGTTCAAAACTGTAAAGAAGCTTTCTGAGACACTGCTCTGTGTTCTGTTAATTCATCTCACAGAGTTACATCTTTCCCTTCAAGAAGCCTTTCGCTAAGGCTGTTCTTGTGGAATTGGCAAAGGGATATTTGGAAGCCCATAGAGGTCTATGGTGAAAAAGGAAATATCTTCCGTTCAAAACTGGAAAGAAGCTTTCTGAGAAACTGCTCTGTGTTCTGTTAATTCATCTCACAGAGTTACATCTTTCCCTTCAAGAAGCCTTTCGCTAAGCCTGTTCTTGTGGAATTGGCAAAGGGATATTTGGAAGCCCATAGAGGGCTATGGTGAAAAAGGAAATATCATCCGTTCAAAACTGGAAAGAAGCTTTCTGAGAAACTGCTCTGTGTTCTTTTAATTCATCTCACATAGTTACATCTTTCCCTTCAAGAAGGCTTTCGCTAAGGCTCTTCTTGTGGAATTGGCAAAGGGATATTTTGAAGCCCATGGAGGGCTATGGTGAAAAAGGAAATATCTTCCGTTCAAAAGTGGAAAGAAGCTTTCTGAGAAACTGCTCTGTGTTCTGTTAATTCATCTAGCAGAGTTACATCTCTTCTTTCAGGAAGCCTTTCGCTAAGTCTGTTCTTGTGGATTTGGCAAAGGGATATTTGGAAGCCCATAGAGGGCTATGGTGAAAAAGGAAATATCTTCCGTTCAAAAGTGGAAAGAAGCTTTCTGAGAAACTGCTCTCTGTTCTGTTAATTCATCTCACAGCGTTACATCTTAAACTTCAGGAAGCCTTTCGCTAAGGCTGTTCTTGTGGAATTGGGAAAGGGATATTTGGAAGCCCATAGAGGGCCATGGTGAAAAAGGAAATATCTTCCGTTCAAAACTGGAAAAAAGCTTTCTGAGAAACTGCTCTGTGTTCTGTTAATTCATCTCACAGAGTTACATATTTCCCTTCAAGAAGCCTTTAGCTAAGGCTGTTTTTGTGGAATTGTCAAAGGGATATTTGGAAGCCCATAGAGGGCTATGGTGAAAAAGGAAATATCTTCCGTTCAAAACTGGAGAGAAGCTTTCTGAGAAACTCCTCTGTGTTCTGTTAATTCATCTCACAGAGTTACATCTTTCCCTTCAAGAAGCCTTTCGCTAAGGCTGTTCTTGTGGAATTGGCAAAGGGATATTTGGAAGCCCATAGAGGGCTATGGTGAAAAAGGAAATATCTTCCGTTCAAAACTGGAAAGAAGCTTTCTGAGAAACTGTTCTATGTTCTGTTAATTCATCTCACAGAGTTACATCTTTCCCTTCAAGAAGCCTTTCGCTAAGGCTGTTCTTGTGGAATTGGCAAAGGGATATTTGGAAGCCCATAGAGGGCTATGGTGAAAAAGGAAATATCTTCCGTTCAAAACTGGAAAGAAGCTTTCTGAGAAACTGCTCTGTGTTCTGTTAATTCATCTCACAGAGTTACATCTTTCCCTTCAAGAAGCCTTTCGCTAAGGCTGTTCTTGTGGAATTGGCAAAGGGATATTTGGAAGCCCATAGAGGGCTATGGTGAAAAAGGAAATATCTTAAGTTCAAAAGTGGAAAGAAGCTTTCTGAGAAACTGCTCTGTTTTCTGTTAATTCATCTAGCAGAGTTACATCTCTTCCTTCAAGAAGCCTTTCGCTAAGGCTGTTCTTGTGGAATTGGCAAAGGGATATTTGGAAGCCCATAGAGGGCTATGGTGAAAAAGGAAATATCTTCCGTTCAAAACTGGAAAGAAGCTTTCTGAGAAACTGCTCTGTGTTCTGTTAATTCATCTCACAGAGTTACATCTTTCCCTTCAAGAAGCCTTTGGCTAAGGCTGCTCTTGGGGAATTGGCAAAGGGATATTTGGAAGCCCTTAGAGGGCTATGGTGAAAAAGGAAATATCTTCCGTTCAAAACTGGAAAAAAGCTTTCTGAGAAACTGCTCTGTGTTCTGTTAATTCATCTCACAGAGTTACATCTTTCCCTTCAAGGAGCCTTTCGCTAAGGCTGTTCTTGTGGAATTGGCAAAGGATATTTGGAAGCCCATAGAGGGCTATGGTGAAAAAGGAAATATCTTCCGTTCAAAACTGGAAAGAAGCTTTCTGAGAAACTGCTCTGTGTTCTGTTAATTCATCTCACAGAGTTACATCTTTAACTTCAAGAAGCCTTTCGCTAAGGCTGTTCTTGTGGAATTGGCAAAGGGATATTTGGAAGCCCATAGAGGGCTATGGTGAAAAAGGAAATATCTTCCGTTCAAAACTGGAAAGAAGCTTTCTGAGAAACTGCTCTGTGTTCTGTTAATTCATCTCACAGAGTTACATCTTTAACTTCAAGAAGCCTTTCGCTAAGGCTGTTCTTGTGGAATTGGCAAAGGGATATTTGGAAGCCCATAGAGGGCTATGGTGAAAAAGGAAATATCTTCCGTTCAAAACTGTAAAGAAGCTTTCTGAGACACTGCTCTGTGTTCTGTTAATTCATCTCACAGAGTTACATCTTTCCCTTCAAGAAGTCTTTCGCTAAGGCTGTTCTTGTGGAATTGGCAAAGGGATATTTGGAAGCCCATAGAGGGCTATGGTGAAAAAGGAAATATCTTCCGTTCAAAACTGGAAAGAAGCTTTCTGAGAAACTGCTCTGTGTTCTGTTAATTCATCTCACAGAGTTACATCTTTCCCTTCAAGAAGCCTTTCGCTAAGGCTGTTCTTGTGGAATTGGCAAAGGGATATTTGGAAGCCCATAGAGGGCTATGGTGAAAAAGGAAATATCTTCCGTTCAAAACTGGAAAGAAGCTTTCTGAGAAACTGCTCTGTGTTCTGTTAATTCATCTCACAGAGTTACATCTTTCCCTTCAAGAAGCCTTTCGCTAAGGCTGTTCTTGTGGAATTGGCAAAGGGATATTTGGAAGCCCATAGAGGGCTATGGTGAAAAAGGAAATATCTTCCGTTCAAAACTGGAAAGAAGCTTTCTGAGAAACTGCTCTGTGTTCTCTTAATTCATCTCACAGAGTTACATCTTTCCCTTCAAGAAGTCTTTCGCTAAGGCTGTTCTTGTGGAATTGGCAAAGGGATATTTGGAAGCCCATAGAGGTCTATGGTGAAAAAGGAAATATCTTCCGTTCAAAAGTGGAAAGAAGCTTTCTGAGAATCTTCTCTGTGTTCTGTTAATTCATCTCATAGAGTTACATCTTTCCCTTCAAGAAGCCGTTCGCTAAGGCTGTTCTTGTGGAATTGGAAAAGGGATATTTGGAAGCCCATAGAGGGCTATGGTGAAAAAGGAAATATCATCAGTTCAAAACTGGAAAGAAGCTTTCTGAGAAACTGCTCTGTGTTCTTTTAATTCATCTCACAGAGTTACATCTTTCCCTTCAAGAAGGCTTTCGCTAAGGCTCTTCTTGTGGAATTGGCAAAGGGATATTTTGAAGCCCATGGAGGGCTATGGTGAAAAAGGAAATATCTTCCGTTCAAAAGTGGAAAGAAGCTTTCTGAGAAACTGCTCTGTGTTCTGTTAATTCATCTCACAGAGTTACATCTTTAACTTCAAGAAGCCTTTCGCTAAGGCTGTTCTTGTGGAATTGGCAAAGGGATATTTGGAAGCCCATAGAGGGCTATGGTGAAAAACGAAATATCTTCCGTTCAAAACTGGAAAGAAGCTTTTTGAGAAACTGCTCTGTGTTCTGTTAATTCATCTCACAGAGTTACATCTTTCCCTTCAAGAAGCCTTTCGCTAAGGCTGTTCTTGTGGAATTGGCAAAGGGATATTTGGAAGCCCATAGAGGGCTATGGTGAAAAAGGAAATATCTTCCGTTCAAAACTGTAAAGAAGCTTTCTGAGACACTGCTCTGTGTTCTGTTAATTCATCTCACAGTGTTACATCTTTCCCTTCAAGAAGTCTTTCGCTAAGGCTGTTCTTGTGGAATTGGCAAAGGGATATTTGGAAGCCCATAGAGGGCTATGGTGAAAAAGGAAATATCTTCCGTTCAAAACTGGAAAGAAGCTTTCTGAGAAACTGCTCTGTGTTCTGTTAATTCATCTCACAGAGTTACATCTTTCCCTTCAAGAAGCCTTTCGCTAAGGCTGTTCTTGTGGAATTGGCAAAGGGATATTTGGAAGCCCATAGAGGGCTATGGTGAAAAAGGAAATATCTTCCGTTCAAAACTGGAAAGAAGCTTTCTGAGAAACTGCTCTGTGTTCTGTTAATTCATCTCACAGAGTTACATCTTTCCCTTCAAGAAGCCTTTCGCTAAGGCTGTTCTTGTGGAATTGGCAAAGGGATATTTGGAAGCCCATAGAGGGCTATGGTGAAAAAGGAAATATCTTCCGTTCAAAACTGGAAAGAAGCTTTCTGAGAAACTGCTCTGTGTTCTCTTAATTCATCTCACAGAGTTACATCTTTCCCTTCAAGAAGTCTTTCGCTAAGGCTGTTCTTGTGGAATTGGCAAAGGGATATTTGGAAGCCCATAGAGGTCTATGGTGAAAAAGGAAATATCTTCCGTTCAAAAGTGGAAAGAAGCTTTCTGAGAATCTGCTCTGTGTTCTGTTAATTCATCTCACAGAGTTACATCTTTCCCTTCAAGAAGCCGTTCGCTAAGGCTGTTCTTGTGGAATTGGAAAAGGGATATTTGGAAGCCCATAGAGGGCTATGGTGAAAAAGGAAATATCATCAGTTCAAAACTGGAAAGAAGCTTTCTGAGAAACTGCTCTGTGTTCTTTTAATTCATCTCACAGAGTTACATCTTTCCCTTCAAGAAGGCTTTCGCTAAGGCTCTTCTTGTGGAATTGGCAAAGGGATATTTTGAAGCCCATGGAGGGCTATGGTGAAAAAGGAAATATCTTCCGTTCAAAAGTGGAAAGAAGCTTTCTGAGAAACTGCTCTGTGTTCTGTTAATTCATCTAGCAGAGTTACATCTCTTCCTTCAGGAAGCCTTTCGCTAAGGCTGTTCTTGTGGAATTGGCAAAGGGATATTTGGAAGCCCTTAGAGGGCTATGGTGAAAAAGGAAATATCTTCCGTTCAAAACTGGAAAGAAGCTTTCTGAGAAACTGCTCTGTGTTCTGTTAATTCATCTCACAGCGTTACATCTTTAACTTCAAGAAGCCTTTCGCTAAGGCTGTTCTTGTGGAATTGGCAAAGGGATATTTGGAAGCCCATAGAGGGCTATGGTGAAAAAGGAAATATCTTCCGTTCAAAACTGGAAAGAAGCTTTCTGAGAAACTGCTCTGTGTTCTGTTAATTCATCTCACAGAGTTACATGTTTAACTTCAAGAAGCCTTTCGCTAAGGCTCTTCTTGTGGAATTGGCAAAGGGATATTTGGAAGCCCATAGAGGGCTATGGTGAAAAAGGAAATATCTTCCGTTCAAAAGTGGAAAGAAGCTTTCTGAGAAACTGCTCTGTGTTCTGTTAATTCATCTCACAGAGTTACATCATTCCCTTCAAGAAGCCTTTCACTAAGGCTGTTCTTGTGGAATTGGCAAAGGGATATTTGGAAGCCCATAGAGGGCTATGGTGAAAAAGGAAATATCATCCGTTCAAAACTGGAAAGAAGCTTTCTGAGAAACTGCTCTGTGTTCTGTTAATTCATCTCACAGAGTACATCTTTCCCTTCAAGAAGCCTTTCGCTAAGGCTGTTCTTGTGGAATTGGCAAAGGGATATTTGGAAGCCCATAGAAGGCTATGGTGAAAAAGGAAATATCTTCCGTTCAAAACTGGAAAGAAGCTTTCTGAGAAACTGCTCTGTGTTCTGTTAATTCATCTCACAGAGTTATATCTTTAACTTCAAGAAGCCTTTCGCTAAGGCTGTTCTTGTGGAATTGGCAAAGGGATATTTGGAAGCCCATAGAGGGCTATGGTGAAAAAGGAAATATCTTAAGTTCAAAAGTGGAAAGAAGCTTTCTGAGAAACTGCTCTGTGTTCTGTTAATTCATCTAGCAGAGTTACATCTCTTCCTTCAAGAAGCCTTTCGCTAAGGCTGTTCTTGTGGAATTGGCAAAGGGATATTTGGAAGCCCATAGAGGGCTATGGTGAAAAAGGAAATATCTTCCGTTCAAAACTGGAAAGAAGCTTTCTGAGAAACTGCTCTGTGTTCTGTTAATTCATCTCACAGAGCTACATCTTTCCCTTCAAGAAGCCTTTGGCTAAGGCTGCTCTTGGGGAATTGGCAAAGGGATATTTGGAAGCCCATAGAGGGCTATGGTGAAAAAGGAAATATCTTCCGTTCAAAACTGGAAAAAAGCTTTCTGAGAAACTGCTCTGTGTTCTGTTAATTTCATCTCACAGAGTTACATCTTTCCCTTCAAGAAGCCTTTCGCTAAGGCTGTTCTTGTGGAATTGGCAAAGGGATATTTGGAAGCCCATAGAGGGCTATGGTGAAAAAGGAAATATCTTCCGTTCAAAACTGTAAAGAAGCTTTCTGAGACACTGCTCTGTGTTCTGTTAATTCATCTCACAGAGTTACATCTTTCCCTTCAAGAAGCCTTTCGCTAAGGCTGTTCTTGTGGAATTGGCAAAGGGATATTTGGAAGCCCATAGAGGGCTATGGTGAAAAAGGAAATATCTTCCGTTCAAAACTGGAAAGAAGCTTTCTGAGAAACTGCTCTGTGTTCTGTTAATTCATCTCACAGAGTTACATCTTTCCCTTCAAGAAGCCTTTCGCTAAGCCTGTTCTTGTGGAATTGGCAAAGGGATATTTGGAAGCCCATAGAGGGCTATTGTGAAAAAGGAAATATCATCCGTTCAAAACTGGAAAGAAGCTTTCTGAGAAACTGCTCTGTGTTCTTTTAATTCATCTCACAGAGTTACATCTTTCCCTTCAAGAAGGCTTTCGCTAAGGCTGTTCTTGTGGAATTGGCAAAGGGATATTTTGAAGCCCATGGAGGGCTATGGTGAAAAAGGAAATATCTTCCGTTCAAAAGTGGAAAGAAGCTTTCTGAGAAACTGCTCTGTGTTCTGTTAATTCATCTAGCAGAGTTACATCTCTTCCTTCAGGAAGCCTTTCGCTAAGGCTGTTCTTGTGGAATTGGCAAAGGGATATTTGGAAGCCCATAGAGGGCTATGGTGAAAAAGGAAATATCTTCCGTTCAAAACTGGAAAGAAGCTTTCTGAGAAACTGCTCTGTGTTCTGTTAATTCATCTCACAGCGTTACATCTTAAACTTCAACAAGCCTTTCGCTAAGGCTGTTCTTGTGGAATTAGGAAAGGGATATTTGGAAGCCCATAGAGGGCCATGGTGAAAAAGGAAATATCTTCCGTTCAAAACTGGAAAAAAGCTTTCTGAGAAACTGCTCTGTGTTCTGTTAATTCATCTCACAGAGTTACATATTTCCCTTCAAGAAGCCTTTCGCTAAGGCTGTTTTTGTGGAATTGTCAAAGGGATATTTGGAAGCCCATAGAGGGCTATGGTGAAAAAGGAAATATCTTCCGTTCTAAACTGGAGAGAAGCTTTCTGAGAAACTGCTCTGTGTTCTGTTAAATCATCTCACAGAGTTACATCTTTCCCTTCAAGAAGCCTTTCGCTAAGGCTGTTCTTGTGGAATTGGCAAAGGGATATTTGGAAGCCCATAGAGGGCTATGGTGAAAAAGGAAATATCTTCCGTTCAAAACTGGAAAGAAGCTTTCTGAGAAACTGCTCTGTGTTCTGTTAACTCATCTCACAGAGTTACATCTTTAACTTCAAGAAGCCTTTCGCTAAGGCTGTTCTTGTGGAATTGGCAAAGGGATATTTGGAAGCCCATAGAGGGCTATGGTGAAAAAGGAAATATCTTCCGTTCAAAATTGGAAAGAAGCTTTCTGAGAAACTGCTCTGTGTTCTGTTAATTCATCTCACAGAGTTACATCTTTCCCTTCAAGAAGCCTTTCGCTAAGGCTGTTCTTGTGGAATTGGAAAGGGATATTTGGAAGCCCATAGAGGGCTATGGTGAAAAAGGAAATATCTTCCGTTCAAAACTGGAAAGAAGCTTTCTGAGAAACTGCTCTGTGTTCTGTTAATTCATCTCACAGAGTTACATCTTTCCCTTCAAGAAGCCTTTCGCTAAGGCTGTTCTTGTGGAATTGGCAAAGGGATATTTGGAAGCCCATAGAGGGCTATGGTGAAAAAGGAAATATCTTCCGTTCAAAAGTGGAAAGAAGCTTTCTGAGAAACTGCTCTGTATTCTGTTAATTCATCTAGCAGAGTTACATCTCTTCCTTCAAGAAGCCTTTCGCTAAGGCTGTTCTTGTGGAATTGGCAAAGGGATATTTGGAAGCCCATAGAGGGCTATGGTGAAAAAGGAAATATCTTCCGTTCAAAACTGGAAAGAAGCTTTCTGAGAAACTGCTCTGTGTTCTGTTAATTCATCTCACAGAGTTACATCTTTCCCTTCAAGAAGCCTTTGGCTAAGGCTGCTCTTGGGGAATTGGCAAAGGGATATTTGGAAGCCCATAGAGGACTATGGTGAAAAAGGAAATATCTTCCGTTCAAAACTGGAAAAAAGCTTTCTGAGAAACTGCTCTGTGTTCTGTTAATTCATCTCACAAAATTACATCTTTCCCTTCAAGGAGCCTTTCGCTAAGGCTGTTCTTGTGGAATTGGCAAAGGGATATTTGGAAGCCCATAGAGGGCTATGGTGAAAAAGGAAATATCTTCCGTTCAAAACTGGAAAGAAGCTTTCTGAGAAACTGCTCTGTGTTCTGTTAATTCATCTCACAGAGTTACATCTTTCCCTTCAAGAAGCCTTTCGCTAAGGCTGTTCTTGTGGAATTGGCAAAGGGATATTTGGAAGCCCATAGAGGGCTATGGTGAAAAAGGAAATATCTTAAGTTCAAAAGTGGAAAGAAGCTTTCTGAGAAACTGCTCTGTTTTCTGTTAATTCATCTAGCAGAGTTACATCTCTTCCTTCAAGAAGCCTTTCGCTAAGGCTGTTCTTGTGGAATTGGCAAAGGGATATTTGGAAGCCCATAGAGGGCTATGGTGAAAAAGGAAATATCTTCCGTTCAAAACTGGAAAGAAGCTTTCTGAGAAACTGCTCTGTGTTCTGTTAATTCATCTCACAGAGTTACATCTTTCCCTTCAAGAAGCCTTTGGCTAAGGCTGCTCTTGGGGAATTGGCAAAGGGATATTTGGAAGCCCTTAGAGGGCTATGGTGAAAAAGGAAATATCTTCCGTTCAAAACTGGAAAAAAGCTTTCTGAGAAACTGCTCTGTGTTCTGTTAATTCATCTCACAGAGTTACATCTTTCCCTTCAAGGAGCCTTTCGCTAAGGCTGTTCTTGTGGAATTGGCAAAGGATATTTGGAAGCCCATAGAGGGCTATGGTGAAAAAGGAAATATCTTCCGTTCAAAACTGGAAAGAAGCTTTCTGAGAAACTGCTCTGTGTTCTGTTAATTCATCTCACAGAGTTACATCTTTAACTTCAAGAAGCCTTTCGCTAAGGCTGTTCTTGTGGAATTGGCAAAGGGATATTTGGAAGCCCATAGAGGGCTATGGTGAAAAAGGAAATATCTTCCGTTCAAAACTGGAAAGAAGCTTTCTGAGAAACTGCTCTGTGTTCTGTTAATTCATCTCACAGAGTTACATCTTTAACTTCAAGAAGCCTTTCGCTAAGGCTGTTCTTGTGGAATTGGCAAAGGGATATTTGGAAGCCCATAGAGGGCTATGGTGAAAAAGGAAATATCTTCCGTTCAAAACTGTAAAGAAGCTTTCTGAGACACTGCTCTGTGTTCTGTTAATTCATCTCACAGAGTTACATCTTTCCCTTCAAGAAGTCTTTCGCTAAGGCTGTTCTTGTGGAATTGGCAAAGGGATATTTGGAAGCCCATAGAGGGCTATGGTGAAAAAGGAAATATCTTCCGTTCAAAACTGGAAAGAAGCTTTCTGAGAAACTGCTCTGTGTTCTGTTAATTCATCTCACAGAGTTACATCTTTCCCTTCAAGAAGCCTTTCACTAAGGCTGTTCTTGTGGAATTGGCAAAGGGATATTTGGAAGCCCATAGAGGGCTATGGTGAAAAAGGAAATATCTTCCATTCAAAACTGGAAAGAAGCTTTCTGAGAAACTGCTCTGTGTTCTGTTAATTCATCTCACAGAGTTACATCTTTCCCTTCAAGAAGCCTTTCGCTAAGGCTGTTCTTGTGGAATTGGCAAAGGGATATTTGGAAGCCCATAGAGGGCTATGGTGAAAAAGGAAATATCTTCCGTTCAAAACTGGAAAGAAGCTTTCTGAGAAACTGCTCTGTGTTCTCTTAATTCATCTCACAGAGTTACATCTTTCCCTTCAAGAAGTCTTTCGCTAAGGCTGTTCTTGTGGAATTGGCAAAGGGATATTTGGAAGCCCATAGAGGGCTATGGTGAAAAAGGAAATATCTTCCGTTCAAAACTGGAAAGAAGCTTTCTGAGAATCTTCTCTGTGTTCTGTTAATTCATCTCACAGAGTTACATCTTTCCCTTCAAGAAGCCGTTCGCTAAGGCTGTTCTTGTGGAATTGGTAAAGGGATATTTGGAAGCCCATAGAGGGCTATGGTGAAAAAGGAAATATCATCAGTTCAAAACTGGAAAGAAGCTTTCTGAGAAACTACTCTGTGTTCTTTTAATTCATCTCACAGAGTTACATCTTTCCCTTCAAGAAGGCTTTCGCTAAGGCTCTTCTTGTGGAATTGGCAAAGGGATATTTTGAAGCCCATGGAGGGCTATGGTGAAAAAGGAAATACCTTCCGTTCAAAATTGGAAAGAAGCTTTCTGAGAAACTGCTCTGTGTTCTGTTAATTCATCTCACAGAGTTACATCTTTCCGTTCAAGAAGCCTTTCGCTAAGGCTGTTCTTGTGGAACTGGAAAGGGATATTTGGAAGCCCATAGAGGGCTATGGTGAAAAAGGAAATATCTTCCGTTCAAAACTGGAAAGAAGCTTTCTGAGAAACTGCTCTGTGTTCTGTTAATTCATCTCACAGAGTTACATCTTTCCCTTCAAGAAGCCTTTCGCTAAGGCTGTTCTTGTGGAATTGGCAAAGGGATATTTGGAAGCCCATAGAGGGCTATGGTGAAAAAGGAAATATCTTAAGTTCAAAAGTGGAAAGAAGCTTTCTGAGAAACTGCTCTGTGTTCTGTTAATTCATCTAGCAGAGTTACATCTCTTCCTTCAAGAAGCCTTTCGCTAAGGCTGTTCTTGTGGAATTGGCAAAGGGATATTTGGAAGCCCATAGAGGGCTATGGTGAAAAAGGAAATATCTTCCGTTCAAAACTGGAAAGAAGCTTTCTGAGAAACTGCTCTGTGTTCTGTTAATTCATCTCACAGAGTTACATCTTTCCCTTCAAGAAGCCTTTGGCTAAGGCTGCTCTTGGGGAATTGGCAAAGGGATATTTGGAAGCCCATAGAGGGCTATGGTGAAAAAGGAAATATCTTCCGTTCAAAACTGGAAAAAAGCTTTCTGAGAAACTGCTCTGTGTTCTGTTAATTCATCTCACAGAGTTACATCTTTCCCTTCAAGAAGCCTTTCGCTAAGGCTGTTCTTGTGGTATTGGCAAAGGGATATTTGGAAGCCCATAGAGGGCTATGGTGAAAAAGGAAATATCTTCCGTTCAAAACTGTAAAGAAGCTTTCTGAGACACTGCTCTGTGTTCTGTTAATTCATCTCACAGAGTTACATCTTTCCCTTCAAGAAGCCTTTCGCTAAGGCTGTTCTTGTGGAATTGGCAAAGGGATATTTGGAAGCCCATAGAGGGCTATGGTGAAAAAGGAAATATCTTCCGTTCAAAACTGGAAAGAAGCTTTCTGAGAAACTGCTCTGTGTTCTGTTAATTCATCTCACAGAGTTACATCTTTCCCTTCAAGAAGCCTTTCGCTAAGCCTGTTCTTGTGGAATTGGCAAAGGGATATTTGGAAGCCCATAGAGGGCTATGGTGAAAAAGGAAATATCATCCGTTCAAAACTGGAAAGAAGCTTTCTGAGAAACTGCTCTGTGTTCTTTTAATTCATCTCACAGAGTTACATCTTTCCCTTCAAGAAGGCTTTCGCTAAGGCTCTTCTTGTGGAATTGGCAAAGGGATATTTTGAAGCCCATGGAGGGCTATGGTGAAAAAGGAAATATCTTCCGTTCAAAAGTGGAAAGAAGCTTTCTGAGAAACTGCTCTGTGTTCTGTTAATTCATCTAGCAGAGTTACATCTCTTCCTTCAGGAAGCCTTTCGCTAAGGCTGTTCTTGTGGAATTGGCAAAGGGATATTTGGAAGCCCATAGAGGGCTATGGTGAAAAAGGAAATATCTTCCGTTCAAAACTGGAAAGAAGCTTTCTGAGAAACTGCTCTGTGTTCTGTTAATTCATCTCACAGCGTTACATCTTAAACTTCAACAAGCCTTTCGCTAAGGCTGTTCTTGTGGAATTGGGAAAGGGATATTTGGAAGCCCATAGAGGGCCATGGTGAAAAAGGAAATATCTTCCGTTCAAAACTGGAAAAAAGCTTTCTGAGAAACTGCTCTGTGTTCTGTTAATTCATCTCACAGAGTTACATATTTCCCTTCAAGAAGCCTTTCGCTAAGGCTGTTTTTGTGGAATTGTCAAAGGGATATTTGGAAGCCCATAGAGGGCTATGGTGAAAAAGGAAATATCTTCCGTTCAAAACTGGAGAGAAGCTTTCTGAGAAACTGCTCTGTGTTCTGTTAAATCATCTCACAGAGTTACATCTTTCCCTTCAAGAAGCCTTTCGCTAAGGCTGTTCTTGTGGAATTGGCAAAGGGATATTTGGAAGCCCATAGAGGGCTATGGTGAAAAAGGAAATATCTTCCGTTCAAAACTGGAAAGAAGCTTTCTGAGAAACTGTTCTATGTTCTGTTAATTCATCTCACAGAGTTACATCTTTACCTTCAAGAAGCCTTTCGCTAAGGCTGTTCTTGTGGAATTGGCAAAGGGATATTTGGAAGCCCATAGAGGGCTATGGTGAAAAAGGAAATATCTTCCGTTCAAAACTGGAAAGAAGGTTTCTGAGAAACTGCTCTGTGTTCTGTTAATTCATCTCACAGAGTTACATCTTTAACTTCAAGAAGCCTTTCGCTAAGGCTGTTCTTGTGGAATTGGCAAAGGGATATTTGGAAGCCCATAGAGGGCTATGGTGAAAAAGGAAATATCTTCCGTTCAAAATTGGAAAGAAGCTTTCTGAGAAACTGCTCTGTGTTCTGTTAATTCATCTCACAGAGTTACATCTTTCCCTTCAAGAAGCCTTTCGCTAAGGCTGTTCTTGTGGAATTGGAAAGGGATATTTGGAAGCCCATAGAGGGCTATGGTGAAAAAGGAAATATCTTCCGTTCAAAACTGGAAAGAAGCTTTCTGAGAAACTGCTCTGTGTTCTGTTAATTCATCTCACAGAGTTACATCTTTCCCTTCAAGAAGCCTTTCGCTAAGGCTGTTCTTGTGGAATTGGCAAAGGGATATTTGGAAGCCCATAGAGGACTATGGTGAAAAAGGAAATATCTTCCGTTCAAAAGTGGAAAGAAGCTTTCTGAGAAACTGCTCTGTATTCTGTTAATTCATCTAGCAGAGTTACATCTCTTCCTTCAAGAAGCCTTTCGCTAAGGCTGTTCTTGTGGAATTGGCAAAGGGATATTTGGAAGCCCATAGAGGGCTATGGTGAAAAAGGAAATATCTTCCGTTCAAAACTGGAAAGAAGCTTTCTGAGAAACTGCTCTGTGTTCTGTTAATTCATCTCACAGAGTTACATCTTTCCCTTCAAGAAGCCTTTGGCTAAGGCTGCTCTTGGGGAATTGGCAAAGGGATATTTGGAAGCCCATAGAGGACTATGGTGAAAAAGGAAATATCTTCCGTTCAAAACTGGAAAAAAGCTTTCTGAGAAACTGCTCTGTGTTCTGTTAATTCATCTCACAGAGTTACATCTTTCCCTTCAAGGAGCCTTTCGCTAAGGCTGTTCTTGTGGAATTGGCAAAGGGATATTTGGAAGCCCATAGAGGGCTATGGTGAAAAAGGAAATATCTTCCGTTCAAAACTGGAAAGAAGCTTTCTGAGAAACTGCTCTGTGTTCTGTTAATTCATCTCACAGAGTTACATCTTTCCCTTCAAGAAGCCTTTCGCTAAGGCTGTTCTTGTGGAATTGGCAAAGGGATATTTGGAAGCCCATAGAGGGCAATGGTGAAAAAGGAAATATCTTAAGTTCAAAAGTGGAAAGAAGCTTTCTGAGAAACTGCTCTGTTTTCTGTTAATTCATCTAGCAGAGTTACATCTCTTCCTTCAAGAAGCCTTTCGCTAAGGCTGTTCTTGTGGAATTGGCAAAGGGATATTTTGAAGCCCATGGAGGGCTATGGTGAAAAAGGAAATATCTTCCGTTCAAAAGTGGAAAGAAGCTTTCTGAGAAACTGCTCTGTGTTCTGTTAATTCATCTAGCAGAGTTACATCTCTTCTTTCAGGAAGCCTTTCGCTAAGTCTGTTCTTGTGGATTTGGCAAAGGGATATTTGGAAGCCCATAGAGGGCTATGGTGAAAAAGGAAATATCTTCCGTTCAAAAGTGGAAAGAAGCTTTCTGAGAAACTGCTCTCTGTTCTGTTAATTCATCTCACAGCGTTACATCTTAAACTTCAGGAAGCCTTTCGCTAAGGCTGTTCTTGTGGAATTGGGAAAGGGATATTTGGAAGCCCATAGAGGGCCATGGTGAAAAAGGAAATATCTTCCGTTCAAAACTGGAAAAAAGCTTTCTGAGAAACTGCTCTGTGTTCTGTTAATTCATCTCACAGAGTTACATATTTCCCTTCAAGAAGCCTTTAGCTAAGGCTGTTTTTGTGGAATTGTCAAAGGGATATTTGGAAGCCCATAGAGGGCTATGGTGAAAAAGGAAATATCTTCCGTTCAAAACTGGAGAGAAGCTTTCTGAGAAACTCCTCTGTGTTCTGTTAATTCATCTCACAGAGTTACATCTTTCCCTTCAAGAAGCCTTTCGCTAAGGCTGTTCTTGTGGAATTGGCAAAGGGATATTTGGAAGCCCATAGAGGGCTATGGTGAAAAAGGAAATATCTTCCGTTCAAAACTGGAAAGAAGCTTTCTGAGAAACTGTTCTATGTTCTGTTAATTCATCTCACAGAGTTACATCTTTCCCTTCAAGAAGCCTTTCGCTAAGGCTGTTGTTGTGGAATTGGCAAAGGGATATTTGGAAGCCCATAGAGGGCTATGGTGAAAAAGGAAATATCTTC
Organism: Chlorocebus sabaeus; assembly: GCF_047675955.1. Taxonomy (NCBI): domain Eukaryota; kingdom Metazoa; phylum Chordata; class Mammalia; order Primates; family Cercopithecidae; genus Chlorocebus; species Chlorocebus sabaeus. The sequence continues at coordinate 285,459 of NW_027327621.1, forward strand.
CGTTCAAAACTGGAAAGAAGCTTTCTGAGAAACTGCTCTGTGTTCTGTTAATTCATCTCACAGAGTTACATCTTTAACTTCAAGAAGCCTTTCGCTAAGGCTGTTCTTGTGGAATTGGCAAAGGGATATTTGGAAGCCCATAGAGGGCTATGGTGAAAAAGGAAATATCTTCCGTTCAAAATTGGAAAGAAGCTTTCTGAGAAACTGCTCTGTGTTCTGTTAATTCATCTCACAGAGTTACATCTTTCCCTTCAAGAAGCCTTTCGCTAAGGCTGTTCTTGTGGAACTGGAAAGGGATATTTGGAAGCCCATAGAGGGCTATGGTGAAAAAGGAAATATCTTCCGTTCAAAACTGTAAAGAAGCTTTCTGAGAAACTGCTCTGTGTTCTGTTAATTCATCTCACAGAGTTACATCTTTCCCTTCAAGAAGCCTTTCGCTAAGGCTGTTCTTGTGGAATTGGCAAAGGGATATTTGGAAGCCCATAGAGGGCTATGGTGAAAAAGGAAATATCTTAAGTTCAAAAGTGGAAAGAAGCTTTCTGAGAAACTGCTCTGTGTTCTGTTAATTCATCTAGCAGAGTTACATCTCTTCCTTCAAGAAGCCTTTCGCTAAGGCTGTTCTTGTGGAATTGGCAAAGGGATATTTGGAAGCCCATAGAGGGCTATGGTGAAAAAGGAAATATCTTCCGTTCAAAACTGGAAAGAAGCTTTCTGAGAAACTGCTCTGTGTTCTGTTAATTCATCTCACAGAGTTACATCTTTCCCTTCAAGAAGCCTTTGGCTAAGGCTGCTCTTGGGGAATTGGCAAAGGGATATTTGGAAGCCCATAGAGGGCTATGGTGAAAAAGGAAATATCTTCCGTTCAAAACTGGAAAAAAGCTTTCTGAGAAACTGCTCTGTGTTCTGTTAATTCATCTCACAGAGTTACATCTTTCCCTTCAAAAAGCCTTTCGCTAAGGCTGTTCTTGTGGTATTGGCAAAGGGATATTTGGAAGCCCATAGAGGGCTATGGTGAAAAAGGAAATATCTTCCGTTCAAAACTGTAAAGAAGCTTTCTGAGACACTGCTCTGTGTTCTGTTAATTCATCTCACAGAGTTACATCTTTCCCTTCAAGAAGCCTTTCGCTAAGGCTGTTCTTGTGGAATTGGCAAAGGGATATTTGGAAGCCCATAGAGGGCTATGGTGAAAAAGGAAATATCTTCCGTTCAAAACTGGAAAGAAGCTTTCTGAGAAACTGCTCTGTGTTCTGTTAATTCATCTCACAGAGTTACATCTTTCCCTTCAAGAAGCCTTTCGCTAAGCCTGTTCTTGTGGAATTGGCAAAGGGATATTTGGAAGCCCATAGAGGGCTATGGTGAAAAAGGAAATATCATCCGTTCAAAACTGGAAAGAAGCTTTCTGAGAAACTGCTCTGTGTTCTTTTAATTCATCTCACAGAGTTACATCTTTCCCTTCAAGAAGGCTTTCGCTAAGGCTCTTCTTGTGGAATTGGCAAAGGGATATTTTGAAGCCCATGGAGGGCTATGGTGAAAAAGGAAATATCTTCCGTTCAAAAGTGGAAAGAAGCTTTCTGAGAAACTGCTCTGTGTTCTGTTAATTCATCTAGCAGAGTTACATCTCTTCCTTCAGGAAGCCTTTCGCTAAGGCTGTTCTTGTGGAATTGGCAAAGGGATATTTGGAAGCCCATAGAGGGCTATGGTGAAAAAGGAAATATCTTCCGTTCAAAACTGGAAAGAAGCTTTCTGAGAAACTGCTCTGTGTTCTGTTAATTCATCTCACAGCGTTACATCTTAAACTTCAACAAGCCTTTCGCTAAGGCTGTTCTTGTGGAATTGGGAAAGGGATATTTGGAAGCCCATAGAGGGCCATGGTGAAAAAGGAAATATCTTCCGTTCAAAACTGGAAAAAAGCTTTCTGAGAAACTGCTCTGTGTTCTGTTAATTCATCTCACAGAGTTACATATTTCCCTTCAAGAAGCCTTTCGCTAAGGCTGTTTTTGTGGAATTGTCAAAGGGATATTTGGAAGCCCATAGAGGGCTATGGTGAAAAAGGAAATATCTTCCGTTCAAAACTGGAGAGAAGCTTTCTGAGAAACTGCTCTGTGTTCTGTTAAATCATCTCACAGAGTTACATCTTTCCCTTCAAGAAGCCTTTCGCTAAGGCTGTTCTTGTGGAATTGGCAAAGGGATATTTGGAAGCCCATAGAGGGCTATGGTGAAAAAGGAAATATCTTCCGTTCAAAACTGGAAAGAAGCTTTCTGAGAAACTGTTCTATGTTCTGTTAATTCATCTCACAGAGTTACATCTTTACCTTCAAGAAGCCTTTCGCTAAGGCTGTTCTTGTGGAATTGGCAAAGGGATATTTGGAAGCCCATAGAGGGCTATGGTGAAAAAGGAAATATCTTCCGTTCAAAACTGGAAAGAAGGTTTCTGAGAAACTGCTCTGTGTTCTGTTAATTCATCTCACAGAGTTACATCTTTAACTTCAAGAAGCCTTTCGCTAAGGCTGTTCTTGTGGAATTGGCAAAGGGATATTTGGAAGCCCATAGAGGGCTATGGTGAAAAAGGAAATATCTTCCGTTCAAAATTGGAAAGAAGCTTTCTGAGAAACTGCTCTGTGTTCTGTTAATTCATCTCACAGAGTTACATCTTTCCCTTCAAGAAGCCTTTGGCTAAGGCTGCTCTTGGGGAATTGGCAAAGGGATATTTGGAAGCCCATAGAGGGCTATGGTGAAAAAGGAAATATCTTCCGTTCAAAACTGGAAAGAAGCTTTCTGAGAAACTGCTCTGTGTTCTGTTAATTCATCTCACAGAGTTACATCTTTCCCTTCAAGAAGTCTTTCGCTAAGGCTGTTCTTGTGGAATTGGCAAAGGGATATTTGGAAGCCCATAGAGGGCTATGGTGAAAAAGGAAATATCTTCCGTTCAAAACTGGAAAGAAGCTTTCTGAGAAACTGCTCTGTGTTCTGTTAATTCATCTCACAGAGTTACATCTTTCCCTTCAAGTAGCCTTTCGCTAAGGCTGTTCTTGTGGAATTGGCAAAGGGATATTTGGAAGACCATAGAGGGCTATGGTGAAAAAGGAAATATCTTCCGTTCAAAATTGGAAAGAAGCTTTCTGAGAAACTGCTCTGTGTTCTGTTAATTCATCTCACAGAGTTACATCTTTCCCTTCAAGAAGCCTTTCGCTAAGGCTGTTCTTGTGGAATTGGCAAAGGGATATTTGGAAGCCCATAGAGGGCTATGGTGAAAAAGGAAATATCTTCCGTTCAAAACTGGAAAGAAGCTTTCTGAGAAACTGCTCTGTGTTCTCTTAATTCATCTCACAGAGTTACATCTTTCCCTTCAAGAAGCCTTTCGCTAAGGCTGTTCTAGTGGAATTGGCAAAGGGATATTTGGAAGCCCATAGAGGTCTATGGTGAAAAAGGAAATATCTTCCGTTCAAAACTGGAAAGAAGCTTTCTGAGAAACTGCTCTGTGTTCTGTTAATTCATCTCACAGAGTTACATCTTTCCCTTCAAGAAGCCTTTCGCTAAGGCTGTTCTTGTGGAAATGGCAAAGGGATATTTAGAAGCCCATAGAGGGCTATGGTGAAAAAGGAAATATCTTCCGTTCAAAAGTGGAAAGAAGCTTTCTGAGAATCTGCTCTGTGTCCTGTTAATTCATCTCACAGAGTTACATCTTTCCCTTTAAGAAGCCTTTCGCTAAGGCTGTTCTTGTGGAATTGGCAAAGGGATATTTGGAAGCCCATAGAGGGCTATGGTAAAAAAGGAAATATCTTCCGTTCAAAACTGGAAAGAAGCTTTCTGAGAAACTGCTCTGTGTTCTGTTAATTCATCTCACAGCGTTACATCTTTAACTTCAAGAAGCCTTTCGCTAAGGCTGTTCTTGTGGAATTGGGAAAGGGATATTTGGAAGCCCATAGAGGGCTATGGTGAAAAAGGAAATATCTTCCGTTCGAAACTGGAAAGAAGCTTTCTGAGAAACTGCTCTGTGTTCTGTTAATTCATCTCACAGAGTTACATCTTTAACTTCAAGAAGCCTTTCGCTATGGCTCTTCTTGTGGAATTGGCAAAGGGATATTTGGAAGCCCATAGAGGGCTATGGTGAAAAAGGAAATATCTTCCGTTCAAAAGTGGAAAGAAGCTTTCTGAGAAACTGCTCTGTGTTCTGTTAATTCATCTCACAGAGTTACATCTTTCCCTTCAAGAAGCCTTTCACTAAGGCTGTTCTTGTGGAATTGGCAAAGGGATATTTGGAAGCCCATAGAGGGCCATGGTGAAAAAGGAAATATCTTCCGTTCAAAACTGGAAAAAAGCTTTCTGAGAAACTGCTCTGTGTTCTGTTAATTCACCTCACAGAGTTACATATTTCCCTTCAAGAAGCCTTTCGCTAAGGCTGTTTTTGTGGAATTGTCAAAGGGATATTTGGAAGCCCATAGAGGGCTATGGTGAAAAAGGAAATATCTTCCGTTCAAAACTGGAAAGAAGCTTTCTGTGAAACTGCTCTGTGTTCTGTTAATTCATCTCACAGAGTTACATCTTTCCCTTCAAGAAGCCTTTCGCTAAGGCTGTTCTTGTGGAATTGGCAAAGGGATATTTGGAAGCCCATAGAGGGCTATGGTGAAAAAGGAAATATCTTCCGTTCAAAACTGGAAAGAAGCTTTCTGAGAAACTGTTCTATGTTCTGTTAATTCATCTCACAGAGTTACATCTTTCCCTTCAAGAAGCCTTTCGCTAAGGCTGTTCTTGTGGAATTGGCAAAGGGATATTTGGAAGCACATAGAGGGCTATGGTGAAAAAGGAAATATCTTCCGTTCAAAACTGGAAAGAAGCTTTCTGAGAAACTGCTCTGTGTTCTGTTAATTCATCTCACAGAGTTACATCTTTCCCTTCAAGAAGCCTTTCGCTAAGGCTGTTCTTGTGGAATTGGCAAAGGGATATTTGGAAGCCCATAGAGGGCTATGGTGAAAAAGGAAATATCATCAGTTCAAAACTGGAAAGAAGCTTTCTGAGAAACTGCTCTGTGTTCTTTTAATTCATCTCACAGAGTTACATCTTTCCCTTCAAGAAGGCTTTCGCTAAGGCTCTTCTTGTGGAATTGGCAAAGGGATATTTTGAAGCCCATGGAGGGCTATGGTGAAAAAGGAAATATCTTCCGTTCAAAAGTGGAAAGAAGCTTTCTGAGAAACTGCTCTGTGTTCTGTTAATTCATCTAGCAGAGTTACATCTCTTCCTTCAGGAAGCCTTTCGCTAAGGCTGTTCTTGTGGAATTGGCAAAGGGATATTTGGAAGCCCTTAGAGGGCTATGGTGAAAAAGGAAATATCTTCCGTTCAAAACTGGAAAGAAGCTTTCTGAGAAACTGCTCTGTGTTCTGTTAATTCATCTCACAGCGTTACATCTTTAACTTCAAGAAGCCTTTCGCTAAGGCTGTTCTTGTGGAATTGGCAAAGGGATATTTGGAAGCCCATAGAGGGCTATGGTGAAAAAGGAAATATCTTCCGTTCAAAAGTGGAAAGAAGCTTTCTGAGAAACTGCTCTGTGTTCTGTTAATTCATCTCACAGAGTTACATGTTTAACTTCAAGAAGCCTTTCGCTAAGGCTGTTCTTGTGGAATTGGCAAAGGGATATTTGGAAGCCCATAGAGGGCTATGGTGAAAAAGGAAATATCTTCCGTTCAAAACTGGAAAGAAGCTTTCTGAGAAACTGCTCTGTGTTCTGTTAATTCATCTCACAGAGTTACATCTTTAACTTCAAGAAGCCTTTCGCTAAGGCTGTTCTTGTGGAATTGGCAAAGGGATATTTGGAAGCCCATAGAGGGCTATGGTGAAAAAGGAAATATCTTCCGTTCAAAACTGTAAAGAAGCATTCTGAGACACTGCTCTGTGTTCTGTTAATTCATCTCACAGAGTTACATCTTTCCCTTCAAGAAGCCTTTCGCTAAGGCTGTTCTTGTGGAATTGGCAAAGGGATATTTGGAAGCCCATAGAGGGCTATGGTGAAAAAGGAAATATCTTCCGTTCAAAACTGGAAAGAAGCTTTCTGAGAAACTGCTCTGTGTTCTGTTAATTCATCTCACAGAGTTACATCTTTCCCTTCAAGAAGCCTTTCGCTAAGCCTGTTCTTGTGGAATTGGCAAAGGGATATTTGGAAGCCCATAGAGGGCTATGGTGAAAAAGGAAATATCATCCGTTCAAAACTGGAAAGAAGCTTTCTGAGAAACTGCTCTGTGTTCTTTTAATTCATCTCACATAGTTACATCTTTCCCTTCAAGAAGGCTTTCGCTAAGGCTCTTCTTGTGGAATTGGCAAAGGGATATTTTGAAGCCCATGGAGGGCTATGGTGAAAAAGGAAATATCTTCCGTTCAAAAGTGGAAAGAAGCTTTCTGAGAAACTGCTCTGTGTTCTGTTAATTCATCTAGCAGAGTTACATCTCTTCCTTCAGGAAGCCTTTCGCTAAGTCTGTTCTTGTGGATTTGGCAAAGGGATATTTGGAAGCCCATAGAGGGCTATGGTGAAAAAGGAAATATCTTCCGTTCAAAAGTGGAAAGAAGCTTTCTGAGAAACTGCTCTCTGTTCTGTTAATTCATCTCACAGCGTTACATCTTAAACTTCAGGAAGCCTTTCGCTAAGGCTGTTCTTGTGGAATTGGGAAAGGGATATTTGGAAGCCCATAGAGGGCCATGGTGAAAAAGGAAATATCTTCCGTTCAAAACTGGAAAAAAGCTTTCTGAGAAACTGCTCTGTGTTCTGTTAATTCATCTCACAGAGTTACATATTTCCCTTCAAGAAGCCTTTAGCTAAGGCTGTTTTTGTGGAATTGTCAAAGGGATATTTGGAAGCCCATAGAGGGCTATGGTGAAAAAGGAAATATCTTCCGTTCAAAACTGGAGAGAAGCTTTCTGAGAAACTGCTCTGTGTTCTGTTAATTCATCTCACAGAGTTACATCTTTCCCTTCAAGAAGCCTTTCGCTAAGGCTGTTCTTGTGGAATTGGCAAAGGGATATTTGGAAGCCCATAGAGGGCTATGGTGAAAAAGGAAATATCTTCCGTTCAAAACTGGAAAGAAGCTTTCTGAGAAACTGTTCTATGTTCTGTTAATTCATCTCACAGAGTTACATCTTTCCCTTCAAGAAGCCTTTCGCTAAGGCTGTTGTTGTGGAATTGGCAAAGGGATATTTGGAAGCCCATAGAGGGCTATGGTGAAAAAGGAAATATCTTCCGTTCAAAACTGGAAAGAAGCTTTCTGAGAAACTGCTCTGTGTTCTGTTAATTCATCTCACAGAGTTACATCTTTAACTTCAAGAAGCCTTTCGCTAAGGCTGTTCTTGTGGAATTGGCAAAGGGATATTTGGAAGCCCATAGAGGGCTATGGTGAAAAAGGAAATATCTTCCGTTCAAAATTGGAAAGAAGCTTTCTGAGAAACTGCTCTGTGTTCTGTTAATTCATCTCACAGAGTTACATCTTTCCCTTCAAGAAGCCTTTCGCTAAGGCTGTTCTTGTGGAATTGGAAAGGGATATTTGGAAGCCCATAGAGGGCTATGGTGAAAAAGGAAATATCTTCCGTTCAAAAGTGGAAAGAAGCTTTCTGAGAAACTGCTCTGTGTTCTGTTAATTCATCTCACAGAGTTACATCTTTCCCTTCAAGAAGCCTTTCGCTAAGGCTGTTCTTGTGGAATTGGCAAAGGGATATTTGGAAGCCCATAGAGGGCTATGGTGAAAAAGGAAATATCTTCCGTTCAAAAGTGGAAAGAAGCTTTCTGAGAAACTGCTCTGTATTCTGTTAATTCATCTAGCAGAGTTACATCTCTTCCTTCAAGAAGCCTTTCGCTAAGGCTGTTCTTGTGGAATTGGCAAAGGGATATTTGGAAGCCCATAGAGGGCTATGGTGAAAAAGGAAATATCTTCCGTTCAAAACTGGAAAGAAGCTTTCTGAGAAACTGCTCTGTGTTCTGTTAATTCATCTCACAGAGTTACATCTTTCCCTTCAAGAAGCCTTTGGCTAAGGCTGCTCTTGGGGAATTGGCAAAGGGATATTTGGAAGCCCATAGAGGGCTATGGTGAAAAAGGAAATATCTTCCGTTCAAAACTGGAAAGAAGCTTTCTGAGAAACTGCTCTGTGTTCTGTTAATTCATCTCACAGAGTTACATCTTTCCCTTCAAGAAGTCTTTCGCTAAGGCTGTTCTTGTGGAATTGGCAAAGGGATATTTGGAAGCCCATAGAGGGCTATGGTGAAAAAGGAAATATCTTCCGTTCAAAACTGGAAAGAAGCTTTCTGAGAAACTGCTCTGTGTTCTGTTAATTCATCTCACAGAGTTACATCTTTCCCTTCAAGTAGCCTTTCGCTAAGACTGTTCTTGTGGAATTGGCAAAGGGATATTTGGAAGACCATAGAGGGCTATGGTGAAAAAGGAAATATCTTCCGTTCAAAATTGGAAAGAAGCTTTCTGAGAAACTGCTCTGTGTTCTGTTAATTCATCTCACAGAGTTACATCTTTCCCTTCAAGAAGCCTTTCGCTAAGGCTGTTCTTGTGGAATTGGCAAAGGGATATTTGGAAGCCCATAGAGGGCTATGGTGAAAAAGGAAATATCTTCCGTTCAAAACTGGAAAGAAGCTTTCTGAGAAACTGCTCTGTGTTCTCTTAATTCATCTCACAGAGTTACATCTTTCCCTTCAAGAAGCCTTTCGCTAAGGCTGTTCTAGTGGAATTGGCAAAGGGATATTTGGAAGCCCATAGAGGTCTATGGTGAAAAAGGAAATATCTTCCGTTCAAAACTGGAAAGAAGCTTTCTGAGAAACTGCTCTGTGTTCTGTTAATTCATCTCACAGAGTTACATCTTTCCCTTCAAGAAGCCTTTCGCTAAGGCTGTTCTTGTGGAATTGGCAAAGGGATATTTAGAAGCCCATAGAGGGCTATGGTGAAAAAGGAAATATCTTCCGTTCAAAAGTGGAAAGAAGCTTTCTGAGAATCTGCTCTGTGTCCTGTTAATTCATCTCACAGAGTTACATCTTTCCCTTTAAGAAGCCTTTCGCTAAGGCTGTTCTTGTGGAATTGGCAAAGGGATATTTGGAAGCCCATAGAGGGCTATGGTAAAAAAGGAAATATCTTCCGTTCAAAACTGGAAAGAAGCTTTCTGAGAAACTGCTCTGTGTTCTGTTAATTCATCTCACAGCGTTACATCTTTAACTTCAAGAAGCCTTTCGCTAAGGCTGTTCTTGTGGAATTGGGAAAGGGATATTTGGAAGCCCATAGAGGGCTATGGTGAAAAAGGAAATATCTTCCGTTCGAAACTGGAAAGAAGCTTTCTGAGAAACTGCTCTGTGTTCTGTTAATTCATCTCACAGAGTTACATCTTTAACTTCAAGAAGCCTTTCGCTATGGCTCTTCTTGTGGAATTGGCAAAGGGATATTTGGAAGCCCATAGAGGGCTATGGTGAAAAAGGAAATATCTTCCGTTCAAAAGTGGAAAGAAGCTTTCTGAGAAACTGCTCTGTGTTCTGTTAATTCATCTCACAGAGTTACATCTTTCCCTTCAAGAAGCCTTTCACTAAGGCTGTTCTTGTGGAATTGGCAAAGGGATATTTGGAAGCCCATAGAGGGCCATGGTGAAAAAGGAAATATCTTCCGTTCAAAACTGGAAAAAAGCTTTCTGAGAAACTGCTCTGTGTTCTGTTAATTCACCTCACAGAGTTACATATTTCCCTTCAAGAAGCCTTTCGCTAAGGCTGTTTTTGTGGAATTGTCAAAGGGATATTTGGAAGCCCATAGAGGGCTATGGTGAAAAAGGAAATATCTTCCGTTCAAAACTGGAAAGAAGCTTTCTGTGAAACTGCTCTGTGTTCTGTTAATTCATCTCACAGAGTTACATCTTTCCCTTCAAGAAGCCTTTCGCTAAGGCTGTTCTTGTGGAATTGGCAAAGGGATATTTGGAAGCCCATAGAGGGCTATGGTGAAAAAGGAAATATCTTCCGTTCAAAACTGGAAAGAAGCTTTCTGAGAAACTGTTCTATGTTCTGTTAATTCATCTCACAGAGTTACATCTTTCCCTTCAAGAAGCCTTTCGCTAAGGCTGTTCTTGTGGAATTGGCAAAGGGATATTTGGAAGCACATAGAGGGCTATGGTGAAAAAGGAAATATCTTCCGTTCAAAACTGGAAAGAAGCTTTCTGAGAAACTGCTCTGTGTTCTGTTAATTCATCTCACAGAGTTACATCTTTCCCTTCAAGAAGCCTTTCGCTAAGGCTGTTCTTGTGGAATTGGCAAAGGGATATTTGGAAGCCCATAGAGGGCTATGGTGAAAAAGGAAATATCTTCCGTTCAAAACTGGAAAGAAGCTTTCTGAGAAACTGCTCTGTGTTCTGTTAATTCATCTCACAGAGTTACATCTTTCCCTTCAAGAAGCCTTTCGCTAAGGCTGTTCTTGTGGAATTGGCAAAGGGATATTTGGAAGCCCATAGAGGGCTATGGTGAAAAAGGAAATATCTTCCGTTCAAAACTGGAAAGAAGCTTTCTGAGAAACTGCTGTGTGTTCTCTTAATTCATCTCACAGAGTTACATCTTTCCCTTCAAGAAGTCTTTCGCTAAGGCTGTTCTTGTGGAATTGGCAAAGGGATATTTGGAAGCCCATAGAGGTCTATGGTGAAAAAGGAAATATCTTCCGTTCAAAAGTGGAAAGAAGCTTTCTGAGAATCTGCTCTGTGTTCTGTTAATTCATCTCACAGAGTTACATCTTTCCCTTCAAGAAGCCGTTCGCTAAGGCTGTTCTTGTGGAATTGGAAAAGGGATATTTGGAAGCCCATAGAGGGCTATGGTGAAAAAGGAAATATCATCAGTTCAAAACTGGAAAGAAGCTTTCTGAGAAACTGCTCTGTGTTCTTTTAATTCATCTCACAGAGTTACATCTTTCCCTTCAAGAAGGCTTTCGCTAAGGCTCTTCTTGTGGAATTGGCAAAGGGATATTTTGAAGCCCATGGAGGGCTATGGTGAAAAAGGAAATATCTTCCGTACAAAAGTGGAAAGAAGCTTTCTGAGAAACTGCTCTGTGTTCTGTTAATTCATCTAGCAGAGTTACATCTCTTCCTTCAGGAAGCCTTTCGCTAAGGCTGTTCTTGTGGAATTGGCAAAGGGATATTTGGAAGCCCTTAGAGGGCTATGGTGAAAAAGGAAATATCTTCCGTTCAAAACTGGAAAGAAGCTTTCTGAGAAACTGCTCTGTGTTCTGTTAATTCATCTCACAGCGTTACATCTTTAACTTCAAGAAGCCTTTCGCTAAGGCTGTTCTTGTGGAATTGGCAAAGGGATATTTGGAAGCCCATAGAGGGCTATGGTGAAAAAGGAAATATCTTCCGTTCAAAAGTGGAAAGAAGCTTTCTGAGAAACTGCTCTGTGTTCTGTTAATTCATCTCACAGAGTTACATGTTTAACTTCAAGAAGCCTTTCGCTAAGGCTGTTCTTGTGGAATTGGCAAAGGGATATTTGGAAGCCCATAGAGGGCTATGGTGAAAAAGGAAATATCTTCCGTTCAAAACTGGAAAGAAGCTTTCTGAGAAACTGCTCTGTGTTCTGTTAATTCATCTCACAGAGTTACATCTTTCCCTTCAAGAAGCCTTTCGCTAAGGCTGTTCTTGTGGAATTGGAAAAGGGATATTTGGAAGCCCATAGAGGGCTATGGTGAAAAAGGAAATATCTTAAGTTCAAAAGTGGAAAGAAGCTTTCTGAGAAACTGCTCTGTGTTCTGTTAATTCATCTAGCAGAGTTACATCTCTTCCTTCAAGAAGCCTTTCGCTAAGGCTGTTCTTGTGGAATTGGCAAAGGGATATTTGGAAGCCCATAGAGGGCTATGGTGAAAAAGGAAATATCTTCCGTTCAAAACTGGAAAGAAGCTTTCTGAGAAACTGCTCTGTGTTCTGTTAATTCATCTCACAGAGTTACATCTTTCCCTTCAAGAAGCCTTTGGCTAAGGCTGCTCTTGGGGAATTGGCAAAGGGATATTTGGAAGCCCATAGAGGGCTATGGTGAAAAAGGAAATATCTTCCGTTCAAAACTGGAAAGAAGCTTTCTGAGAAACTGCTCTGTGTTCTGTTAATTCATCTCACAGAGTTACATCTTTCCCTTCAAGAAGCCTTTCGCTAAGCCTGTTCTTGTGGAATTGGCAAAGGGATATTTGGAAGCCCATAGAGGGCTATGGTGAAAAAGGAAATATCATCCGTTCAAAACTGGAAAGAAGCTTTCTGAGAAACTGCTCTGTGTTCTTTTAATTCATCTCACAGAGTTACATCTTTCCCTTCAAGAAGGCTTTCGCTAAGGCTCTTCTTGTGGAATTGGCAAAGGGATATTTTGAAGCCCATGGAGGGCTATGGTGAAAAAGGAAATATCTTCCGTTCAAAAGTGGAAAGAAGCTTTCTGAGAAACTGCTCTGTGTTCTGTTAATTCATCTAGCAGAGTTACATCTCTTCCTTCAGGAAGCCTTTCGCTAAGGCTGTTCTTGTGGAATTGGCAAAGGGATATTTGGAAGCCCATAGAGGGCTATGGTGAAAAAGGAAATATCTTCCGTTCAAAACTGGAAAGAAGCTTTCTGAGAAACTGCTCTGTGTTCTGTTAATTCATCTCACAGCGTTACATCTTAAACTTCAACAAGCCTTTCGCTAAGGCTGTTCTTGTGGAATTGGGAAAGGGATATTTGGAAGCCCATAGAGGGCCATGGTGAAAAAGGAAATATCTTCCGTTCAAAACTGGAAAAAAGCTTTCTGAGAAACTGCTCTGTGTTCTGTTAATTCATCTCACAGAGTTACATATTTCCCTTCAAGAAGCCTTTCGCTAAGGCTGTTTTTGTGGAATTGTCAAAGGGATATTTGGAAGCCCATAGAGGGCTATGGTGAAAAAGGAAATATCTTCCGTTCAAAACTGGAGAGAAGCTTTCTGAGAAACTGCTCTGTGTTCTGTTAAATCATCTCACAGAGTTACATCTTTCCCTTCAAGAAGCCTTTCGCTAAGGCTGTTCTTGTGGAATTGGCAAAGGGATATTTGGAAGCCCATAGAGGGCTATGGTGAAAAAGGAAATATCTTCCGTTCAAAACTGGAAAGAAGCTTTCTGAGAAACTGTTCTATGTTCTGTTAATTCATCTCACAGAGTTACATCTTTACCTTCAAGAAGCCTTTCGCTAAGGCTGTTCTTGTGGAATTGGCAAAGGGATATTTGGAAGCCCATAGAGGGCTATGGTGAAAAAGGAAATATCTTCCGTTCAAAACTGGAAAGAAGGTTTCTGAGAAACTGCTCTGTGTTCTGTTAATTCATCTCACAGAGTTACATCTTTAACTTCAAGAAGCCTTTCGCTAAGGCTGTTCTTGTGGAATTGGCAAAGGGATATTTGGAAGCCCATAGAGGGCTATGGTGAAAAAGGAAATATCTTCCGTTCAAAATTGGAAAGAAGCTTTCTGAGAAACTGCTCTGTGTTCTGTTAATTCATCTCACAGAGTTACATCTTTCCCTTCAAGAAGCCTTTGGCTAAGGCTGCTCTTGGGGAATTGGCAAAGGGATATTTGGAAGCCCATAGAGGGCTATGGTGAAAAAGGAAATATCTTCCGTTCAAAACTGGAAAGAAGCTTTCTGAGAAACTGCTCTGTGTTCTGTTAATTCATCTCACAGAGTTACATCTTTCCCTTCAAGAAGTCTTTCGCTAAGGCTGTTCTTGTGGAATTGGCAAAGGGATATTTGGAAGCCCATAGAGGGCTATGGTGAAAAAGGAAATATCTTCCGTTCAAAACTGGAAAGAAGCTTTCTGAGAAACTGCTCTGTGTTCTGTTAATTCATCTCACAGAGTTACATCTTTCCCTTCAAGTAGCCTTTCGCTAAGGCTGTTCTTGTGGAATTGGCAAAGGGATATTTGGAAGACCATAGAGGGCTATGGTGAAAAAGGAAATATCTTCCGTTCAAAATTGGAAAGAAGCTTTCTGAGAAACTGCTCTGTGTTCTGTTAATTCATCTCACAGAGTTACATCTTTCCCTTCAAGAAGCCTTTCGCTAAGGCTGTTCTTGTGGAATTGGCAAAGGGATATTTGGAAGCCCATAGAGGGCTATGGTGAAAAAGGAAATATCTTCCGTTCAAAACTGGAAAGAAGCTTTCTGAGAAACTGCTCTGTGTTCTCTTAATTCATCTCACAGAGTTACATCTTTCCCTTCAAGAAGCCTTTCGCTAAGGCTGTTCTAGTGGAATTGGCAAAGGGATATTTGGAAGCCCATAGAGGTCTATGGTGAAAAAGGAAATATCTTCCGTTCAAAACTGGAAAGAAGCTTTCTGAGAAACTGCTCTGTGTTCTGTTAATTCATCTCACAGAGTTACATCTTTCCCTTCAAGAAGCCTTTCGCTAAGGCTGTTCTTGTGGAAATGGCAAAGGGATATTTAGAAGCCCATAGAGGGCTATGGTGAAAAAGGAAATATCTTCCGTTCAAAAGTGGAAAGAAGCTTTCTGAGAATCTGCTCTGTGTCCTGTTAATTCATCTCACAGAGTTACATCTTTCCCTTTAAGAAGCCTTTCGCTAAGGCTGTTCTTGTGGAATTGGCAAAGGGATATTTGGAAGCCCATAGAGGGCTATGGTAAAAAAGGAAATATCTTCCGTTCAAAACTGGAAAGAAGCTTTCTGAGAAACTGCTCTGTGTTCTGTTAATTCATCTCACAGCGTTACATCTTTAACTTCAAGAAGCCTTTCGCTAAGGCTGTTCTTGTGGAATTGGGAAAGGGATATTTGGAAGCCCATAGAGGGCTATGGTGAAAAAGGAAATATCTTCCGTTCGAAACTGGAAAGAAGCTTTCTGAGAAACTGCTCTGTGTTCTGTTAATTCATCTCACAGAGTTACATCTTTAACTTCAAGAAGCCTTTCGCTATGGCTCTTCTTGTGGAATTGGCAAAGGGATATTTGGAAGCCCATAGAGGGCTATGGTGAAAAAGGAAATATCTTCCGTTCAAAAGTGGAAAGAAGCTTTCTGAGAAACTGCTCTGTGTTCTGTTAATTCATCTCACAGAGTTACATCTTTCCCTTCAAGAAGCCTTTCACTAAGGCTGTTCTTGTGGAATTGGCAAAGGGATATTTGGAAGCCCATAGAGGGCCATGGTGAAAAAGGAAATATCTTCCGTTCAAAACTGGAAAAAAGCTTTCTGAGAAACTGCTCTGTGTTCTGTTAATTCACCTCACAGAGTTACATATTTCCCTTCAAGAAGCCTTTCGCTAAGGCTGTTTTTGTGGAATTGTCAAAGGGATATTTGGAAGCCCATAGAGGGCTATGGTGAAAAAGGAAATATCTTCCGTTCAAAACTGGAAAGAAGCTTTCTGTGAAACTGCTCTGTGTTCTGTTAATTCATCTCACAGAGTTACATCTTTCCCTTCAAGAAGCCTTTCGCTAAGGCTGTTCTTGTGGAATTGGCAAAGGGATATTTGGAAGCCCATAGAGGGCTATGGTGAAAAAGGAAATATCTTCCGTTCAAAACTGGAAAGAAGCTTTCTGAGAAACTGTTCTATGTTCTGTTAATTCATCTCACAGAGTTACATCTTTCCCTTCAAGAAGCCTTTCGCTAAGGCTGTTCTTGTGGAATTGGCAAAGGGATATTTGGAAGCACATAGAGGGCTATGGTGAAAAAGGAAATATCTTCCGTTCAAAACTGGAAAGAAGCTTTCTGAGAAACTGCTCTGTGTTCTGTTAATTCATCTCACAGAGTTACATCTTTCCCTTCAAGAAGCCTTTCGCTAAGGCTGTTCTTGTGGAATTGGCAAAGGGATATTTGGAAGCCCATAGAGGGCTATGGTGAAAAAGGAAATATCATCAGTTCAAAACTGGAAAGAAGCTTTCTGAGAAACTGCTCTGTGTTCTTTTAATTCATCTCACAGAGTTACATCTTTCCCTTCAAGAAGGCTTTCGCTAAGGCTCTTCTTGTGGAATTGGCAAAGGGATATTTTGAAGCCCATGGAGGGCTATGGTGAAAAAGGAAATATCTTCCGTTCAAAAGTGGAAAGAAGCTTTCTGAGAAACTGCTCTGTGTTCTGTTAATTCATCTAGCAGAGTTACATCTCTTCCTTCAGGAAGCCTTTCGCTAAGGCTGTTCTTGTGGAATTGGCAAAGGGATATTTGGAAGCCCTTAGAGGGCTATGGTGAAAAAGGAAATATCTTCCGTTCAAAACTGGAAAGAAGCTTTCTGAGAAACTGCTCTGTGTTCTGTTAATTCATCTCACAGCGTTACATCTTTAACTTCAAGAAGCCTTTCGCTAAGGCTGTTCTTGTGGAATTGGCAAAGGGATATTTGGAAGCCCATAGAGGGCTATGGTGAAAAAGGAAATATCTTCCGTTCAAAAGTGGAAAGAAGCTTTCTGAGAAACTGCTCTGTGTTCTGTTAATTCATCTCACAGAGTTACATGTTTAACTTCAAGAAGCCTTTCGCTAAGGCTGTTCTTGTGGAATTGGCAAAGGGATATTTGGAAGCCCATAGAGGGCTATGGTGAAAAAGGAAATATCTTCCGTTCAAAACTGGAAAGAAGCTTTCTGAGAAACTGCTCTGTGTTCTGTTAATTCATCTCACAGAGTTACATCTTTAACTTCAAGAAGCCTTTCGCTAAGGCTGTTCTTGTGGAATTGGCAAAGGGATATTTGGAAGCCCATAGAGGGCTATGGTGAAAAAGGAAATATCTTCCGTTCAAAACTGTAAAGAAGCTTTCTGAGACACTGCTCTGTGTTCTGTTAATTCATCTCACAGAGTTACATCTTTCCCTTCAAGAAGCCTTTCGCTAAGGCTGTTCTTGTGGAATTGGCAAAGGGATATTTGGAAGCCCATAGAGGGCTATGGTGAAAAAGGAAATATCTTCCGTTCAAAACTGGAAAGAAGCTTTCTGAGAAACTGCTCTGTGTTCTGTTAATTCATCTCACAGAGTTACATCTTTCCCTTCAAGAAGCCTTTCGCTAAGCCTGTTCTTGTGGAATTGGCAAAGGGATATTTGGAAGCCCATAGAGGGCTATGGTGAAAAAGGAAATATCATCCGTTCAAAACTGGAAAGAAGCTTTCTGAGAAACTGCTCTGTGTTCTTTTAATTCATCTCACATAGTTACATCTTTCCCTTCAAGAAGGCTTTCGCTAAGGCTCTTCTTGTGGAATTGGCAAAGGGATATTTTGAAGCCCATGGAGGGCTATGGTGAAAAAGGAAATATCTTCCGTTCAAAAGTGGAAAGAAGCTTTCTGAGAAACTGCTCTGTGTTCTGTTAATTCATCTAGCAGAGTTACATCTCTTCCTTCAGGAAGCCTTTCGCTAAGTCTGTTCTTGTGGATTTGGCAAAGGGATATTTGGAAGCCCATAGAGGGCTATGGTGAAAAAGGAAATATCTTCCGTTCAAAAGTGGAAAGAAGCTTTCTGAGAAACTGCTCTCTGTTCTGTTAATTCATCTCACAGCGTTACATCTTAAACTTCAGGAAGCCTTTCGCTAAGGCTGTTCTTGTGGAATTGGGAAAGGGATATTTGGAAGCCCATAGAGGGCCATGGTGAAAAAGGAAATATCTTCCGTTCAAAACTGGAAAAAAGCTTTCTGAGAAACTGCTCTGTGTTCTGTTAATTCATCTCACAGAGTTACATATTTCCCTTCAAGAAGCCTTTAGCTAAGGCTGTTTTTGTGGAATTGTCAAAGGGATATTTGGAAGCCCATAGAGGGCTATGGTGAAAAAGGAAATATCTTCCGTTCAAAACTGGAGAGAAGCTTTCTGAGAAACTGCTCTGTGTTCTGTTAATTCATCTCACAGAGTTACATCTTTCCCTTCAAGAAGCCTTTCGCTAAGGCTGTTCTTGTGGAATTGGCAAAGGGATATTTGGAAGCCCATAGAGGGCTATGGTGAAAAAGGAAATATCTTCCGTTCAAAACTGGAAAGAAGCTTTCTGAGAAACTGTTCTATGTTCTGTTAATTCATCTCACAGAGTTACATCTTTCCCTTCAAGAAGCCTTTCGCTAAGGCTGTTGTTGTGGAATTGGCAAAGGGATATTTGGAAGCCCATAGAGGGCTATGGTGAAAAAGGAAATATCTTCCGTTCAAAACTGGAAAGAAGCTTTCTGAGAAACTGCTCTGTGTTCTGTTAATTCATCTCACAGAGTTACATCTTTAACTTCAAGAAGCCTTTCGCTAAGGCTGTTCTTGTGGAATTGGCAAAGGGATATTTGGAAGCCCATAGAGGGCTATGGTGAAAAAGGAAATATCTTCCGTTCAAAATTGGAAAGAAGCTTTCTGAGAAACTGCTCTGTGTTCTGTTAATTCATCTCACAGAGTTACATCTTTCCCTTCAAGAAGCCTTTCGCTAAGGCTGTTCTTGTGGAATTGGAAAGGGATATTTGGAAGCCCATAGAGGGCTATGGTGAAAAAGGAAATATCTTCCGTTCAAAAGTGGAAAGAAGCTTTCTGAGAAACTGCTCTGTGTTCTGTTAATTCATCTCACAGAGTTACATCTTTCCCTTCAAGAAGCCTTTCGCTAAGGCTGTTCTTGTGGAATTGGCAAAGGGATATTTGGAAGCCCATAGAGGGCTATGGTGAAAAAGGAAATATCTTCCGTTCAAAAGTGGAAAGAAGCTTTCTGAGAAACTGCTCTGTATTCTGTTAATTCATCTAGCAGAGTTACATCTCTTCCTTCAAGAAGCCTTTCGCTAAGGCTGTTCTTGTGGAATTGGCAAAGGGATATTTGGAAGCCCATAGAGGGCTATGGTGAAAAAGGAAATATCTTCCGTTCAAAACTGGAAAGAAGCTTTCTGAGAAACTGCTCTGTGTTCTGTTAATTCATCTCACAGAGTTACATCTTTCCCTTCAAGAAGCCTTTGGCTAAGGCTGCTCTTGGGGAATTGGCAAAGGGATATTTGGAAGCCCATAGAGGGCTATGGTGAAAAAGGAAATATCTTCCGTTCAAAACTGGAAAGAAGCTTTCTGAGAAACTGCTCTGTGTTCTGTTAATTCATCTCACAGAGTTACATCTTTCCCTTCAAGAAGTCTTTCGCTAAGGCTGTTCTTGTGGAATTGGCAAAGGGATATTTGGAAGCCCATAGAGGGCTATGGTGAAAAAGGAAATATCTTCCGTTCAAAACTGGAAAGAAGCTTTCTGAGAAACTGCTCTGTGTTCTGTTAATTCATCTCACAGAGTTACATCTTTCCCTTCAAGTAGCCTTTCGCTAAGACTGTTCTTGTGGAATTGGCAAAGGGATATTTGGAAGACCATAGAGGGCTATGGTGAAAAAGGAAATATCTTCCGTTCAAAATTGGAAAGAAGCTTTCTGAGAAACTGCTCTGTGTTCTGTTAATTCATCTCACAGAGTTACATCTTTCCCTTCAAGAAGCCTTTCGCTAAGGCTGTTCTTGTGGAATTGGCAAAGGGATATTTGGAAGCCCATAGAGGGCTATGGTGAAAAAGGAAATATCTTCCGTTCAAAACTGGAAAGAAGCTTTCTGAGAAACTGCTCTGTGTTCTCTTAATTCATCTCACAGAGTTACATCTTTCCCTTCAAGAAGCCTTTCGCTAAGGCTGTTCTAGTGGAATTGGCAAAGGGATATTTGGAAGCCCATAGAGGTCTATGGTGAAAAAGGAAATATCTTCCGTTCAAAACTGGAAAGAAGCTTTCTGAGAAACTGCTCTGTGTTCTGTTAATTCATCTCACAGAGTTACATCTTTCCCTTCAAGAAGCCTTTCGCTAAGGCTGTTCTTGTGGAATTGGCAAAGGGATATTTAGAAGCCCATAGAGGGCTATGGTGAAAAAGGAAATATCTTCCGTTCAAAAGTGGAAAGAAGCTTTCTGAGAATCTGCTCTGTGTCCTGTTAATTCATCTCACAGAGTTACATCTTTCCCTTTAAGAAGCCTTTCGCTAAGGCTGTTCTTGTGGAATTGGCAAAGGGATATTTGGAAGCCCATAGAGGGCTATGGTAAAAAAGGAAATATCTTCCGTTCAAAACTGGAAAGAAGCTTTCTGAGAAACTGCTCTGTGTTCTGTTAATTCATCTCACAGCGTTACATCTTTAACTTCAAGAAGCCTTTCGCTAAGGCTGTTCTTGTGGAATTGGGAAAGGGATATTTGGAAGCCCATAGAGGGCTATGGTGAAAAAGGAAATATCTTCCGTTCGAAACTGGAAAGAAGCTTTCTGAGAAACTGCTCTGTGTTCTGTTAATTCATCTCACAGAGTTACATCTTTAACTTCAAGAAGCCTTTCGCTATGGCTCTTCTTGTGGAATTGGCAAAGGGATATTTGGAAGCCCATAGAGGGCTATGGTGAAAAAGGAAATATCTTCCGTTCAAAAGTGGAAAGAAGCTTTCTGAGAAACTGCTCTGTGTTCTGTTAATTCATCTCACAGAGTTACATCTTTCCCTTCAAGAAGCCTTTCACTAAGGCTGTTCTTGTGGAATTGGCAAAGGGATATTTGGAAGCCCATAGAGGGCCATGGTGAAAAAGGAAATATCTTCCGTTCAAAACTGGAAAAAAGCTTTCTGAGAAACTGCTCTGTGTTCTGTTAATTCACCTCACAGAGTTACATATTTCCCTTCAAGAAGCCTTTCGCTAAGGCTGTTTTTGTGGAATTGTCAAAGGGATATTTGGAAGCCCATAGAGGGCTATGGTGAAAAAGGAAATATCTTCCGTTCAAAACTGGAAAGAAGCTTTCTGTGAAACTGCTCTGTGTTCTGTTAATTCATCTCACAGAGTTACATCTTTCCCTTCAAGAAGCCTTTCGCTAAGGCTGTTCTTGTGGAATTGGCAAAGGGATATTTGGAAGCCCATAGAGGGCTATGGTGAAAAAGGAAATATCTTCCGTTCAAAACTGGAAAGAAGCTTTCTGAGAAACTGTTCTATGTTCTGTTAATTCATCTCACAGAGTTACATCTTTCCCTTCAAGAAGCCTTTCGCTAAGGCTGTTCTTGTGGAATTGGCAAAGGGATATTTGGAAGCACATAGAGGGCTATGGTGAAAAAGGAAATATCTTCCGTTCAAAACTGGAAAGAAGCTTTCTGAGAAACTGCTCTGTGTTCTGTTAATTCATCTCACAGAGTTACATCTTTCCCTTCAAGAAGCCTTTCGCTAAGGCTGTTCTTGTGGAATTGGCAAAGGGATATTTGGAAGCCCATAGAGGGCTATGGTGAAAAAGGAAATATCTTCCGTTCAAAACTGGAAAGAAGCTTTCTGAGAAACTGCTCTGTGTTCTGTTAATTCATCTCACAGAGTTACATCTTTCCCTTCAAGAAGCCTTTCGCTAAGGCTGTTCTTGTGGAATTGGCAAAGGGATATTTGGAAGCCCATAGAGGGCTATGGTGAAAAAGGAAATATCTTCCGTTCAAAACTGGAAAGAAGCTTTCTGAGAAACTGCTGTGTGTTCTCTTAATTCATCTCACAGAGTTACATCTTTCCCTTCAAGAAGTCTTTCGCTAAGGCTGTTCTTGTGGAATTGGCAAAGGGATATTTGGAAGCCCATAGAGGTCTATGGTGAAAAAGGAAATATCTTCCGTTCAAAAGTGGAAAGAAGCTTTCTGAGAATCTGCTCTGTGTTCTGTTAATTCATCTCACAGAGTTACATCTTTCCCTTCAAGAAGCCGTTCGCTAAGGCTGTTCTTGTGGAATTGGAAAAGGGATATTTGGAAGCCCATAGAGGGCTATGGTGAAAAAGGAAATATCATCAGTTCAAAACTGGAAAGAAGCTTTCTGAGAAACTGCTCTGTGTTCTTTTAATTCATCTCACAGAGTTACATCTTTCCCTTCAAGAAGGCTTTCGCTAAGGCTCTTCTTGTGGAATTGGCAAAGGGATATTTTGAAGCCCATGGAGGGCTATGGTGAAAAAGGAAATATCTTCCGTACAAAAGTGGAAAGAAGCTTTCTGAGAAACTGCTCTGTGTTCTGTTAATTCATCTAGCAGAGTTACATCTCTTCCTTCAGGAAGCCTTTCGCTAAGGCTGTTCTTGTGGAATTGGCAAAGGGATATTTGGAAGCCCTTAGAGGGCTATGGTGAAAAAGGAAATATCTTCCGTTCAAAACTGGAAAGAAGCTTTCTGAGAAACTGCTCTGTGTTCTGTTAATTCATCTCACAGCGTTACATCTTTAACTTCAAGAAGCCTTTCGCTAAGGCTGTTCTTGTGGAATTGGCAAAGGGATATTTGGAAGCCCATAGAGGGCTATGGTGAAAAAGGAAATATCTTCCGTTCAAAAGTGGAAAGAAGCTTTCTGAGAAACTGCTCTGTGTTCTGTTAATTCATCTCACAGAGTTACATGTTTAACTTCAAGAAGCCTTTCGCTAAGGCTGTTCTTGTGGAATTGGCAAAGGGATATTTGGAAGCCCATAGAGGGCTATGGTGAAAAAGGAAATATCTTCCGTTCAAAACTGGAAAGAAGCTTTCTGAGAAACTGCTCTGTGTTCTGTTAATTCATCTCACAGAGTTACATCTTTCCCTTCAAGAAGCCTTTCGCTAAGGCTGTTCTTGTGGAATTGGAAAAGGGATATTTGGAAGCCCATAGAGGGCTATGGTGAAAAAGGAAATATCTTAAGTTCAAAAGTGGAAAGAAGCTTTCTGAGAAACTGCTCTGTGTTCTGTTAATTCATCTAGCAGAGTTACATCTCTTCCTTCAAGAAGCCTTTCGCTAAGGCTGTTCTTGTGGAATTGGCAAAGGGATATTTGGAAGCCCATAGAGGGCTATGGTGAAAAAGGAAATATCTTCCGTTCAAAACTGGAAAGAAGCTTTCTGAGAAACTGCTCTGTGTTCTGTTAATTCATCTCACAGAGTTACATCTTTCCCTTCAAGAAGCCTTTGGCTAAGGCTGCTCTTGGGGAATTGGCAAAGGGATATTTGGAAGCCCATAGAGGGCTATGGTGAAAAAGGAAATATCTTCCGTTCAAAACTGGAAAAAAGCTTTCTGAGAAACTGCTCTGTGTTCTGTTAATTCATCTCACAGAGTTACATCTTTCCCTTCAAGAAGCCTTTCGCTAAGGCTGTTCTTGTGGAATTGGCAAAGGGATATTTGGAAGCCCATAGAGGGCTATGGTTAAAAAGGAAATATCTTCCGTTCAAAACTGTAAAGAAGCTTTCTGAGACACTGCTCTGTGTTCTGTTAATTCATCTCACAGAGTTACATCTTTCCCTTCAAGAAGCCTTTCGCTAAGGCTGTTCTTGTGGAATTGGCAAAGGGATATTTGGAAGCCCATAGAGGGCTATGGTGAAAAAGGAAATATCTTCCGTTCAAAATTGGAAAGAAGCTTTCTGAGAAACTGCTCTGTGTTCTGTTAATTCATCTCACAGAGTTACATCTTTCCCTTCAAGAAGCCTTTCGCTAAGGCTGTTCTTGTGGAATTGGAAAGGGATATTTGGAAGCCCATAGAGGGCTATGGTGAAAAAGGAAATATCTTCCGTTCAAAAGTGGAAAGAAGCTTTCTGAGAAACTGCTCTGTGTTCTGTTAATTCATCTCACAGAGTTACATCTTTCCCTTCAAGAAGCCTTTCGCTAAGGCTGTTCTTGTGGAATTGGCAAAGGGATATTTGGAAGCCCATAGAGGGCTATGGTGAAAAAGGAAATATCTTCCGTTCAAAAGTGGAAAGAAGCTTTCTGAGAAACTGCTCTGTATTCTGTTAATTCATCTAGCAGAGTTACATCTCTTCCTTCAAGAAGCCTTTCGCTAAGGCTGTTCTTGTGGAATTGGCAAAGGGATATTTGGAAGCCCATAGAGGGCTATGGTGAAAAAGGAAATATCTTCCGTTCAAAACTGGAAAGAAGCTTTCTGAGAAACTGCTCTGTGTTCTGTTAATTCATCTCACAGAGTTACATCTTTCCCTTCAAGAAGCCTTTGGCTAAGGCTGCTCTTGGGGAATTGGCAAAGGGATATTTGGAAGCCCATAGAGGGCTATGGTGAAAAAGGAAATATCTTCCGTTCAAAACTGGAAAGAAGCTTTCTGAGAAACTGCTCTGTGTTCTGTTAATTCATCTCACAGAGTTACATCTTTCCCTTCAAGAAGTCTTTCGCTAAGGCTGTTCTTGTGGAATTGGCAAAGGGATATTTGGAAGCCCATAGAGGGCTATGGTGAAAAAGGAAATATCTTCCGTTCAAAACTGGAAAGAAGCTTTCTGAGAAACTGCTCTGTGTTCTGTTAATTCATCTCACAGAGTTACATCTTTCCCTTCAAGTAGCCTTTCGCTAAGACTGTTCTTGTGGAATTGGCAAAGGGATATTTGGAAGACCATAGAGGGCTATGGTGAAAAAGGAAATATCTTCCGTTCAAAATTGGAAAGAAGCTTTCTGAGAAACTGCTCTGTGTTCTGTTAATTCATCTCACAGAGTTACATCTTTCCCTTCAAGAAGCCTTTCGCTAAGGCTGTTCTTGTGGAATTGGCAAAGGGATATTTGGAAGCCCATAGAGGGCTATGGTGAAAAAGGAAATATCTTCCGTTCAAAACTGGAAAGAAGCTTTCTGAGAAACTGCTCTGTGTTCTCTTAATTCATCTCACAGAGTTACATCTTTCCCTTCAAGAAGCCTTTCGCTAAGGCTGTTCTAGTGGAATTGGCAAAGGGATATTTGGAAGCCCATAGAGGTCTATGGTGAAAAAGGAAATATCTTCCGTTCAAAACTGGAAAGAAGCTTTCTGAGAAACTGCTCTGTGTTCTGTTAATTCATCTCACAGAGTTACATGTTTCCCTTCAAGAAGCCTTTCGCTAAGGCTGTTCTTGTGGAATTGGCAAAGGGATATTTAGAAGCCCATAGAGGGCTATGGTGAAAAAGGAAATATCTTCCGTTCAAAAGTGGAAAGAAGCTTTCTGAGAATCTGCTCTGTGTCCTGTTAATTCATCTCACAGAGTTACATCTTTCCCTTTAAGAAGCCTTTCGCTAAGGCTGTTCTTGTGGAATTGGCAAAGGGATATTTGGAAGCCCATAGAGGGCTATGGTAAAAAAGGAAATATCTTCCGTTCAAAACTGGAAAGAAGCTTTCTGAGAAACTGCTCTGTGTTCTGTTAATTCATCTCACAGCGTTACATCTTTAACTTCAAGAAGCCTTTCGCTAAGGCTGTTCTTGTGGAATTGGGAAAGGGATATTTGGAAGCCCATAGAGGGCTATGGTGAAAAAGGAAATATCTTCCGTTCGAAACTGGAAAGAAGCTTTCTGAGAAACTGCTCTGTGTTCTGTTAATTCATCTCACAGAGTTACATCTTTAACTTCAAGAAGCCTTTCGCTATGGCTCTTCTTGTGGAATTGGCAAAGGGATATTTGGAAGCCCATAGAGGGCTATGGTGAAAAAGGAAATATCTTCCGTTCAAAAGTGGAAAGAAGCTTTCTGAGAAACTGCTCTGTGTTCTGTTAATTCATCTCACAGAGTTACATCTTTCCCTTCAAGAAGCCTTTCACTAAGGCTGTTCTTGTGGAATTGGCAAAGGGATATTTGGAAGCCCATAGAGGGCCATGGTGAAAAAGGAAATATCTTCCGTTCAAAACTGGAAAAAAGCTTTCTGAGAAACTGCTCTGTGTTCTGTTAATTCACCTCACAGAGTTACATATTTCCCTTCAAGAAGCCTTTCGCTAAGGCTGTTTTTGTGGAATTGTCAAAGGGATATTTGGAAGCCCATAGAGGGCTATGGTGAAAAAGGAAATATCTTCCGTTCAAAACTGGAAAGAAGCTTTCTGTGAAACTGCTCTGTGTTCTGTTAATTCATCTCACAGAGTTACATCTTTCCCTTCAAGAAGCCTTTCGCTAAGGCTGTTCTTGTGGAATTGGCAAAGGGATATTTGGAAGCCCATAGAGGGCTATGGTGAAAAAGGAAATATCTTCCGTTCAAAACTGGAAAGAAGCTTTCTGAGAAACTGTTCTATGTTCTGTTAATTCATCTCACAGAGTTACATCTTTCCCTTCAAGAAGCCTTTCGCTAAGGCTGTTCTTGTGGAATTGGCAAAGGGATATTTGGAAGCACATAGAGGGCTATGGTGAAAAAGGAAATATCTTCCGTTCAAAACTGGAAAGAAGCTTTCTGAGAAACTGCTCTGTGTTCTGTTAATTCATCTCACAGAGTTACATCTTTCCCTTCAAGAAGCCTTTCGCTAAGGCTGTTCTTGTGGAATTGGCAAAGGGATATTTGGAAGCCCATAGAGGGCTATGGTGAAAAAGGAAATATCTTCCGTTCAAAACTGGAAAGAAGCTTTCTGAGAAACTGCTCTGTGTTCTGTTAATTCATCTCACAGAGTTACATCTTTCCCTTCAAGAAGCCTTTCGCTAAGGCTGTTCTTGTGGAATTGGCAAAGGGATATTTGGAAGCCCATAGAGGGCTATGGTGAAAAAGGAAATATCTTCCGTTCAAAACTGGAAAGAAGCTTTCTGAGAAACTGCTGTGTGTTCTCTTAATTCATCTCACAGAGTTACATCTTTCCCTTCAAGAAGTCTTTCGCTAAGGCTGTTCTTGTGGAATTGGCAAAGGGATATTTGGAAGCCCATAGAGGTCTATGGTGAAAAAGGAAATATCTTCCGTTCAAAAGTGGAAAGAAGCTTTCTGAGAATCTGCTCTGTGTTCTGTTAATTCATCTCACAGAGTTACATCTTTCCCTTCAAGAAGCCGTTCGCTAAGGCTGTTCTTGTGGAATTGGAAAAGGGATATTTGGAAGCCCATAGAGGGCTATGGTGAAAAAGGAAATATCATCAGTTCAAAACTGGAAAGAAGCTTTCTGAGAAACTGCTCTGTGTTCTTTTAATTCATCTCACAGAGTTACATCTTTCCCTTCAAGAAGGCTTTCGCTAAGGCTCTTCTTGTGGAATTGGCAAAGGGATATTTTGAAGCCCATGGAGGGCTATGGTGAAAAAGGAAATATCTTCCGTACAAAAGTGGAAAGAAGCTTTCTGAGAAACTGCTCTGTGTTCTGTTAATTCATCTAGCAGAGTTACATCTCTTCCTTCAGGAAGCCTTTCGCTAAGGCTGTTCTTGTGGAATTGGCAAAGGGATATTTGGAAGCCCTTAGAGGGCTATGGTGAAAAAGGAAATATCTTCCGTTCAAAACTGGAAAGAAGCTTTCTGAGAAACTGCTCTGTGTTCTGTTAATTCATCTCACAGCGTTACATCTTTAACTTCAAGAAGCCTTTCGCTAAGGCTGTTCTTGTGGAATTGGCAAAGGGATATTTGGAAGCCCATAGAGGGCTATGGTGAAAAAGGAAATATCTTCCGTTCAAAAGTGGAAAGAAGCTTTCTGAGAAACTGCTCTGTGTTCTGTTAATTCATCTCACAGAGTTACATGTTTAACTTCAAGAAGCCTTTCGCTAAGGCTGTTCTTGTGGAATTGGCAAAGGGATATTTGGAAGCCCATAGAGGGCTATGGTGAAAAAGGAAATATCTTCCGTTCAAAACTGGAAAGAAGCTTTCTGAGAAACTGCTCTGTGTTCTGTTAATTCATCTCACAGAGTTACATCTTTCCCTTCAAGAAGCCTTTCGCTAAGGCTGTTCTTGTGGAATTGGAAAAGGGATATTTGGAAGCCCATAGAGGGCTATGGTGAAAAAGGAAATATCTTAAGTTCAAAAGTGGAAAGAAGCTTTCTGAGAAACTGCTCTGTGTTCTGTTAATTCATCTAGCAGAGTTACATCTCTTCCTTCAAGAAGCCTTTCGCTAAGGCTGTTCTTGTGGAATTGGCAAAGGGATATTTGGAAGCCCATAGAGGGCTATGGTGAAAAAGGAAATATCTTCCGTTCAAAACTGGAAAGAAGCTTTCTGAGAAACTGCTCTGTGTTCTGTTAATTCATCTCACAGAGTTACATCTTTCCCTTCAAGAAGCCTTTGGCTAAGGCTGCTCTTGGGGAATTGGCAAAGGGATATTTGGAAGCCCATAGAGGGCTATGGTGAAAAAGGAAATATCTTCCGTTCAAAACTGGAAAAAAGCTTTCTGAGAAACTGCTCTGTGTTCTGTTAATTCATCTCACAGAGTTACATCTTTCCCTTCAAGAAGCCTTTCGCTAAGGCTGTTCTTGTGGAATTGGCAAAGGGATATTTGGAAGCCCATAGAGGGCTATGGTTAAAAAGGAAATATCTTCCGTTCAAAACTGTAAAGAAGCTTTCTGAGACACTGCTCTGTGTTCTGTTAATTCATCTCACAGAGTTACATCTTTCCCTTCAAGAAGCCTTTCGCTAAGGCTGTTCTTGTGGAATTGGCAAAGGGATATTTGGAAGCCCATAGAGGGCTATGGTGAAAAAGGAAATATCTTCCGTTCAAAACTGGAAAGAAGCTTTCTGAGAAACTGCTCTGTGTTCTGTTAATTCATCTCACAGAGTTACATCTTTCCCTTCAAGAAGCCTTTCGCTAAGCCTGTTATTGTGGAATTGGCAAAGGGATATTTGGAAGCCCATAGAGGGCTATGGTGAAAAAGGAAATATCATCCGTTCAAAACTGGAAAGAAGCTTTCTGAGAAACTGCTCTGTGTTCTTTTAATTCATCTCACAGAGTTACATCTTTCCCTTCAAGAAGGCTTTCGCTAAGGCTGTTCTTGTGGAATTGGCAAAGGGATATTTTGAAGCCCATGGAGGGCTATGGTGAAAAAGGAAATATCTTCCGTTCAAAAGTGGAAAGAAGCTTTCTGAGAAACTGCTCTGTGTTCTGTTAATTCATCTAGCAGAGTTACATCTCTTCCTTCAGGAAGCCTTTCGCTAAGGCTGTTCTTGTGGAATTGGCAAAGGGATATTTGGAAGCCCATAGAGGGCTATGGTGAAAAAGGAAATATCTTCCGTTCAAAAGTGGAAAGAAGCTTTCTGAGAAACTGCTCTGTGTTCTGTTAATTCATCTCACAGAGTTACATATTTCCCTTCAAGAAGCCTTTCGCTAAGGCTGTTTTTGTGGAATTGTCAAAGGGATATTTGGAAGCCCATAGAGGGCTATGGTGAAAAAGGAAATATCTTCCGTTCAAAACTGGAGAGAAGCTTTCTGAGAAACTGCTCTGTGTTCTGTTAAATCATCTCACAGAGTTACATCTTTCCCTTCAAGAAGCCTTTCGCTAAGGCTGTTCTTGTGGAATTGGCAAAGGGATATTTGGAAGCCCATAGAGGGCTATGGTGAAAAAGGAAATATCTTCCGTTCAAAACTGGAAAGAAGCTTTCTGAGAAACTGTTCTATGTTCTGTTAATTCATCTCACAGAGTTACATCTTTACATTCAAGAAGCCTTTCGCTAAGGCTGTTCTTGTGGAATTGGCAAAGGGATATTTGGAAGCCCATAGAGGGCTATGGTGAAAAAGGAAATATCTTCCGTTCAATACTGGAAAGAAGCTTTCTGAGAAACTGCTCTGTGTTCTGTTAATTCATCTCACAGAGTTACATCTTTAACTTCAAGAAGCCTTTCGCTAAGGCTGTTCTTGTGGAATTGGCAAAGGGATATTTGGAAGCCCATAGAGGGCTATGGTGAAAAAGGAAATATCTTCCGTTCAAAATTGGAAAGAAGCTTTCTGAGAAACTGCTCTGTGTTCTGTTAATTCATCTCACAGAGTTACATCTTTCCCTTCAAGAAGCCTTTCGCTAAGGCTGTTCTTGTGGAATTGGAAAGGGATATTTGGAAGCCCATAGAGGGCTATGGTGAAAAAGGAAATATCTTCCGTTCAAAACTGGAAAGAAGCTTTCTGAGAAACTGCTCTGTGTTCTGTTAATTCATCTCACAGAGTTACATCTTTCCCTTCAAGAAGCCTTTCGCTAAGGCTGTTCTTGTGGAATTGGCAAAGGGATATTTGGAAGCCCATAGAGGGCTATGGTGAAAAAGGAAATATCTTCCGTTCAAAAGTGGAAAGAAGCTTTCTGAGAAACTGCTCTGTATTCTGTTAATTCATCTAGCAGAGTTACATCTCTTCCTTCAAGAAGCCTTTCGCTAAGGCTGTTCTTGTGGAATTGGCAAAGGGATATTTGGAAGCCCATAGAGGGCTATGGTGAAAAAGGAAATATCTTCCGTTCAAAACTGGAAAGAAGCTTTCTGAGAAACTGCTCTGTGTTCTGTTAATTCATCTCACAGAGTTACATCTTTCCCTTCAAGAAGCCTTTGGCTAAGGCTGCTCTTGGGGAATTGGCAAAGGGATATTTGGAAGCCCATAGAGGACTATGGTGAAAAAGGAAATATCTTCCGTTCAAAACTGGAAAAAAGCTTTCTGAGAAACTGCTCTGTGTTCTGTTAATTCATCTCACAGAGTTACATCTTTCCCTTCAAGGAGCCTTTCGCTAAGGCTGTTCTTGTGGAATTGGCAAAGGGATATTTGGAAGCCCATAGAGGGCTATGGTGAAAAAGGAAATATCTTCCGTTCAAAACTGGAAAAAAGCTTTCTGAGAAACTGCTCTGTGTTCTGTTAATTCATCTCACAGAGTTACATCTTTCCCTTCAAGGAGCCTTTCGCTAAGGCTGTTCTTGTGGAATTGGCAAAGGATATTTGGAAGCCCATAGAGGGCTATGGTGAAAAAGGAAATATCTTCCGTTAAAAACTGGAAAGAAGCTTTCTGAGAAACTGCTCTGTGTTCTGTTAATTCATCTCACAGAGTTACATCTTTAACTTCAAGAAGCCTTTCGCTAAGGCTGTTCTTGTGGAATTGGCAAAGGGATATTTGGAAGCCCATAGAGGGCTATGGTGAAAAAGGAAATATCTTCCGTTCAAAACTGGAAAGAAGCTTTCTGAGAAACTGCTCTGTGTTCTGTTAATTCATCTCACAGAGTTACATCTTTAACTTCAAGAAGCCTTTCGCTAAGGCTGTTCTTGTGGAATTGGCAAAGGGATATTTGGAAGCCCATAGAGGGCTATGGTGAAAAAGGAAATATCTTCCGTTCAAAACTGTAAAGAAGCTTTCTGAGACACTGCTCTGTGTTCTGTTAATTCATCTCACAGAGTTACATCTTTCCCTTCAAGAAGTCTTTCGCTAAGGCTGTTCTTGTGGAATTGGCAAAGGGATATTTTGAAGCCCATGGAGGGCTATGGTGAAAAAGGAAATATCTTCCGTTCAAAAGTGGAAAGAAGCTTTCTGAGAATCTGCTCTGTGTTCTGTTAATTCATCTCACAGAGTTACATCTTTCCCTTCAAGAAGCCGTTCGCTAAGGCTGTTCTTGTGGAATTGGAAAAGGGATATTTGGAAGCCCATAGAGGGCTATGGTGAAAAAGGAAATATCATCAGTTCAAAACTGGAAAGAAGCTTTCTGAGAAACTGCTCTGTGTTCTTTTAATTCATCTCACAGAGTTACATCTTTCCCTTCAAGAAGGCTTTCGCTAAGGCTCTTCTTGTGGAATTGGCAAAGGGATATTTTGAAGCCCATGGAGGGCTATGGTGAAAAAGGAAATATCTTCCGTTCAAAAGTGGAAAGAAGCTTTCTGAGAAACTGCTCTGTGTTCTGTTAATTCATCTAGCAGAGTTACATCTCTTCCTTCAGGAAGCCTTTCGCTAAGGCTGTTCTTGTGGAATTGGCAAAGGGATATTTGGAAGCCCTTAGAGGGCTATGGTGAAAAAGGAAATATCTTCCGTTCAAAACTGGAAAGAGGCTTTCTGAGAAACTGCTCTGTGTTCTGTTAATTCATCTCACAGCGTTACATCTTTAACTTCAAGAAGCCTTTCGCTAAGGCTGTTCTTGTGGAATTGGCAAAGGGATATTTGGAAGCCCATAGAGGGCTATGGTGAAAAAGGAAATATCTTCCGTTCAAAACGGGAAAGAAGCTTTCTGAGAAACTGCTCTGTGTTCTGTTAATTCATCTCACAGAGTTACATCTTTAACTTCAAGAAGCCTTTCGCTAAGGCTCTTCTTGTGGAATTGGCAAAGGGATATTTGGAAGCCCATAGAGGGCTATGGTGAAAAAGGAAATATCTTCCGTTCAAAAGTGGAAAGAAGCTTTCTGAGAAACTGCTCTGTGTTCTGTTAATTCATCTCACAGAGTTACATCTTTCCCTTCAAGAAGCCTTTCACTAAGGCTGTTCTTGTGGAATTGGCAAAGGGATATTTGGAAGCCCATAGAGGGCTATGGTGAAAAAGGAAATATCTTCCGTTCAAAACTGGAAAGAAGCTTTCTGAGAAACTGTTCTATGTTCTGTTAATTCATCTCACAGAGTTACATCTTTCCCTTCAAGAAGTCTTTCGCTAAGGCTGTTCTTGTGGAATTGGCAAAGGGATATTTGGAAGCCCATAGAGGGCTATGGTGAAAAAGGAAATATCATCCGTTCAAAACTGGAAAGAAGCTTTCTGAGAAACTGCTCTGTGTTCTGTTAATTCATCTCACAGAGTTACATCTTTCCCTTCAAGAAGCCTTTCGCTAAGGCTGTTCTTGTGGAATTGGCAAAGGGATATTTGGAAGCCCATAGAAGGCTATGGTGAAAAAGGAAATATCTTCCGTTCAAAACTGGAAAGAAGCTTTCTGAGAAACTGCTCTGTGTTCTGTTAATTCATCTCACAGAGTTACATCTTTAACTTCAAGAAGCCTTTCGCTAAGGCTGTTCTTGTGGAATTGGCAAAGGGATATTTGGAAGCCCATAGAGGGCTATGGTGAAAAAGGAAATATCTTCCGTTCAAAATTGGAAAGAAGCTTTCTGAGAAACTGCTCTGTGTTCTGTTAATTCATCTCACAGAGTTACATCTTTCCGTTCAAGAAGCCTTTCGCTAAGGCTGTTCTTGTGGAACTGGAAAGGGATATTTGGAAGCCCATAGAGGGCTATGGTGAAAAAGGAAATATCTTCCGTTCAAAACTGGAAAGAAGCTTTCTGAGAAACTGCTCTGTGTTCTGTTAATTCATCTCACAGAGTTACATCTTTCCCTTCAAGAAGCCTTTCGCTAAGGCTGTTCTTGTGGAATTGGCAAAGGGATATTTGGAAGCCCATAGAGGGCTATGGTGAAAAAGGAAATATCTTAAGTTCAAAAGTGGAAAGAAGCTTTCTGAGAAACTGCTCTGTGTTCTGTTAATTCATCTAGCAGAGTTACATCTCTTCCTTCAAGAAGCCTTTCGCTAAGGCTGTTCTTGTGGAATTGGCAAAGGGATATTTGGAAGCCCATAGAGGGCTATGGTGAAAAAGGAAATATCTTCCGTTCAAAACTGGAAAGAAGCTTTCTGAGAAACTGCTCTGTGTTCTGTTAATTCATCTCACAGAGTTACATCTTTCCCTTCAAGAAGCCTTTGGCTAAGGCTGCTCTTGGGGAATTGGCAAAGGGATATTTGGAAGCCCATAGAGGGCTATGGTGAAAAAGGAAATATCTTCCGTTCAAAACTGGAAAAAAGCTTTCTGAGAAACTGCTCTGTGTTCTGTTAATTCATCTCACAGAGTTACATCTTTCCCTTCAAGAAGCCTTTCGCTAAGGCTGTTCTTGTGGAATTGGCAAAGGGATATTTGGAAGCCCATAGAGGGCTATGGTGAAAAAGGAAATATCTTCCGTTC
Organism: Chlorocebus sabaeus; assembly: GCF_047675955.1. NCBI lineage: Eukaryota > Metazoa > Chordata > Mammalia > Primates > Cercopithecidae > Chlorocebus > Chlorocebus sabaeus. The sequence continues at coordinate 318,825 of NW_027327621.1, forward strand.
AAAACTGTAAAGAAGCTTTCTGAGACACTGCTCTGTGTTCTGTTAATTCATCTCACAGAGTTACATCTTTCCCTTCAAGAAGCCTTTCGCTAAGGCTGTTCTTGTGGAATTGGCAAAGGGATATTTGGAAGCCCATAGAGGGCTATGGTGAAAAAGGAAATATCTTCCGTTCAAAACTGGAAAGAAGCTTTCTGAGAAACTGCTCTGTGTTCTGTTAATTCATCTCACAGAGTTACATCTTTCCCTTCAAGAAGCCTTTCGCTAAGCCTGTTCTTGTGGAATTGGCAAAGGGATATTTGGAAGCCCATAGAGGGCTATGGTGAAAAAGGAAATATCATCCGTTCAAAACTGGAAAGAAGCTTTCTGAGAAACTGCTCTGTGTTCTTTTAATTCATCTCACAGAGTTACATCTTTCCCTTCAAGAAGGCTTTCGCTAAGGCTCTTCTTGTGGAATTGGCAAAGGGATATTTTGAAGCCCATGGAGGGCTATGGTGAAAAAAGAAATATCTTCCGTTCAAAAGTGGAAAGAAGCTTTCTGAGAAACTGCTCTGTGTTCTGTTAATTCATCTAGCAGAGTTACATCTCTTCCTTCAGGAAGCCTTTCGCTAAGGCTGTTCTTGTGGAATTGGCAAAGGGATATTTGGAAGCCCATAGAGGGCTATGGTGAAAAAGGAAATATCTTCCGTTCAAAACTGGAAAGAAGCTTTCTGAGAAACTGCTCTGTGTTCTGTTAATTCATCTCACAGCGTTACATCTTAAACTTCAACAAGCCTTTCGCTAAGGCTGTTCTTGTGGAATTGGGAAAGGGATATTTGGAAGCCCATAGAGGGCCATGGTGAAAAAGGAAATATCTTCCGTTCAAAACTGGAAAAAAGCTTTCTGAGAAACTGCTCTGTGTTCTGTTAATTCATCTCACAGAGTTACATATTTCCCTTCAAGAAGCCTTTCGCTAAGGCTGTTTTTGTGGAATTGTCAAAGGGATATTTGGAAGCCCATAGAGGGCTATGGTGAAAAAGGAAATATCTTCCGTTCAAAACTGGAGAGAAGCTTTCTGAGAAACTGCTCTGTGTTCTGTTAAATCATCTCACAGAGTTACATCTTTCCCTTCAAGAAGCCTTTCGCTAAGGCTGTTCTTGTGGAATTGGCAAAGGGATATTTGGAAGCCCATAGAGGGCTATGGTGAAAAAGGAAATATCTTCCGTTCAAAACTGGAAAGAAGCTTTCTGAGAAACTGTTCTATGTTCTGTTAATTCATCTCACAGAGTTACATCTTTCCCTTCAAGAAGCCTTTCGCTAAGGCTGTTCTTGTGGAATTGGCAAAGGGATATTTGGAAGCCCATAGAGGGCTATGGTGAAAAAGGAAATATCTTCCGTTCAAAACTGGAAAGAAGGTTTCTGAGAAACTGCTCTGTGTTCTGTTAATTCATCTCACAGAGTTACATCTTTAACTTCAAGAAGCCTTTCGCTAAGGCTGTTCTTGTGGAATTGGCAAAGGGATATTTGGAAGCCCATAGAGGGCTATGGTGAAAAAGGAAATATCTTCCGTTCAAAATTGGAAAGAAGCTTTCTGAGAAACTGCTCTGTGTTCTGTTAATTCATCTCACAGAGTTACATCTTTCCCTTCAAGAAGCCTTTCGCTAAGGCTGTTCTTGTGGAATAGGAAAGGGATATTTGGAAGCCCATAGAGGGCTATGGTGAAAAAGGAAATATCTTCCGTTCAAAACTGGAAAGAAGCTTTCTGAGAAACTGCTCTGTGTTCTGTTAATTCATCTCACAGAGTTACATCTTTCCCTTCAAGAAGCCTTTCGCTAAGGCTGTTCTTGTGGAATTGGCAAAGGGATATTTGGAAACCCATAGAGGGCTATGGTGAAAAAGGAAATATCTTCCGTTCAAAATTGGAAAGAAGCTTTCTGAGAAACTGCTCTGTATTCTGTTAATTCATCTAGCAGAGTTACATCTCTTCCTTCAAGAAGCCTTTCGCTAAGGCTGTTCTTGTGGAATTGGCAAAGGGATATTTGGAAGCCCATAGAGGGCTATGGTGAAAAAGGAAATATCTTCCGTTCAAAACTGGAAAGAAGCTTTCTGAGAAACTGCTCTGTGTTCTGTTAATTCATCTCACAGAGTTACATCTTTCCCTTCAAGAAGCCTTTGGCTAAGGCTGCTCTTGGGGAATTGGCAAAGGGATATTTGGAAGCCCATAGAGGACTATGGTGAAAAAGGAAATATCTTCCGTTCAAAACTGGAAAGAAGCTTTCTGAGAAACTGCTCTGTGTTCTGTTAATTCATCTCACAGAGTTACATCTTTCCCTTCAAGAAGCCTTTCGCTAAGCCTGTTCTTGTGGAATTGGCAAAGGGATATTTGGAAGCCCATAGAGGGCTATGGTGAAAAAGGAAATATCATCCGTTCAAAACTGGAAAGAAGCTTTCTGAGAAACTGCTCTGTGTTCTTTTAATTCATCTCACATAGTTACATCTTTCCCTTCAAGAAGGCTTTCGCTAAGGCTCTTCTTGTGGAATTGGCAAAGGGATATTTTGAAGCCCATGGAGGGCTATGGTGAAAAAGGAAATATCTTCCGTTCAAAAGTGGAAAGAAGCTTTCTGAGAAACTGCTCTGTGTTCTGTTAATTCATCTAGCAGAGTTACATCTCTTCCTTCAGGAAGCCTTTCGCTAAGGCTGTTCTTATGGAATTGGCAAAGGGATATTTGGAAGCCCTTAGAGGGCTATGGTGAAAAAGGAAATATCTTCCGTTCAAAACTGGAAAGAGGCTTTCTGAGAAACTGCTCTGTGTTCTGTTAATTCATCTCACAGCGTTACATCTTTAACTTCAAGAAGCCTTTCGCTAAGGCTGTTCTTGTGGAATTGGCAAAGGGATATTTGGAAGCCCATAGAGGGCTATGGTGAAAAAGGAAATATCTTCCGTTCAAAACGGGAAAGAAGCTTTCTGAGAAACTGCTCTGTGTTCTGTTAATTCATCTCACAGAGTTACATCTTTAACTTCAAGAAGCCTTTCGCTAAGGCTCTTCTTGTGGAATTGGCAAAGGGATATTTGGAAGCCCATAGAGGGCTATGGTGAAAAAGGAAATATCTTCCGTTCAAAAGTGGAAAGAAGCTTTCTGAGAAACTGCTCTGTGTTCTGTTAATTCATCTCACAGAGTTACATCTTTCCCTTGAAGAAGCCTTTCACTAAGGCTGTTCTTGTGGAATTGGCAAAGGGATATTTGGAAGCCCATAGAGGGCTATGGTGAAAAAGGAAATATCTTCCGTTCAAAACTGGAAAGAAGCTTTCTGAGAAACTGTTCTATGTTCTGTTAATTCATCTCACAGAGTTACATCTTTCCCTTCAAGAAGTCTTTCGCTAAGGCTGTTCTTGTGGAATTGGCAAAGGGATATTTGGAAGCCCATAGAGGGCTATGGTGAAAAAGGAAATATCATCCGTTCAAAACTGGAAAGAAGCTTTCTGAGAAACTGCTCTGTGTTCTGTTAATTCATCTCACAGAGTTACATCTTTCCCTTCAAGAAGCCTTTCGCTAAGGCTGTTCTTGTGGAATTGGCAAAGGGATATTTGGAAGCCCATAGAAGGCTATGGTGAAAAAGGAAATATCTTCCGTTCAAAACTGGAAAGAAGCTTTCTGAGAAACTGCTCTGTGTTCTGTTAATTCATCTCACAGAGTTACATCTTTAACTTCAAGAAGCCTTTCGCTAAGGCTGTTCTTGTGGAATTGGCAAAGGGATATTTGGAAGCCCATAGAGGGCTATGGTGAAAAAGGAAATATCTTCCGTTCAAAATTGGAAAGAAGCTTTCTGAGAAACTGCTCTGTGTTCTGTTAATTCATCTCACAGAGTTACATCTTTCCGTTCAAGAAGCCTTTCGCTAAGGCTGTTCTTGTGGAACTGGAAAGGGATATTTGGAAGCCCATAGAGGGCTATGGTGAAAAAGGAAATATCTTCCGTTCAAAACTGGAAAGAAGCTTTCTGAGAAACTGCTCTGTGTTCTGTTAATTCATCTCACAGAGTTACATCTTTCCCTTCAAGAAGCCTTTCGCTAAGGCTGTTCTTGTGGAATTGGCAAAGGGATATTTGGAAGCCCATAGAGGGCTATGGTGAAAAAGGAAATATCTTAAGTTCAAAAGTGGAAAGAAGCTTTCTGAGAAACTGCTCTGTGTTCTGTTAATTCATCTAGCAGAGTTACATCTCTTCCTTCAAGAAGCCTTTCGCTAAGGCTGTTCTTGTGGAATTGGCAAAGGGATATTTGGAAGCCCATAGAGGGCTATGGTGAAAAAGGAAATATCTTCCGTTCAAAACTGGAAAGAAGCTTTCTGAGAAACTGCTCTGTGTTCTGTTAATTCATCTCACAGAGTTACATCTTTCCCTTCAAGAAGCCTTTGGCTAAGGCTGCTCTTGGGGAATTGGCAAAGGGATATTTGGAAGCCCATAGAGGGCTATGGTGAAAAAGGAAATATCTTCCGTTCAAAACTGGAAAAAAGCTTTCTGAGAAACTGCTCTGTGTTCTGTTAATTCATCTCACAGAGTTACATCTTTCCCTTCAAGAAGCCTTTCGCTAAGGCTGTTCTTGTGGAATTGGCAAAGGGATATTTGGAAGCCCATAGAGGGCTATGGTGAAAAAGGAAATATCTTCCGTTCAAAACTGTAAAGAAGCTTTCTGAGACACTGCTCTGTGTTCTGTTAATTCATCTCACAGAGTTACATCTTTCCCTTCAAGAAGCCTTTCGCTAAGGCTGTTCTTGTGGAATTGGCAAAGGGATATTTGGAAGCCCATAGAGGGCTATGGTGAAAAAGGAAATATCTTCCGTTCAAAACTGGAAAGAAGCTTTCTGAGAAACTGCTCTGTGTTCTGTTAATTCATCTCACAGAGTTACATCTTTCCCTTCAAGAAGCCTTTCGCTAAGCCTGTTCTTGTGGAATTGGCAAAGGGATATTTGGAAGCCCATAGAGGGCTATGGTGAAAAAGGAAATATCATCCGTTCAAAACTGGAAAGAAGCTTTCTGAGAAACTGCTCTGTGTTCTTTTAATTCATCTCACAGAGTTACATCTTTCCCTTCAAGAAGGCTTTCGCTAAGGCTCTTCTTGTGGAATTGGCAAAGGGATATTTTGAAGCCCATGGAGGGCTATGGTGAAAAAAGAAATATCTTCCGTTCAAAAGTGGAAAGAAGCTTTCTGAGAAACTGCTCTGTGTTCTGTTAATTCATCTAGCAGAGTTACATCTCTTCCTTCAGGAAGCCTTTCGCTAAGGCTGTTCTTGTGGAATTGGCAAAGGGATATTTGGAAGCCCATAGAGGGCTATGGTGAAAAAGGAAATATCTTCCGTTCAAAACTGGAAAGAAGCTTTCTGAGAAACTGCTCTGTGTTCTGTTAATTCATCTCACAGCGTTACATCTTAAACTTCAACAAGCCTTTCGCTAAGGCTGTTCTTGTGGAATTGGGAAAGGGATATTTGGAAGCCCATAGAGGGCCATGGTGAAAAAGGAAATATCTTCCGTTCAAAACTGGAAAAAAGCTTTCTGAGAAACTGCTCTGTGTTCTGTTAATTCATCTCACAGAGTTACATATTTCCCTTCAAGAAGCCTTTCGCTAAGGCTGTTTTTGTGGAATTGTCAAAGGGATATTTGGAAGCCCATAGAGGGCTATGGTGAAAAAGGAAATATCTTCCGTTCAAAACTGGAGAGAAGCTTTCTGAGAAACTGCTCTGTGTTCTGTTAAATCATCTCACAGAGTTACATCTTTCCCTTCAAGAAGCCTTTCGCTAAGGCTGTTCTTGTGGAATTGGCAAAGGGATATTTGGAAGCCCATAGAGGGCTATGGTGAAAAAGGAAATATCTTCCGTTCAAAACTGGAAAGAAGCTTTCTGAGAAACTGTTCTATGTTCTGTTAATTCATCTCACAGAGTTACATCTTTCCCTTCAAGAAGCCTTTCGCTAAGGCTGTTCTTGTGGAATTGGCAAAGGGATATTTGGAAGCCCATAGAGGGCTATGGTGAAAAAGGAAATATCTTCCGTTCAAAACTGGAAAGAAGGTTTCTGAGAAACTGCTCTGTGTTCTGTTAATTCATCTCACAGAGTTACATCTTTAACTTCAAGAAGCCTTTCGCTAAGGCTGTTCTTGTGGAATTGGCAAAGGGATATTTGGAAGCCCATAGAGGGCTATGGTGAAAAAGGAAATATCTTCCGTTCAAAATTGGAAAGAAGCTTTCTGAGAAACTGCTCTGTGTTCTGTTAATTCATCTCACAGAGTTACATCTTTCCCTTCAAGAAGCCTTTCGCTAAGGCTGTTCTTGTGGAATTGGAAAGGGATATTTGGAAGCCCATAGAGGGCTATGGTGAAAAAGGAAATATCTTCCGTTCAAAACTGGAAAGAAGCTTTCTGAGAAACTGCTCTGTGTTCTGTTAATTCATCTCACAGAGTTACATCTTTCCCTTCAAGAAGCCTTTCGCTAAGGCTGTTCTTGTGGAATTGGCAAAGGGATATTTGGAAGCCCATAGAGGGCTATGGTGAAAAAGGAAATATCTTCCGTTCAAAATTGGAAAGAAGCTTTCTGAGAAACTGCTCTGTATTCTGTTAATTCATCTAGCAGAGTTACATCTCTTCCTTCAAGAAGCCTTTCGCTAAGGCTGTTCTTGTGGAATTGGCAAAGGGATATTTGGAAGCCCATAGAGGGCTATGGTGAAAAAGGAAATATCTTCCGTTCAAAACTGGAAAGAAGCTTTCTGAGAAACTGCTCTGTGTTCTGTTAATTCATCTCACAGAGTTACATCTTTCCCTTCAAGAAGCCTTTGGCTAAGGCTGCTCTTGGGGAATTGGCAAAGGGATATTTGGAAGCCCATAGAGGACTATGGTGAAAAAGGAAATATCTTCCGTTCAAAACTGGAAAGAAGCTTTCTGAGAAACTGCTCTGTGTTCTGTTAATTCATCTCACAGAGTTACATCTTTCCCTTCAAGAAGCCTTTCGCTAAGCCTGTTCTTGTGGAATTGGCAAAGGGATATTTGGAAGCCCATAGAGGGCTATGGTGAAAAAGGAAATATCATCCGTTCAAAACTGGAAAGAAGCTTTCTGAGAAACTGCTCTGTGTTCTTTTAATTCATCTCACATAGTTACATCTTTCCCTTCAAGAAGGCTTTCGCTAAGGCTCTTCTTGTGGAATTGGCAAAGGGATATTTTGAAGCCCATGGAGGGCTATGGTGAAAAAGGAAATATCTTCCGTTCAAAAGTGGAAAGAAGCTTTCTGAGAAACTGCTCTGTGTTCTGTTAATTCATCTAGCAGAGTTACATCTCTTCCTTCAGGAAGCCTTTCGCTAAGGCTGTTCTTGTGGATTTGGCAAAGGGATATTTGGAAGCCCATAGAGGGCTATGGTGAAAAAGGAATTTTCTTCCGTTCAAAAGTGGAAAGAAGCTTTCTGAGAAACTGCTCTCTGTTCTGTTAATTCATCTCACAGCGTTACATCTTAAACTTCAGGAAGCCTTTCGCTAAGGCTGTTCTTGTGGAATTGGGAAAGGGATATTTGGAAGCCCATAGAGGGCCATGGTGAAAAAGGAAATATCTTCCGTTCAAAACTGGAAAAAAGCTTTCTGAGAAAATGCTCTGTGTTCTGTTAATTCATCTCACAGAGTTACATATTTCCCTTCAAGAAGCCTTTCGATAAGGCTGTTTTTGTGGAATTGTCAAAGGGATATTTGGAAGCCCATAGAGGGCTATGGTGAAAAAGGAAATATCTTCCGTTCAAAACTGGAGAGAAGCTTTCTGAGAAACTGCTCTGTGTTCTGTTAATTCATCTCACAGAGTTACATCTTTCCCTTCAAGAAGCCTTTCGCTAAGGCTGTTCTTGTGGAATTGGCAAAGGGATATTTGGAAGCCCATAGAGGGCTATGGTGAAAAAGGAAATATCTTCCGTTCAAAACTGGAAAGAAGCTTTCTGAGAAACTGTTCTATGTTCTGTTAATTCATCTCACAGAGTTACATCTTTCCCTTCAAGAAGCCTTTCGCTAAGGCTGTTGTTGTGGAATTGGCAAAGGGATATTTGGAAGCCCATAGAGGGCTATGGTGAAAAAGGAAATATCTTCCGTTCAAAACTGGAAAGAAGCTTTCGGAGAAACTGCTCTGTGTTCTGTTAATTCATCTCACAGAGTTACATCTTTAACTTCAAGAAGCCTTTCGCTAAGGCTGTTCTTGTGGAATTGGCAAACGGATATTTGGAAGCCCATAGAGGGCTATGGTGAAAAAGGAAATATCTTCCGTTCAAAATTGGAAAGAAGCTTTCTGAGAAACTGCTCTGTGTTCTGTTAATTCATCTCACAGAGTTACATCTTTCCCTTCAAGAAGCCTTTCGCTAAGGCTGTTCTTGTGGAATTGGAAAGGGATATTTGGAAGCCCATAGAGGGCTATGGTGAAAAAGGAAATATCTTCCGTTCAAAACTGGAAAGAAGCTTTCTGAGAAACTGCTCTGTGTTCTGTTAATTCATCTCACAGAGTTACATCTTTCCCTTCAAGAAGCCTTTCGCTAAGGCTGTTCTTGTGGAATTGGCAAAGGGATATTTGGAAGCCCATAGAGGGATATGGTGAAAAAGGAAATATCTTCCGTTCAAAAGTGGAAAGAAGCTTTCTGAGAAACTGCTCTGTATTCTGTTAATTCATCTAGCAGAGTTACATCTCTTCCTTCAAGAAGCCTTTCGCTAAGGCTGTTCTTCTGGAATTGGCAAAAGGATATTTGGAAGCCCATAGAGGGCTATGGTGAAAAAGGAAATATCTTCCGTTCAAAACTGGAAAGAAGCTTTCTGAGAAACTGCTCTGTGTTCTGTTAATTCATCTCACAGAGTTACATCTTTAACTTCAAGAAGCCTTTCGCTAAGGCTGTTCTTGTGGAATTGGCAAAGGGATATTTGGAAGCCCATAGAGGGCTATGGTGAAAAAGGAAATATCTTCCGTTCAAAACTGGAAAGAAGCTTTCTGAGAAACTGCTCTGTGTTCTGTTAATTCATCTCACGGAGTTACATATTTCCCTTCAAGAAGCCTTTCGCTAAGGCTGTTTTTGTGGAATTGGCAAAGGGATATTTGGAAGCCCATAGAGGGCTATGGTGAAAAAGGAAATATCTTCCGTTCAAAACTGGAAAAAAAGCTTTCTGAGAAACTGCTCTGTGTTCTGTTAATTCATCTCACAGAGTTACATCTTTCCCTTCAAGAAGCCTTTCACTAAGGCTGTTCTTGTGGAATTGGCAAAGGGATATTTGGAAGCCCATAGAGGGCCATGGTGAAAAAGGAAATATCTTCCGTTCAAAACTGGAAAAAAGCTTTCTGAGAAACTGCTCTGTGTTCTGTTAATTCATCTCACAGAGTTACATATTTCCCTTCAAGAAGCCTTTCGCTAAGGCTGTTTTTGTGGAATTGTCAAAGGGATATTTGGAAGCCCATAGAGGGCTATGGTGAAAAAGGAAATATCTTCCGTTCAAAACTGGAAAGAAGCTTTCTGAGAAACTGCTCTGTGTTCTGTTAATTCATCTCACAGAGTTACATCTTTCCCTTCAAGAAGCCTTTCGCTAAGGCTGTTCTTGTGGAATTGGCAAAGGGATATTTGGAAGCCCATAGAGGGCTATGGTGAAAAAGGAAATATCTTCCGTTCAAAACTGGAAAGAAGCTTTCTGAGAAACTGTTCTATGTTCTGTTAATTCATCTCACAGAGTTACATCTTTCCCTTCAAGAAGCCTTTCGCTAAGGCTGTTCTTGTGGAATTGGCAAAGGGATATTTGGAAGCCCATAGAGGGCTATGGTGAAAAAGGAAATATCTTCCGTTCAAAACTGGAAAGAAGCTTTCTGAGAAACTGCTCTGTGTTCTGTTAATTCATCTCACAGAGTTACATCTTTCCCTTCAAGAAGCCTTTCGCTAAGGCTGTTCTTGTGGAATTGGCAAAGGGATATTTGGAAGCCCATAGAGGGCTATGGTGAAAAAGGAAATATCTTCCGTTCAAAACTGGAAAGAAGCTTTCTGAGAAACTGCTCTGTGTTCTGTTAATTCATCTCACAGAATTACATCTTTAACTTCAAGAAGCCTTTCGCTAAGGCTGTTCTTGTGGAATTGGCAAAGGGATATTTGGAAGCCCATAAAGGGCTATGGTGAAAAAGGAAATATCTTCCGTTCAAAATTGGAAAGAAGCTTTCTGAGAAACTGCTCTGTGTTTTGTTAATTCATCTCACAGAGTTACATCTTTCCCTTCAAGAAGCCTTTCGCTAAGGCTGTTCTTGTGGAATTGGAAAGGGATATTTGGAAGCCCATAGAGGGCTATGGTGAAAAAGGAAATATCTTCCGTTCAAAACTGGAAAGAAGCTTTCTGAGAAACTGCTCTGTGTTCTGTTAATTCATCTCACAGAGTTACATCTTTCCCTTCAAGAAGCCTTTCGCTAAGGCTGTTCTTGTGGAATTGGCAAAGGGATATTTGGAAGCCCATAGAGGGCTATGGTGAAAAAGGAAATATCTTAAGTTCAAAAGTGGAAAGAAGCTTTCTGAGAAACTGCTCTGTGTTCTGTTAATTCATCTAGCAGAGTTACATCTCTTCCTTCAAGATGCCTTTCGCTAAGGCTGTTCTTGTGGAATTGGCAAAGGGATATTTGGAAGCCCATAGAGGGCTATGGTGAAAAAGGAAATATCTTCCGTTCAAAACTGGAAAGAAGCTTTCTGAGAAACTGCTCTGTGTTCTGTTAATTCATCTCACAGAGTTACATCTTTCCCTTCAAGAAGCCTTTGGCTAAGGCTGCTCTTGGGGAATTGGCAAAGGGATATTTGGAAGCCCATAGAGGGCTATGGTGAAAAAGGAAATATCTTCCGTTCAAAACTGGAAAAAAGCTTTCTGAGAAACTGCTCTGTGTTCTGTTAATTCATCTCACAGAGTTACATCTTTCCCTTCAAGGAGCCTTTCGCTAAGGCTGTTCTTGTGGAATTGGCAAAGGGATATTTGGAAGCCCATAGAGGGCTATGGTGAAAAAGGAAATATCTTCCGTTCAAAACTGGAAAGAAGCTTTCTGAGAAACTGCTCTGTGTTCTGTTAATTCATCTCACAGAGTTACATCTTTAACTTCAAGAAGCCTTTCGCTAAGGCTGTTCTTGTGGAATTGGCAAAGGGATATTTGGAAGCCCATAGAGGGCTATGGTGAAAAAGGAAATATCTTCCGTTCAAAATTGGAAAGAAGCTTTCTGAGAAACTGCTCTGTGTTCTGTTAATTCATCTCACAGAGTTACATCTTTCCCTTCAAGAAGCCTTTCGCTAAGGCTGTTCTTGTGGAATTGGAAAGGGATATTTGGAAGCCCATAGAGGGCTATGGTGAAAAAGGAAATATCTTCCGTTCAAAACTGGAAAGAAGCTTTCTGAGAAACTGCTCTGTGTTCTGTTAATTCATCTCACAGAGTTACATCTTTCCCTTCAAGAAGCCTTTCGCTAAGGCTGTTCTTGTGGAATTGGCAAAGGGATATTTGGAAACCCATAGAGGGCTATGGTGAAAAAGGAAATATCTTCCGTTCAAAATTGGAAAGAAGCTTTCTGAGAAACTGCTCTGTATTCTGTTAATTCATCTAGCAGAGTTACATCTCTTCCTTCAAGAAGCCTTTCGCTAAGGCTGTTCTTGTGGAATTGGCAAAGGGATATTTGGAAGCCCATAGAGGGCTATGGTGAAAAAGGAAATATCTTCCGTTCAAAACTGGAAAGAAGCTTTCTGAGAAACTGCTCTGTGTTCTGTTAATTCATCTCACAGAGTTACATCTTTCCCTTCAAGAAGCCTTTGGCTAAGGCTGCTCTTGGGGAATTGGCAAAGGGATATTTGGAAGCCCATAGAGGACTATGGTGAAAAAGGAAATATCTTCCGTTCAAAACTGGAAAGAAGCTTTCTGAGAAACTGCTCTGTGTTCTGTTAATTCATCTCACAGAGTTACATCTTTCCCTTCAAGAAGCCTTTCGCTAAGCCTGTTCTTGTGGAATTGGCAAAGGGATATTTGGAAGCCCATAGAGGGCTATGGTGAAAAAGGAAATATCATCCGTTCAAAACTGGAAAGAAGCTTTCTGAGAAACTGCTCTGTGTTCTTTTAATTCATCTCACATAGTTACATCTTTCCCTTCAAGAAGGCTTTCGCTAAGGCTCTTCTTGTGGAATTGGCAAAGGGATATTTTGAAGCCCATGGAGGGCTATGGTGAAAAAGGAAATATCTTCCGTTCAAAAGTGGAAAGAAGCTTTCTGAGAAACTGCTCTGTGTTCTGTTAATTCATCTAGCAGAGTTACATCTCTTCCTTCAGGAAGCCTTTCGCTAAGGCTGTTCTTATGGAATTGGCAAAGGGATATTTGGAAGCCCTTAGAGGGCTATGGTGAAAAAGGAAATATCTTCCGTTCAAAACTGGAAAGAGGCTTTCTGAGAAACTGCTCTGTGTTCTGTTAATTCATCTCACAGCGTTACATCTTTAACTTCAAGAAGCCTTTCGCTAAGGCTGTTCTTGTGGAATTGGCAAAGGGATATTTGGAAGCCCATAGAGGGCTATGGTGAAAAAGGAAATATCTTCCGTTCAAAACGGGAAAGAAGCTTTCTGAGAAACTGCTCTGTGTTCTGTTAATTCATCTCACAGAGTTACATCTTTAACTTCAAGAAGCCTTTCGCTAAGGCTCTTCTTGTGGAATTGGCAAAGGGATATTTGGAAGCCCATAGAGGGCTATGGTGAAAAAGGAAATATCTTCCGTTCAAAAGTGGAAAGAAGCTTTCTGAGAAACTGCTCTGTGTTCTGTTAATTCATCTCACAGAGTTACATCTTTCCCTTCAAGAAGCCTTTCACTAAGGCTGTTCTTGTGGAATTGGCAAAGGGATATTTGGAAGCCCATAGAGGGCTATGGTGAAAAAGGAAATATCTTCCGTTCAAAACTGGAAAGAAGCTTTCTGAGAAACTGTTCTATGTTCTGTTAATTCATCTCACAGAGTTACATCTTTCCCTTCAAGAAGTCTTTCGCTAAGGCTGTTCTTGTGGAATTGGCAAAGGGATATTTGGAAGCCCATAGAGGGCTATGGTGAAAAAGGAAATATCATCCGTTCAAAACTGGAAAGAAGCTTTCTGAGAAACTGCTCTGTGTTCTGTTAATTCATCTCACAGAGTTACATCTTTCCCTTCAAGAAGCCTTTCGCTAAGGCTGTTCTTGTGGAATTGGCAAAGGGATATTTGGAAGCCCATAGAAGGCTATGGTGAAAAAGGAAATATCTTCCGTTCAAAACTGGAAAGAAGCTTTCTGAGAAACTGCTCTGTGTTCTGTTAATTCATCTCACAGAGTTACATCTTTAACTTCAAGAAGCCTTTCGCTAAGGCTGTTCTTGTGGAATTGGCAAAGGGATATTTGGAAGCCCATAGAGGGCTATGGTGAAAAAGGAAATATCTTCCGTTCAAAATTGGAAAGAAGCTTTCTGAGAAACTGCTCTGTGTTCTGTTAATTCATCTCACAGAGTTACATCTTTCCGTTCAAGAAGCCTTTCGCTAAGGCTGTTCTTGTGGAACTGGAAAGGGATATTTGGAAGCCCATAGAGGGCTATGGTGAAAAAGGAAATATCTTCCGTTCAAAACTGGAAAGAAGCTTTCTGAGAAACTGCTCTGTGTTCTGTTAATTCATCTCACAGAGTTACATCTTTCCCTTCAAGAAGCCTTTCGCTAAGGCTGTTCTTGTGGAATTGGCAAAGGGATATTTGGAAGCCCATAGAGGGCTATGGTGAAAAAGGAAATATCTTAAGTTCAAAAGTGGAAAGAAGCTTTCTGAGAAACTGCTCTGTGTTCTGTTAATTCATCTAGCAGAGTTACATCTCTTCCTTCAAGAAGCCTTTCGCTAAGGCTGTTCTTGTGGAATTGGCAAAGGGATATTTGGAAGCCCATAGAGGGCTATGGTGAAAAAGGAAATATCTTCCGTTCAAAACTGGAAAGAAGCTTTCTGAGAAACTGCTCTGTGTTCTGTTAATTCATCTCACAGAGTTACATCTTTCCCTTCAAGAAGCCTTTGGCTAAGGCTGCTCTTGGGGAATTGGCAAAGGGATATTTGGAAGCCCATAGAGGGCTATGGTGAAAAAGGAAATATCTTCCGTTCAAAACTGGAAAAAAGCTTTCTGAGAAACTGCTCTGTGTTCTGTTAATTCATCTCACAGAGTTACATCTTTCCCTTCAAGAAGCCTTTCGCTAAGGCTGTTCTTGTGGAATTGGCAAAGGGATATTTGGAAGCCCATAGAGGGCTATGGTGAAAAAGGAAATATCTTCCGTTCAAAACTGTAAAGAAGCTTTCTGAGACACTGCTCTGTGTTCTGTTAATTCATCTCACAGAGTTACATCTTTCCCTTCAAGAAGCCTTTCGCTAAGGCTGTTCTTGTGGAATTGGCAAAGGGATATTTGGAAGCCCATAGAGGGCTATGGTGAAAAAGGAAATATCTTCCGTTCAAAACTGGAAAGAAGCTTTCTGAGAAACTGCTCTGTGTTCTGTTAATTCATCTCACAGAGTTACATCTTTCCCTTCAAGAAGCCTTTCGCTAAGCCTGTTCTTGTGGAATTGGCAAAGGGATATTTGGAAGCCCATAGAGGGCTATGGTGAAAAAGGAAATATCATCCGTTCAAAACTGGAAAGAAGCTTTCTGAGAAACTGCTCTGTGTTCTTTTAATTCATCTCACAGAGTTACATCTTTCCCTTCAAGAAGGCTTTCGCTAAGGCTCTTCTTGTGGAATTGGCAAAGGGATATTTTGAAGCCCATGGAGGGCTATGGTGAAAAAAGAAATATCTTCCGTTCAAAAGTGGAAAGAAGCTTTCTGAGAAACTGCTCTGTGTTCTGTTAATTCATCTAGCAGAGTTACATCTCTTCCTTCAGGAAGCCTTTCGCTAAGGCTGTTCTTGTGGAATTGGCAAAGGGATATTTGGAAGCCCATAGAGGGCTATGGTGAAAAAGGAAATATCTTCCGTTCAAAACTGGAAAGAAGCTTTCTGAGAAACTGCTCTGTGTTCTGTTAATTCATCTCACAGCGTTACATCTTAAACTTCAACAAGCCTTTCGCTAAGGCTGTTCTTGTGGAATTGGGAAAGGGATATTTGGAAGCCCATAGAGGGCCATGGTGAAAAAGGAAATATCTTCCGTTCAAAACTGGAAAAAAGCTTTCTGAGAAACTGCTCTGTGTTCTGTTAATTCATCTCACAGAGTTACATATTTCCCTTCAAGAAGCCTTTCGCTAAGGCTGTTTTTGTGGAATTGTCAAAGGGATATTTGGAAGCCCATAGAGGGCTATGGTGAAAAAGGAAATATCTTCCGTTCAAAACTGGAGAGAAGCTTTCTGAGAAACTGCTCTGTGTTCTGTTAAATCATCTCACAGAGTTACATCTTTCCCTTCAAGAAGCCTTTCGCTAAGGCTGTTCTTGTGGAATTGGCAAAGGGATATTTGGAAGCCCATAGAGGGCTATGGTGAAAAAGGAAATATCTTCCGTTCAAAACTGGAAAGAAGCTTTCTGAGAAACTGTTCTATGTTCTGTTAATTCATCTCACAGAGTTACATCTTTCCCTTCAAGAAGCCTTTCGCTAAGGCTGTTCTTGTGGAATTGGCAAAGGGATATTTGGAAGCCCATAGAGGGCTATGGTGAAAAAGGAAATATCTTCCGTTCAAAACTGGAAAGAAGGTTTCTGAGAAACTGCTCTGTGTTCTGTTAATTCATCTCACAGAGTTACATCTTTAACTTCAAGAAGCCTTTCGCTAAGGCTGTTCTTGTGGAATTGGCAAAGGGATATTTGGAAGCCCATAGAGGGCTATGGTGAAAAAGGAAATATCTTCCGTTCAAAATTGGAAAGAAGCTTTCTGAGAAACTGCTCTGTGTTCTGTTAATTCATCTCACAGAGTTACATCTTTCCCTTCAAGAAGCCTTTCGCTAAGGCTGTTCTTGTGGAATTGGAAAGGGATATTTGGAAGCCCATAGAGGGCTATGGTGAAAAAGGAAATATCTTCCGTTCAAAACTGGAAAGAAGCTTTCTGAGAAACTGCTCTGTGTTCTGTTAATTCATCTCACAGAGTTACATCTTTCCCTTCAAGAAGCCTTTCGCTAAGGCTGTTCTTGTGGAATTGGCAAAGGGATATTTGGAAGCCCATAGAGGGCTATGGTGAAAAAGGAAATATCTTCCGTTCAAAATTGGAAAGAAGCTTTCTGAGAAACTGCTCTGTATTCTGTTAATTCATCTAGCAGAGTTACATCTCTTCCTTCAAGAAGCCTTTCGCTAAGGCTGTTCTTGTGGAATTGGCAAAGGGATATTTGGAAGCCCATAGAGGGCTATGGTGAAAAAGGAAATATCTTCCGTTCAAAACTGGAAAGAAGCTTTCTGAGAAACTGCTCTGTGTTCTGTTAATTCATCTCACAGAGTTACATCTTTCCCTTCAAGAAGCCTTTGGCTAAGGCTGCTCTTGGGGAATTGGCAAAGGGATATTTGGAAGCCCATAGAGGACTATGGTGAAAAAGGAAATATCTTCCGTTCAAAACTGGAAAGAAGCTTTCTGAGAAACTGCTCTGTGTTCTGTTAATTCATCTCACAGAGTTACATCTTTCCCTTCAAGAAGCCTTTCGCTAAGCCTGTTCTTGTGGAATTGGCAAAGGGATATTTGGAAGCCCATAGAGGGCTATGGTGAAAAAGGAAATATCATCCGTTCAAAACTGGAAAGAAGCTTTCTGAGAAACTGCTCTGTGTTCTTTTAATTCATCTCACATAGTTACATCTTTCCCTTCAAGAAGGCTTTCGCTAAGGCTCTTCTTGTGGAATTGGCAAAGGGATATTTTGAAGCCCATGGAGGGCTATGGTGAAAAAGGAAATATCTTCCGTTCAAAAGTGGAAAGAAGCTTTCTGAGAAACTGCTCTGTGTTCTGTTAATTCATCTAGCAGAGTTACATCTCTTCCTTCAGGAAGCCTTTCGCTAAGGCTGTTCTTGTGGATTTGGCAAAGGGATATTTGGAAGCCCATAGAGGGCTATGGTGAAAAAGGAATTTTCTTCCGTTCAAAAGTGGAAAGAAGCTTTCTGAGAAACTGCTCTCTGTTCTGTTAATTCATCTCACAGCGTTACATCTTAAACTTCAGGAAGCCTTTCGCTAAGGCTGTTCTTGTGGAATTGGGAAAGGGATATTTGGAAGCCCATAGAGGGCCATGGTGAAAAAGGAAATATCTTCCGTTCAAAACTGGAAAAAAGCTTTCTGAGAAAATGCTCTGTGTTCTGTTAATTCATCTCACAGAGTTACATATTTCCCTTCAAGAAGCCTTTCGATAAGGCTGTTTTTGTGGAATTGTCAAAGGGATATTTGGAAGCCCATAGAGGGCTATGGTGAAAAAGGAAATATCTTCCGTTCAAAACTGGAGAGAAGCTTTCTGAGAAACTGCTCTGTGTTCTGTTAATTCATCTCACAGAGTTACATCTTTCCCTTCAAGAAGCCTTTCGCTAAGGCTGTTCTTGTGGAATTGGCAAAGGGATATTTGGAAGCCCATAGAGGGCTATGGTGAAAAAGGAAATATCTTCCGTTCAAAACTGGAAAGAAGCTTTCTGAGAAACTGTTCTATGTTCTGTTAATTCATCTCACAGAGTTACATCTTTCCCTTCAAGAAGCCTTTCGCTAAGGCTGTTGTTGTGGAATTGGCAAAGGGATATTTGGAAGCCCATAGAGGGCTATGGTGAAAAAGGAAATATCTTCCGTTCAAAACTGGAAAGAAGGTTTCTGAGAAACTGCTCTGTGTTCTGTTAATTCATCTCACAGAGTTACATCTTTAACTTCAAGAAGCCTTTCGCTAAGGCTGTTCTTGTGGAATTGGCAAACGGATATTTGGAAGCCCATAGAGGGCTATGGTGAAAAAGGAAATATCTTCCGTTCAAAATTGGAAAGAAGCTTTCTGAGAAACTGCTCTGTGTTCTGTTAATTCATCTCACAGAGTTACATCTTTCCCTTCAAGAAGCCTTTCGCTAAGGCTGTTCTTGTGGAATTGGAAAGGGATATTTGGAAGCCCATAGAGGGCTATGGTGAAAAAGGAAATATCTTCCGTTCAAAACTGGAAAGAAGCTTTCTGAGAAACTGCTCTGTGTTCTGTTAATTCATCTCACAGAGTTACATCTTTCCCTTCAAGAAGCCTTTCGCTAAGGCTGTTCTTGTGGAATTGGCAAAGGGATATTTGGAAGCCCATAGAGGGCTATGGTGAAAAAGGAAATATCTTCCGTTCAAAAGTGGAAAGAAGCTTTCTGAGAAACTGCTCTGTATTCTGTTAATTCATCTAGCAGAGTTACATCTCTTCCTTCAAGAAGCCTTTCGCTAAGGCTGTTCTTCTGGAATTGGCAAAAGGATATTTGGAAGCCCATAGAGGGCTATGGTGAAAAAGGAAATATCTTCCGTTCAAAACTGGAAAGAAGCTTTCTGAGAAACTGCTCTGTGTTCTGTTAATTCATCTCACAGAGTTACATCTTTAACTTCAAGAAGACTTTCGCTAAGGCTGTTCTTGTGGAATTGGCAAAGGGATATTTGGAAGCCCATAGAGGGCTATGGTGAAAAAGGAAATATCTTCCGTTCAAAACTGGAAAGAAGCTTTCTGAGAAACTGCTCTGTGTTCTGTTAATTCATCTCACGGAGTTACATATTTCCCTTCAAGAAGCCTTTCGCTAAGGCTGTTTTTGTGGAATTGGCAAAGGGATATTTGGAAGCCCATAGAGGGCTATGGTGAAAAAGGAAATATCTTCCGTTCAAAACTGGAAAAAAAGCTTTCTGAGAAACTGCTCTGTGTTCTGTTAATTCATCTCACAGAGTTACATCTTTCCCTTCAAGAAGCCTTTCACTAAGGCTGTTCTTGTGGAATTGGCAAAGGGATATTTGGAAGCCCATAGAGGGCCATGGTGAAAAAGGAAATATCTTCCGTTCAAAACTGGAAAAAAGCTTTCTGAGAAACTGCTCTGTGTTCTGTTAATTCATCTCACAGAGTTACATATTTCCCTTCAAGAAGCCTTTCGCTAAGGCTGTTTTTGTGGAATTGTCAAAGGGATATTTGGAAGCCCATAGAGGGCTATGGTGAAAAAGGAAATATCTTCCGTTCAAAACTGGAAAGAAGCTTTCTGAGAAACTGCTCTGTGTTCTGTTAATTCATCTCACAGAGTTACATCTTTCCCTTCAAGAAGCCTTTCGCTAAGGCTGTTCTTGTGGAATTGGCAAAGGGATATTTGGAAGCCCATAGAGGGCTATGGTGAAAAAGGAAATATCTTCCGTTCAAAACTGGAAAGAAGCTTTCTGAGAAACTGTTCTATGTTCTGTTAATTCATCTCACAGAGTTACATCTTTCCCTTCAAGAAGCCTTTCGCTAAGGCTGTTCTTGTGGAATTGGCAAAGGGATATTTGGAAGCCCATAGAGGGCTATGGTGAAAAAGGAAATATCTTCCGTTCAAAACTGGAAAGAAGCTTTCTGAGAAACTGCTCTGTGTTCTGTTAATTCATCTCACAGAGTTACATCTTTCCCTTCAAGAAGCCTTTCGCTAAGGCTGTTCTTGTGGAATTGGCAAAGGGATATTTGGAAGCCCATAGAGGGCTATGGTGAAAAAGGAAATATCTTCCGTTCAAAACTGGAAAGAAGCTTTCTGAGAAACTGCTCTGTGTTCTGTTAATTCATCTCACAGAATTACATCTTTAACTTCAAGAAGCCTTTCGCTAAGGCTGTTCTTGTGGAATTGGCAAAGGGATATTTGGAAGCCCATAAAGGGCTATGGTGAAAAAGGAAATATCTTCCGTTCAAAATTGGAAAGAAGCTTTCTGAGAAACTGCTCTGTGTTTTGTTAATTCATCTCACAGAGTTACATCTTTCCCTTCAAGAAGCCTTTCGCTAAGGCTGTTCTTGTGGAATTGGAAAGGGATATTTGGAAGCCCATAGAGGGCTATGGTGAAAAAGGAAATATCTTCCGTTCAAAACTGGAAAGAAGCTTTCTGAGAAACTGCTCTGTGTTCTGTTAATTCATCTCACAGAGTTACATCTTTCCCTTCAAGAAGCCTTTCGCTAAGGCTGTTCTTGTGGAATTGGCAAAGGGATATTTGGAAGCCCATAGAGGGCTATGGTGAAAAAGGAAATATCTTAAGTTCAAAAGTGGAAAGAAGCTTTCTGAGAAACTGCTCTGTGTTCTGTTAATTCATCTAGCAGAGTTACATCTCTTCCTTCAAGATGCCTTTCGCTAAGGCTGTTCTTGTGGAATTGGCAAAGGGATATTTGGAAGCCCATAGAGGGCTATGGTGAAAAAGGAAATATCTTCCGTTCAAAACTGGAAAGAAGCTTTCTGAGAAACTGCTCTGTGTTCTGTTAATTCATCTCACAGAGTTACATCTTTCCCTTCAAGAAGCCTTTGGCTAAGGCTGCTCTTGGGGAATTGGCAAAGGGATATTTGGAAGCCCATAGAGGGCTATGGTGAAAAAGGAAATATCTTCCGTTCAAAACTGGAAAAAAGCTTTCTGAGAAACTGCTCTGTGTTCTGTTAATTCATCTCACAGAGTTACATCTTTCCCTTCAAGGAGCCTTTCGCTAAGGCTGTTCTTGTGGAATTGGCAAAGGGATATTTGGAAGCCCATAGAGGGCTATGGTGAAAAAGGAAATATCTTCCGTTCAAAACTGGAAAGAAGCTTTCTGAGAAACTGCTCTGTGTTCTGTTAATTCATCTCACAGAGTTACATCTTTAACTTCAAGAAGCCTTTCGCTAAGGCTGTTCTTGTGGAATTGGCAAAGGGATATTTGGAAGCCCATAGAGGGCTATGGTGAAAAAGGAAATATCTTCCGTTCAAAACTGGAAAGAAGCTTTCTGAGAAACTGCTCTGTGTTCTGTTAATTCATCTCACAGAGTTACATCTTTCCCTTCAAGAAGCCTTTCGCTAAGGCTGTTCTTGTGGAATTGGAAAGGGATATTTGGAAGCCCATAGAGGGCTATGGTGAAAAAGGAAATATCTTCCGTTCAAAACTGGAAAGAAGCTTTCTGAGAAACTGCTCTGTGTTCTGTTAATTCATCTCACAGAGTTACATCTTTCCCTTCAAGAAGCCTTTCGCTAAGGCTGTTCTTGTGGAATTGGCAAAGGGATATTTGGAAGCCCATAGAGGGCTATGGTGAAAAAGGAAATATCTTCCGTTCAAAACTGGAAAAAAGCTTTCTGAGAAACTGCTCTGTGTTCTGTTAATTCATCTCACAGAGTTACATCTTTCCCTTCAAGGAGCCTTTCGCTAAGGCTGTTCTTGTGGAATTGGCAAAGGGATATTTGGAAGCCCATAGAGGGCTATGGTGAAAAAGGAAATATCTTCCGTACAAAACTGGAAAGAAGCTTTCTGAGAAACTGCTCTGTGTTCTGTTAATTCATCTCACAGAGTTACATCTTTAACTTCAAGAAACCTTTCGCTAAGGCTGTTCTTGTGGAATTGGCAAAGGGATATTTGGAAGCCCATAGAGGGCTATGGTGAAAAAGGAAATATCTTCCGTTCAAAACTGGAAAGAAGCTTTCTGAGAAACTGCTCTGTGTTCCGTAATTCATCTCAGAGAGTTACATCTTTCCCTTCAAGAAGCCTTTCGCTAAGGCTGTTCTTGTGCAATTGGCAAAGGGATATTTGGAAGCCCATAGAGGGCTATGGTGAAAAAGGAAATATCTTCCGTTCAATACTGGAAGGAAGCTTTCTGAGAAACTGCTCTGTGTTCTGTTAATTCATCTCACAGAGTTACATCTTTCCCTTCAAGAAGCCTTTCGCTAAGGCTGTTCTTGTGGAATTGGCAAAGGGATATTTGGAAGCCCATAGAGGGCTATGGTGAAAAAGGAAATATCTTCCCTTCAAAACTGTAAAGAAGCTTTCTGAGACACTGCTCTGTGTTCTGTTAATTAGTCTCACAGAGTTACATCTTTCCCTTCAAGAAGCCTTTCGCTAAGGCTGTTCTTGTGGAATTGGCAAAGGGATATTTGGAAGCCCATAGAGGGCTATGGTGAAAAAGGAAATATCTTCCGTTCAAAACTGGAAAGAAGCTTTCTGAGAAACTGCTCTGTGTTCTGTTAATTCATCTCGCAGAGTTACATCTTTCCCTTCAAGGAGCCTTTCGCTAAGGCTGTTCTTGTGGAATTGGCAAAGGGATATTTGGAAGCCCATAGAGGGCTATGGTGAAAAAGGAAATATCTTCCGTTCAAAACTGGAAAGAAGCTTTCTGAGAAACTGCTCTGTGTTCTGTTAATTCATCTCACAGAGTTACATCTTTAACTTCAAGAAGCCTTTCGCTAAGGCTGTTCTTGTGGAATTGGCAAAGGGATATTTGGAAGCCCATAGAGGGCTATGGTGAAAAAGGAAATATCTTCCGTTCAAAACTGGAAAGAAGCTTTCTGAGAAACTGCTCTGTGTTCTGTTAATTCATCTCACAGAGTTACATCTTTCCCTTCAAGAAGTCTTTCGCTAAGGCTGTTCTTGTGGAATTGGCAAAGGGATATTTGGAAGCCCATAGAGGGCTACGGTGAAAAAGGAAATATCTTCCGTTCAAAACTGGAAAGAAGCTTTCTGAGAAACTGCTCTGTGTTCTGTTAATTCATCTCACAGAGTTACATCTTTCCCTTCAAGAAGCCTTTCGCTAAGGCTGTTCTTGTGGAATTGGCAAAGGGATATTTGGAAGACCATAGAGGGCTATGGTGAAAAAGGAAATATCTTCCGTTCAAAACTGGAAAGAAGCTTTCTGAGAAACTGCTCTGTGTTCTGTTAATTCATCTCACAGAGTTACATCTTTCCCTTCAAGAAGCCTTTCGCTAAGGCTGTTCTTGTGGAATTGGCAAAGGGATATTTGGAAGCCCATAGAGGGCTATGGTGAAAAAGGAAATATCTTCCGTTCAAAAGTGGAAAGAAGCTTTCTGAGAAACTGCTCTGTGTTCTCTTAATTCATCTCACAGAGTTACATCTTTCCCTTCAAGAAGCCTTTCGCTAAGGCTGTTCTTGTGGAATTGGCAAAGGGATATTTGGAAGCCCATAGAGGTCTATGGTGAAAAAGGAAATATCTTCCGTTCAAAACTGGAAAGAAGCTTTCTGAGAAACTGCTCTGTGTTCTGTTAATTCATCTCACAGAGTTACATCTTTCCCTTCAAGAAGCCTTTCGCTAAGGCTGTTCTTGTGGAATTGGCAAAGGGATATTTGGAAGCCCATAGAGGGCTATGGTGAAAAAGGAATTATCTTCCGTTCAAAAGTGGAAAGAAGCTTTCTGAGAATCTGCTCTGTGTTCTGTTAATTCATCTCACAGAGTTACATCTTTCCCTTCAGGAAGCCTTTCGCTAAGGCTGTTCTTGTGGAATTGGCAAAGGGATATTTGGAAGCCCATAGAGGGCTATGGTGAAAAAGGAAATATCTTCCGTTCAAAACTGGAAAAAAGCTTTCTGAGAAACTGCTCTGTGTTCTGTTAATTCATCTCACAGAGTTACATCTTTCCCTTCAAGAAGCCTTTCGCTAAGGCTGTTCTTGTGGAATTGGCAAAGGGTTATTTTGAAGCCCATAGAGGGCTATGGTGAAAAAGGAAATATCTTCCGTTCAAAACTGTAAAGAAGCTTTCTGAGACACTGCTCTGTGTTCTGTTAATTAATCTCACAGAGTTACATCTTTCCCTTCAAGAAGCCTTTCGCTAAGGCTGTTCTTGTGGAATTGGCAAAGGGATATTTGGAAGCCCATAGAGGGCTATGGTGAAAAAGGAAATATCTTCCGTTCAAAACTGGAAAGAAGCTTTCTGAGAAACTGCTCTGTGTTCTGTTAATTCATCTCACAGAGTTACATCTTTCCCTTCAAGAAGCCTTTCGCTAAGCCTGTTCTTGTGGAATTGGCAAAGGGATATTTGGAAGCCCATAGAGGGCTATGGTGAAAAAGGAAATATCTTCCGTTCAAAACTGGAAAGAAGCTTTCTGAAAAACTGCTCTGTGTTCTCTTAATTCATCTCACAGAGTTACATCTTTCCCTTCAAGAAGCCTTTCGCTAAGGCTGTTCTTGTGGAATTGGCAAAGGGATATTTGGAAGCCCATAGAGGGCTATGGTGAAAAAGGAAATATCTTCCGTTCAAAAGTGGAAAGAAGCTTTCTGAGAAACTGCTCTGTATTCTGTTAATTCATCTAGCAGAGTTACATCTCTTCCTTCAAGAAGCCTTTCGCTAAGGCTGTTCTTGTGGAATTGGCAAAGGGATATTTGGAAGCCCATAGAGGGCTATGGTGAAAAAGGAAATATCTTCCGTTCAAAACTGGAAAGAAGCTTTCTGAGAAACTGCTCTGTGTTCTGTTAATTCATCTCACAGAGTTACATCTTTCCCTTCAAGAAGTCTTTCGCTAAGGCTGTTCTTGTGGAATTGGCAAAGGGATATTTGGAAGCCCATAGAGGGCTACGGTGAAAAAGGAAATATCTTCCGTTCAAAACTGGAAAGAAGCTTTCTGAGAAACTGCTCTGTGTTCTGTTAATTCATCTCACAGAGTTACATCTTTCCCTTCAAGAAGCCTTTCGCTAAGGCTGTTCTTGTGGAATTGGCAAAGGGATATTTGGAAGACCATAGAGGGCTATGGTGAAAAAGGAAATATCTTCCGTTCAAAACTGGAAAGAAGGTTTCTGAGAAACTGCTCTGTGTTCTGTTAATTCATCTCACAGAGGTACATCTTTAAGTTCAAGAAGCCTTTCGCTAAGGCTGTTCTTGTGGAATTGGCAAAGGGATATTTGGAAGCCCATAGAGGGCTATGGTGAAAAAGGAAATATCTTCCGTTCAAAACTGGAAAGAAGCTTTCTGAGAAACTGCTCTGTGTTCTGTTAATTCATCTCACAGAGTTACATCTTTCCCTTCAAGAGGCCTTTCGCTAAGCCTGTTCTTGTGGAATTGGCAAAGGGATATTTGGAAGCCCATAGAGGGCTATGGTGAAAAAGGAAATATCATCCGTTCAAAACTGGAAAGAAGCTTTCTGAGAAACTGCTCTGTGTTCTTTTAATTCATCTCACAGTGTTACATCTTTCCCTTCAAGAAGGCTTTCGCTAAGGCTGTTCTTGTGGAATTGGCAAAGGGATATTTTGAAGCCCATGGAGGGCTATGGTGAAAAAGGAAATATCTTCCGTTCAAAATTGGAAAGAAGCTTTCTGAGAAACTGCTCTGTGTTCTGTTAATTCATCTAGCAGAGTTACATCTCTTCCTTCAGGAAGCCTTTCGCTAAGGCTGTTCTTGTGGAATTGGCAAAGGGATATTTGGAAGCAAATAGAGGGCTATGGTGAAAAAGGAAATATCTTCCGTTCAAAACTGGAAAGAAGCTTTCTGAGAAACTGCTCTGTGTTCTGTTAATTCATCTCACAGAGTTACATCTTTCCCTTCAAGAAGCCTTTCGCTAAGGCTGTTCTTGTGGAATTGGCAAAGGGATATTTGGAAGCCCATAGAGGGCTATGGTGAAAAAGGAAATATCTTCCGTTCAAAACTGGAAAGAAGCTTTCTGAGAAACTGCTCTGTGTTCTGTTAATTCATCTCACAGAGTTACATCTTTCCCTTCAAGAAGCCTTTCGCTAAGGCTGTTCTTGTGGAATTGGCAAAGGGATATTTGGAAGCCCATAGAGGGCTATGGTGGAAAAGGAAATATCTTCCGTTCAAAACTGAAAAAAGCTTTCTGAGAAACAGCTCTGTGTTATGTTAATTCATCTCACAGAGTTACATATTTCCTTTCAAGAAGCCTTTCGCTAAGGCTGTTTTTGTGGAATTGGCAAAGGGATATTTGGAAGCCCATAGAGGGCTATGGTGAAAAAGGAAATATCTTCCGTTCAAAACTGGAAAGAAGCTTTCTGAGAAACTGCTCTGTGTTCTCTTAATTCATCTCACAGAGTTACATCTTTCCCTTCAAGGAGCCTTTCGCTAAGGCTGTTCTTGTGGAATTGGCAAAGGGATATTTGGAAGCCCATAGAGGGCTATGGTGAAAAAGGAAATATCTTCCGTTCAAAACTGGAAAGAAGCTTTCTGAGAAACTGCTCTGTGTTCTGTTAATTCATCTCACAGAGTTACATCTTTCCCTTCAAGAAGCCTTTCGCTAAGGCTGTTCTTGTGGAATTGGCAAAGGGATATTTGGAAGACCATAGAGGGCTATGGTGAAAAAGGAAATATCTTCCGTTCAAAACTGGAAAGAAGCTTTCTGAGAAACTGCTCTGTGTTCTGTTAATTCATCTCACAGAGTTACATCTTTCCCTTCAAGAAGCCTTTCGCTAAGGCTGTTCTTGTGGAATTGGCAAAGGGATATTTGGAAGCCCATAGAGGGCTATGGTGAAAAAGGAAATATCTTCCGTTCAAAACTGCAAAGAAGCTTTCTGAGAAACTGCTCTGTGTTCTCTTAATTCATCTCACAGAGTTACATCTTTCCCTTCAAGAAGCCTTTCGCTAAGGCTGTTCTTGTGGAATTGGCAAAGGGATATTTGAAAGCCCATAGAGGTCTATGGTGAAAAAGGAAATATCTTCCGTTCAAAACTGTAAAGAAGCTTTCTGAGAAACTGCTCTGTGTTCTGTTAATTCCTCTCACAGAGTTACATCTTTCCCTTCAAGAAGCCTTTCGCTAAGGCTGTTCTTGTGGAATTGGCAAAGGGATATTTGGAAGCCCATAGAGGGCTATGGTGAAAAAGGAAATATCTTCCGTTCAAAAGTGGAAAGAAGCTTTCTGAGAAACTGCTCTGTGTTCTGTTAATTCATCTCACAGAGTTACATCTTTCCCGTTAAGAAGCCTTTCGCTAAGGCTGTTCTTGTGGAATTGGCAAAGGGATATTTGGAAGCCCATAGAGGGCTATGGTGAAAAAGGAAATATCTTCCGTTCAAAACTGGAAAAAAGCTTTCTGAGAAACTGCTCTGTGTTCTGTTAATTCATCTCACAGAGTTACATCTTTCCCTTCCAGAAGCCTTTCGCTAAGGCTGTTCTTGTGGAATTGGCAAAGGGATATTTGGAAGCACATAGAGGGCTATGGTGAAAAAGGAAATATCTTCCGTTCAAAACTGGAAAGAAGCTTTCTGAGAAAATGCTCTGTGTTCTGTTAATTCATCTCACAGAGTTACATCTTTCCCTTCAAGAAGCCTTTCGCTAAGGCTGTTCTTGTGGAATTGGCAAAGGGATATTTGGAAGCCCATAGAGGGCTATGGTGAAAAAGGAAATATCTTCCGTTCAAAACTGGAAAGAAGCTTTCTGAGAAACTGCTCTGTGTTCTCTTAATTCATCTCACGGAGTTACATCTTTCCCTTCAAGAAGCCTTTCGCTAAGGCTGTTCTTGTGGAATTGGCAAAGGGATATTTGGAAGCCCATAGAGGGCTATGGTGGAAAAGGAAATATCTTCCGTTCAAAAGTGGAAAGAAGCTTTCTGAGAAACTGCTCTGTGTTCTGTTAATTCATCTCACAGAGTTACATCTTTCCCTTCAAGAAGCCTTTCGCTAAGGCTGTTCTTGTGGAATTGGCAAAGGGATATTTGGAAGCCCATAGAGGGCTATGGTGAAAAAGGAAATATCTTCCGTTCAAAACTGAAAAAAGCTTTCTGAGAAACAGCTCTGTGTTATGTTAATTCATCTCACAGAGTTACATCTTTCCCTTCAAGAAGCCTTTCGCTAAGGCTGTTTTTGTGGAATTGGCAAAGGGATATTTGGAAGCCCATAGAGGGCTATGGTGAAAAAGGAAATATCTTCCGTTCAAAACTGGAAAGAAGCTTTCTGAGAAACTGCTCTGTGTTCTCTTAATTCATCTCACAGAGTTACATCTTTCCCTTCAAGAAGCCTTTCGCTAAGGCTGTTTTTGTGGAATTGGCAAAGGGATATTTGGAAGCCCATAGAGGGCTATGGTGAAAAAGGAAATATCTTCCGTTCAAAACTGGAAAGAAGCTTTCTGAGAAACTGCTCTGTGTTCTGTTAGTTCATCTAACAGAGTTACATCTTTAACTTCAAGAAGCCTTTCGCTAAGGCTGTTCTTGTGGAATTGGCAAAGGGATATTTGGAAGCCCGTAGAGGGCTATGGTGAAAAAGGAAATATCTTCCGTTCAAAATTGGAAAGAAGCTTTCTGAGAAACTGCTCTGTGTTCTGTTAATTCATCTCACAGAGTTACATCTTTCCCTTCAAGAAGCCTTTCGCTAAGGCTGTTCTTGTGGAATTGGCAAAGGGATATTTGGAAGCCCATAGATGGCTATGGTGAAAAAGGAA
Source organism: Chlorocebus sabaeus (assembly GCF_047675955.1). NCBI lineage: Eukaryota > Metazoa > Chordata > Mammalia > Primates > Cercopithecidae > Chlorocebus > Chlorocebus sabaeus. Next base: position 347,008 of record NW_027327621.1, read on the forward strand.
ATATCTTCCGTTCAAAACTGGAAAGAAGCTTTCTGAGAAACTGCTCTGTGTTCTGTTAATTCATCTCACAGAGTTACATCTTTCCCTTCAAGAAGCCTTTCGCTAAGGCTGTTCTTGTGGAATTGGCAAAGGGATATTTGGAAGAACATAGAGGGCTATGGTGGAAAAGGAAATATCTTCCGTTCAAAAGTGGAAAGAAGCTTTCTGAGAAACTGCTCTGTGTTCTGTTAATTCATCTCACAGAGTTACATCTTTCCCTTCAAGAAGCCTTTCGCTAAGGCTGTTCTTGTGGAATTGGCAAAGGGATATTTGGAAGCCCATAGAGGGCTATGGTGAAAAAGGAAATATCTTCCGTTCAAAACTGAAAAAAGCTTTCTGAGAAACAGCTCTGTGTTATGTTAATTCATCTCACAGAGTTACATATTTCCCTTCAAGAAGCCTTTCGCTAAGGCTGTTTTTGTGGAATTGGCAAAGGGATATTTGGAAGCCCATAGAGGGCTATGGTGAAAAAGGAAATATCTTCCGTTCAAAACTGGAAAGAAGCTTTCTGAGAAACTGCTCTGTGTTCTCTTAATTCATCTCACAGAGTTACATCTTTCCATTCAAGGAGCCTTTCGCTAAGGCTGTTCTTGTGGAATTGGCAAAGGGATATTTGGAAGCCCATAGAGGGCTATGGTGAAAAAGGAAATATCTTCCGTTCAAAACTGGAAAGAAGCTTTCTGAGAAACTGCTCTGTGTTCTGTTAATTCATCTCACAGAGTTACATCTTTAACTTCAAGAAGCCTTTCACTAAGGCTGTTCTTGTGGAATTGGCAAAGGGATATTTGGAAGCCCATAGAGGGCTATGGTGAAAAAGGAAATATCTTCCGTTCAAAACTGGAAAGAAGCTTTCTGAGAAACTGCTCTGTGTTCTCTTAATTCATCTCACAGAGTTACATCTTTCCCTTCAAGAAGCCTTTCGCTAAGGCTGTTCTTGTGGAATTGGCAAAGGGATATTTGGAAGCCCATAGAGGTCTATGGTGAAAAAGGAAATATCTTCCGTTCAAAACTGGAAAGAAGCTTTCTGAGAAACTGCTCTGTGTTCTGTTAATTCATCTCACAGAGTTACATCTTTAACTTCAAGAAGCCTTTCGCTAAGGCTGTTCTTGTGGAATTGGCAAAGGGATATTTGGAAGCCCATAGAGGGCTATGGTGAAAAAGGAAATATCTTCCGTTCAAAGCTGGAAAGAAGCTTTCTGAGAAACTGCTCTGTGTTCTGTTAATTCATCTCACAGAGTTACATCTTTCCCTTCAAGAAGCCTTTCGCTAAGGCTCTTCTTGTGGAATTGGCAAAGGGATATTTGGAAGCCCATAGAGGGCTATGGTGAAAAAGGAAATATCTTCCGTTCAAAACTGGAAAGAAGCTTTCTGAGACACTGCTCTGTGTTCTGTTAATTCATCTCACAGAGTTACATCTTTCCCTTCAAGAAGTCTTTCGCTAAGGCTGTTCTTGTGGAATTGGCAAACGGATATTTGGAAGCCCATAGAGGGCTATGGTGAAAAAGGAAATATCTTCCGTTCAAAACTGGAAAGAAGCTTTCTGAGAAACTGCTCTGTGTTCTGTTAATTCATCTCACAGAGTTACATCTTTCCCTTCAAGAAGCCTTTCACTAAGGCTGTTCCTGTGGAATTGGCAAAGGGGTATTTGGAAGACCATAGAGGGCTATGGTGAAAAAGGAAATATCTTCCGTTCAAAACTGGAAAGAAGCTTTCTGAGAAACTGCTCTGTGTTCTGTTAATTCATCTCACAGAGTTACATCTTTAACTTCAAGAAGCCTTTCGCTAAGGCTGTTCTTGTGGAATTGGCAAAGGGATATTTGGAAGCCCATAGAGGGCTATGGTGAAAAAGGAAATATCTTCCGTTCAAAACTGGAAAGAAGCTTTCTGAGAAACTGCTCTGTGTTCTGTTAATTCATCTCACAGAGTTACATCTTTCCCTTCAAGAGGCCTTTCGCTAAGGCTGTTCTTGTGGAATTGGCAAAGGGATATTTGGAAGCCCATAGAGGGCTATGGTGAAAAAGGAAATATCATCCTTTCAAAACTGGAAAGAAGCTTTCTGAGAAACTGCTCTGTGTTCTTTTAATTCATCTCACAGTGTTACATCTTTCCCTTCAAGAAGGCTTTCGCTAAGGCTCTTCTTGTGGAATTGGCAAAGGGATA